>NW_021940750.1:607221-1149983 GCF_001715985.3 Manacus vitellinus
CACCACCTCCGCCACAACCACCCCCCCCACCCCTTCTCCCTATAAAAAGAGTCCCTTCCCCCTGCCTCCGGCAATGTGGTGAGGTGGTATAGAATAACCTCTGGGTCCTGGCTGTGCCCCCTTCTGGTTACTGCAAAAACTAACTTGTCCTGGCCGAAACCAGGGTAATGACAATGCATCCTTTTAACTGGAAATTCTGCAAACTGTTATGGCTCCATATTTATTGCAGGCAAATCTGGCCACTGACGTAGATTCGTTTTATAGGTTTAGATGCAGATTTTTGCCCAAATGTTTAGCAGTTCTTTCCAGAGCACACTAAAACTTGAATTTATGGAGGCATACTTTCCACAAGACTGGCTAATATCCCTGTTTTATGATGCTGTTACATATATTTCTTAACACTTATTTCCACCTTTACCACAGAGTTCTCTTCTGACACCTTATCAGAAGTGTAGTCAGAAGCAAAACTGTATTTAATCTCACATATTTGAACTGGATCCACAACACGGATCATGTTTTTGCCACAAGGAAGTCCTTAGTAGCCACTGACGCTTGTGGTTGCCCTTACCACTCTGTTTACTTCTCACAAATCTAGACAAAAGTGTGCTGGATCCAAATACTCACACTAGAGATGCCTTTGTCTTAATTGGCATTACTTGACTTCTCTAACATCATTCACCAGTATGATTTAGGATTGAAATCATGTTAAATTCCTCTCACATCTTGTGAAGTAATTTCTACCTCTACAAGGCAAGGCATTTTGGAGAAGCTCATGCATTAGTTTCTCACACTGTTTGCTTTGACCTTATTAATACTGCTGAAGTAGTTCAGCACAGCCAGAATGTAGCCCATGTCAGATCTTCAGTTTAGCAGCATTTTAAAGCCATTCTGGACGTTTTTCTCTAATATGCACCACTGCTCTTTCCATCAAAAATGTTTAGTTTCCGTGAGATTCCCAGAGCTGGATGGTGTCTGTATTCAATACTGCCATCTTAAGCATGGCTATAGCTCTGCTTAGCTATCTGTGATTTTTTCTTAGAGAAACCTGAGTCTTGCAGAGATGATGCAAACTTTTACCAGTACTGAGAGCTGATGAATATCTACTTTTCCCCATTTGGTGAAAGCCCTGGAGCACAAAACCCAGTACTGTTTCCTGTCTCATACGTATTTAATCAACTGGTGATTAAAATATATCACACTTTTGAGTAATCATGCTTTATGAAAAAAAATCATAAAAATATCACAGAACAAATTTTTTTTGTCAACACTATCTATGCAGAGCTGAGCAACTGATTTTCAGAAAAGCATGTGTGAAATCAAAATCCAAACCGAATAATGAACATTAAAGTCCTAGCAACTTATGCAAAACTGTAAGAGTGGGTCTTTCCTCATTGGAAAAACAACAAGCCCCAAAACCCCCAAACTAACAAAAAAACCAACCAACCAAGCAAACAAAAAAAACCCCAAAACCCCAAACCCCCAAAAAATCCATACCTCACTTGAGTCTGGCCACGGAATATTAAATTAGGGATTTGAATGCAAACATTTCAGCTATGAACTTTCCTGTCCAGGCAATTACTTTGAGTTGATAACATTCTTAGAGACTGAAACTGAGACTGCATATCTTGCCAAACAACTGTAGGATTCCCTTAGTTTTAAGGAAAGTAATACATGGAGAAATTCTCACTCAGGTAATTCTAAAATTCTCTCCACTTCTACTTCCCTGCTGCCTGAGAGTGGATTCAATAAAGAGCATTTCCTAACGATAAGAATTGACTACTTGAAGTATAGTGGAGGTGCCCACAGAACACATTTAAGGAGTGCATTTCAACAAAATGTTTATGGACTTGCTAAAAGCTGAAAAAGAGCTTAAAATAGTTCAATAAGGACTTTTTTCAATTCAATTACTTGTAACCAGAACAGGCAGAAAAACTAGTATTTGTGAATTATTTGCAGACAACAATGTGAAACCTGGAAAGAACCGCGTTTTTGCCAAGGCAAGAAAAATGTTTGAGTCCTTTAGAAATATTCATAAATCAGCCTTTGCCAGGGGAAAACCAATAATCATAATTTCTATGGTAATGTTAATGTGGGAAGTACCTGAAATGAAAAGAAATTTGTGTTTTGCCTCTCAAGAGATAACTGACTAATGTGTGTGGGGAAAAAAACCAACCATACACTGTTTTTTTTCTGGGGAATATTGTTTATAAAGACAATGTGTCAGACATTCAGTCATTCTGATTTTTTTTTTTTAATTTGCAAAGATGACTCTGTTTTTCACATGTCTTCTTTGATAAATCACATTATCTTATGTTTGTAAGCCTTGCTCTTCCTTCCCCAACTGTCTGCTTTATTATTTTATTTTTTTGTATGATGTGTGAAAACAGGCTTCAACCTGTCCCTGGAAGCACAACCACCTCCTTGGGATTCACTCAGATTTTATCACCTTTTAGGACAAAAATCATCCTTCCAGCTGCACTTTCAAACAGGGATTTTGGGTGCTGTTCTGTTGACTGAAAGTATATAATTTGCTCTAAAAACCACAGCATAAAAGAGTGAATAAAACGAGACTCCCTAAACAGCAATATTATTTTCTCTCTGTAGAAGCAAGAGGCCTGACTTTTCACTAGACTGAAATAGGGCAACAGGATTGCAGATCTTAGTTTTCATTGATAAACTCAACTACCAGAGAAGTTACCAATAAACTTGACTGCTGGATCTTCTTTTTGTTCAATTTAAATCTCTCTTTCTATTCCCAGTTAATATTTTTACTGCCTTTACCAATGTTCTTTTCCTTCACCTTCGGACCGTGCAAAGACCCCAGTTTCTCCTTTGAAGAGTTTTCTTTGTTAATAGAGAGATAGCCTTAGACACTCTAGGATTTTATCTTCTTTTGAAGTACACTATCTCCAGCTCCCTTAATACTGAAGGGAGCTGAATGATTGAGCAGACTGTCATGTCTCATCTAATGATTGCTCACACTGAACACATGGTAACACTGTACTGTGCTCTTAAGCAAGAATTCAACTAGCAGGCATATCCTGCATTTCAAGCTGTGATATTCAGTGGAGCTTGAGGCTCATGCATTCACAACTAATTATTTTCTTGTGTACATTGGATGTCCAAAGTGTCCTGAGGAACCTTGGAGACTGCCAGGCTGAAAGGTGAGGTAACTGGGTGACATGTTCAGGGGGCAGTTCAGCATGCACCCTCTGAGATGAAGGCAAATTACTCCTGTTATTACTCGAAGAAGGCTGTTGCCATTGGGCGCAAGTATGCATTCAAGCCACAGGTGATGGCTAGAAACATGAAACTTTACAATCAACCCACTAGATCAGGATCTCCTTAAAGCACAATTGTATTTTAGGTAAAACTGAGCACCATGGCTGGTGGATTTTCTGCTATGAGCCAGTCCACAAAATGGTACAAACCCTAAGCTGGGTCATAAGACTGCACTCCTTAGATTCAAACATTTTGATATGCGTATACTTCCAAAGCATTTCCCTCAGCACGGAAATGCTTTGCTCCTGGAAAACTGGCAGAGGTGACAAAAATATCTCTTATGCCAGTTACCCCTCAGATTAGATGAAATGGTCAGCAGAATGATTCTGTACTTCGATTTTCTGCATGAAAAGGTCTTTTTTTGTGAATTTAGCAGAACACAAATGCTGACTGCCTGGCCTTCGAGCTATTTGGCACTAGAATTAGCTCACAACAGTCACCATTCTGCCTCCCGTCCAGTTAGAGCAAAGGCTCAAGGAACATTAGCCTCAGAGGTCAATTCAGACGGAATAGACAAGGGACATAAAGGGCAGGATTAAGCAGTAGACAAAGGGACCATCTTTTTGAATATCATGGACAAAGCCCAAAGAAATAGAGTGGTAGAACAGAAACTAAAAAAGTTATCTTAGAAACTGTGTATTCGAAAGACTGGTGTCACTGGTATTTATGTCAAGGAAACAAGCAGGTAAGGAGTTGATAGTAAGATGGGACAAAAGATGAGGAAGATCTGGCAAGACAGTGGAACTTCATAATCACAAAATATTAAGCTACACACATTCTTCTTTCTAAGATCTTCCACATAAGAAGCATATTAAATTTGCTTCACTTCTGATGAAAATACTCTTTGCTGTGAATAAAGCCAGTTTTACACTTCCCCTTAACAAATGTGGAGAATATATATTGACTCCCCAGTACACAACAGAACATGCCATTAAAAAGAAGCGCTGTTGTTTCCAAAGGTGAAAATGTCTTCCATTTAGTTTATTGGGGGATGGGGAAGCAGAGCACATTCAAGAACTAAGGTGAACTGTAGGTTTCTTTGAAATCTGCTTCCATTCCTCCAACATTAAGACTGTGTGAAAGTGATTCACAAATAAAAAGCTGCTCTGAAAATTTCCAGAACCCAAATGTGACTTAAAGAAACCGACATTCAGCAAAGACAAAACAACTCAGTTGTCCCCTTTGATCACTCTAGCCAGCTGCCCTAGGCGAGTCTGGAGCTATACAAAGTTGCCTGGAGACCTCAGCCAATACACCAGATGTCACCCTGAGACAGAAGAGAGAAGATAGATGGGGGAGGAAAGAAACTTTCAAGCTGAATTTTTGAGGCTGACATTCCACAGAGGAACATCGGAGGGTATAAAACTCATCATCTTTGCCTATAGGAACAAAAAGTGAAGGAAGGAGAAAGGGGCAAAACATTCACGAAGACAGCTGAGAGCCTCAAGAGAAAGACAATTTCTGCAAATAGCCTCTTAATGTTTGGTTTATGTCTAGGTCAGGAGAGCAACCATAAAATGTCACCTTGTCACCATCTGCAGTCGTCACAGAAGTTGTAAGGGAGTATTCAGACCCATTCATAATAGACCTGCTCCCTTCCTATGCAAGATTTACTGTTCTTTTAACTCACATTATATTTTCCATTTCCTACATCTGTTTAAGTGTCACTGAATTTATTCTCCACCAACCACTTTCCTCATTAATTAATACTCATATCCCATTGTCTTGTAGCTACAACCAGAGTGGTTTTAGTTGGGAAACAAAATCAGGTAATTATGAAAAACATGATAATGTCTCTGAAAAACAAAAGAAGAAATGCCTCTAATATGCATGCCTGGGAGAGAGATAGACTCAGAAGAACTGTCATTTTCCCACTGTCTTCCCATATCTCTTTCTTCAGGAAAAGTTTTCATAGTATGTATCATGATCTAAAAGCAAAAGCAAACTCAAATGTCATGGCTGAAAATGACATTTCAAAGAACTAGCACTTGTTCTGGAACAATTTCTACCATCTCTAACATGTTTGATTCAAAGTTTAGGATAATCTATACCCAGAAACTGATGTCTAAGATTTTTAAGTGTATTTACAGATGACAGTTGTATAGAGAATATAATTTCCTATCGTTTGTGGCTGAGATGATGTGAATCATACTGTGTCTCCCTTCCCTACCAAGACCAACCAGAAGGTCCAGAAACTGCTTTGGTAGGTGGAGTAGAAAGGGACTAAATGGGGTAAATCAGGACAAGGACCCTGTACAGTGAGAACAGACTTCATGCAGGGAGTTCCTCAATTCAGCACTACAAAAGTCTCCAGCCAATTTAGATGCTATCATCACAGGTGTCATACTGGTCCTTGGCAGCCCTAGAATTGGAGGGAAACAAGACTGTATCTGTTTCTTTCCCTGGTCTCCACAATAGAATATCCCCTTGATTCTTCCTGTATTCTTTCCTGAAAATGCAGCAAACCTGACTCTCACTATGTAGTAGTTTTGCACTCAAGAAACTGAGAGTTGTGAAATACCTTTACTACTTTAAAAATTCTTCAGCCGAAAAAAGGGACTAAGTAGAATTTAGCTTTTGATAAGTCCCACTTAGATATGTAGAAAAATATTAGATCTTTGCCAATCCTAAATGGCATGTCTGTTATCTGATTTTTAAAAATTTCCTGTTTACACCAGCATGGATTGGCCAAGCCAAAGCTTTTGTTTTCTAATTTTAAGATAAAGCCTTTACCAATGAAGAAGTTCCAGAAAACTCTTGTTAAAGATGTAAACTTCTGTCCCACTTTACTCTTGTACATGTTGGATTGTTTGCTCTTTCTTGTCCTTGCATGTTATTTTAACTGGATAGCAGCAACAGCAGCAGCCACAGCAATGTGTCTTTCAGGAGCAGACTCTTGCTGGCATATTATGTCAGCCTCAGTGAGTGGGCTATTAGGCTGGCTCTTGTGAAGTGCTGGTACTGCCTATGAGTATGTGTTACTTGCTAATTTCCCCACATGGGACTCCAGCAATGAGCAGAAACTCAGATTTCTCTCTCTGATCCCCAAAGGCTCTGTGTGGACGATGCAGTGTTTAAAAGGACCCTGATGTTGCTAATTGCTAATCTCACTAGATTTTCTTATTGAACTTGCTACAACGGATTTTTTACTTATGCTTCATAATTAAAGAAAACACAGGAGAAATAATCTTTTGTTTCCAGCCCCTGTCTGACTCTGTTCCATTCCCCAAATTGTCATTTTGGTTTAATGGCTTTAGATCTATGTTTTCATACTAGTATAAAACAGTGTTGCAGGGGTTACATTTTTTAAAAAGTGATGTGACCTATAAAATGGTCCAATTTCTTCTTAAAAAGGATTACTAGAATAGCCTGATGTGACTGGCAATTCGTATTGCTAGCCTTATTGCTAAACGGCTTGAGCAAAAATGAGTCTGTTCCTGGGATTTCTGTTCCTGTTCACTGGAGTCTGCAAGAAGGGATTTATAGAGGGCAGATGATAGGAGGGGCAGCAAAGTAGAAGGTGGGAGTAAACTCCTCTCTTCTGCAATATTATGGGTTTTCTTAAATAAAAATTCAATTTTAATTGTGCTGATGGCCACTTTGTCTCTGCCTGTGACTCTGCCCCTAAGTTCTTTCTACTGCTCTCAACTTTTTGCTCTTATATGGTTTTTCACTTAGTGGTGCTTAATCAGCCAGCTCCAAGTGTTGAGTCTAAAATACATGCAAGCTTTAATTTCTGATGTGGAAAGCAGGGCTTGCTGTAGGCAACATGTGTCCAAATAAGCCACCTTATTTGAATACAGGTTTCAGATCACAGACATAGACTTTCAACAGCCCTAAATTGGGCTGAATTCCCAAGTTATCAGCTCCTACCCACAGCAAAGGCATATAAGTCCTGCCAGTATTGATAACTGGTTGGAAAATGAGAAAAAGTTAGAAATGTAGTAATAACAATTGTGTCCTGGAGTCACTGAATCTTGTTAAAAGAGGTTTTCTGGGATTCGCTGTGTCAATTTGAATTGAGAAGTGCCCTCTTTTGCTTTTTTATTATGCCATCCATCTTACAGGCACTGATGTGTAGTCTCATCTTGTAATAGATACTTCCAGCAAGATTTCCCTATTGTGAGCATGGCTTTACATTTCCCCCAAAGAACCACAGTAGCTGTACCAAGCTATGCCATTTGTCGCATTATTTACCAGAATGATCTTCATGGAGGAAATTTTATTTTCATAAGATCAAAGGTGTCCTAGGCATGACCATGGAACACACAACACTGATAATTGATGATTGTGGTGAGGTGACTGTGACCAGTCAAGTTCACCTATTTTGGCATGAGCCACATTTGTGTTTGTTCTTTACTTTTAATGACACTTATATCAAGAGGGTGTATGTGGACAGTCCAGCGCAGCTGAATTCTCAGCAACATGGCCTCAATACTTGTGACTGCTGCTTGTTCTAAAACAGATGTATTGGTCACATAATCTGACCAGCAGATGTTTAGGATTGTACGGAGGCAGCGTTGATGGAAGCGTTCTAGGAGACGCAGGTGGTGGCGGTAGATGACCCATGATTTGGAACTGCATAAGAAAGTAGACAGCACTATGGCTCTGTAAACACTGATCTTGGTGCTTTTCTTCAAGTGTTTATTACGCTGTACTCTTTTATAGAGTTTTCCAAAAGCACTATATGCCTTTGCTAACCTGTTGTCTATCTCCCCATCAATCTTACCATCTGAGGAGATGAGGCTACCTAGGTAAGTAAACTGCTGCACTGATTTAAGCTCTGACTGGCCAATGGTGATATGGGGATGATGGAAGGCACATCTCCAGGATGAAGGACCACCGCCTCCCTAAGATCTTGCTTTACGGTGAACTGGCCTCCAGCTGCCGCAACAGAGGAGCCCCAAAGAAAAGATACAAGGACTCTCTGAAACAACATCTCAGCCTCGACCACATTGATCATCTTAACTGGTCTACTCTGGCCTCAAATCGGGAGGTCTGGAGACACACCATCTACAACACTGCCGTTTCCTTTGTGAACACACGCAGGATCACTCTCGAGGAGAAAAGACAACGCAGAAAGAATCGTATCCTGCTGAATACACTACCTAAGGAGTCTTTCTGCTGTGCCTTTTGTAATCGGATATGTCTGTCTCGTATTGGCCTCATAAGTCACCAGTGTGCCTGTAACAAACGTGGATAGAACCTTCCTAAATCTTCGTTCGCGAAGCCTAGCCATGTTGTTGTTGATGTGGACAGTAGCAGCAATTTGGCTATAGTTCCCTGTAAGGAAGTTTAACGAAATCTCTTGACTTTGGAGGAATTGTGATAAAATATGCTTTGAGCTATAATCTTCATTAGAGACAATCACATGTAGAACAAATGTGTCTCTACACCATGGCTTCTGTGAAGCTCTTTTGTGTGAAATGGATGGAATGACAATGCACGAATTAGCTTTCAGATATTCTTTAATCCAAATTGTTCTTCAGAGCCACTTCACCTTTCTTAATTTTTTATGCTATTTTACTGCCTTCTATTGTCATTTCCTACCACTCTATCAAAAACCAGGTGTTCTTAGCAAATTTAAATAAGCAGTATGTCTTTTTTTTCTCTCACTCTTTTTTGGTAATCACTCCCTATGTGATGGTTTTCCAGTGCCAGGTGGAAAATCAGCTGAGCATTTAGGAGGAGTGAGATATAAGTGAGGGACTCTTTTAATGATACACTCCACCAAGACAGCTCCATTTCATCACAATTGATGTATGAGCTCATACAAGAAAACTAACAGTCAGTTTAAACTTTTTTCTTGAATCTGCAGTTTTCTTTCTAAAAAGTAATTTTAAACTAAGAGAGATGGAGAACTCCTCAGTATCTTACACTACCTCCTCTCAGCTGCCAGGACTATGTCCCAGATCATCTAAAAAATATTTGTTTTCTTGCTGAAAGAAATGCGATACTAAATTGATCTTTCACACTTCTACACAATCTTCCATCTTGATAGGAAGCCAAAGTACACCGAAAAAATTATAGGGACTTCATTTTGGAGTTGTGGGACCCTGACACTTCAGAAAATTAAACTTGCACCTTTCCCTGTTGTTCTCAGAGAAAATTTCCCTTAGCAGACAATGAAAAAGAAAGCTGGAGAAAGTGAGTGGGTGAAACATATGACTGCATTCACTAATGCAATGCAGCTATTTAATATGGCAGGTAGGAAACATCAGCTGTTTAATTTCTTGCAGCTACTCTGAACAGATGATTAGGATGGGGAGTGACCAAGTCTTGTGTATCTGACCAAATGAACGTTTATGTAAAAAAAATACAATTGCCAACAGTTGCCTAGATGAGGGTCTAACGTTGCTACTTGTGTACAAAATCCCCTATTGTCTTTAAAGTTTTTGTATAGCAAGAGTGTTGGTGTTGCTTTTCATTACCAATCCTATAAAATGTAAGTAGTAGCTTATACACTGATTCTTGAGGCTATGATTTCAATGAAAAATTGATCATTGCTAAGAATGGGAAGTAGTGATGGCTGAGGCAATTGGAAGAATTTACTGAAAAGTCATCTGCATCACATAGATGTTGCCACCTTGACACACTGATATTTCAGCCATGATATGCCTACAAAGATAACTAGGACACTGTTTAATTTACAAGTAAATGGCAGTATTTAATTAGTTATATATGCTGTAGGTAACTTTAGGGTTTGTAATGGTTAGCATAATATTAGGTGGCATAGTTTCTTTTGAACAGTTCTACTTTTCTGTAAAAGAAATGGCATGAAAAAGAGTTGGGGGAATTTTGTACAACTGGGATTGTCTGTTTGATGATTCAATGCCATTGTTGGTATAGAGGCAAGAGCACCAGTAACTAGACAAATATGTGAGTCCAAAGTCTGAATTGAAATGAGAGTTACAAAAATTACACTGTCTCCATCATTTATGTAATTTCCCACTTACTTTCTCATCTTGTCTCTTTGTAATTTTTACATCTGACAAAGGAAGGAGTTATAAAACTCTTAAATTTACCATGATTTCAGATTCTGTCTGCCTGGCTCTGCTTCATTTATTGATCATGTGTTTGCATACATACACTGTATATATTGTTATATATATAATGGTTCTTTAGAAAGATATTGTTGACACCAAGAAACACAGATATTTTTCTGCTATAGCTGATAATTAAGATTTTGAATGGCATTGAGCACTAAAATTAGGAAGAATGCACAAAATACACAATTACAGATAAATTACCTTAAAGTTTTGATCACAGATAATTTCTTTTCAATATTAATACAATTCCTATTTGCAATTATAATTAACAGAATAAAAATTTTCATACTTATCAACTGTAAAACTTCATGTCAGAGCAGGGACGTGAAAAGATTACTTTTACCTGCTTCTTCTTCTGGTCTAGAGGCAGCTGCCAGATCAGGAAATGGGATCATGAGCCATGTCCCAACAGACAGCTCATACTGTTGTGCTGTGCGTTGCTTCATAAATATTCTGGAGCAAACATTCTGCTGGTCTTTCTCTGGGAGAGTACCCTGGTCTGGCCCAGTATGGCAGTCTATGCTCTTCTGAAGGGTTTGACATTAGTCAGTGCAGAGAATGAAATAGCAGGAGCCAATAGTTTGTTTGACAATACCTCCATTATTATCATGGAGAGTGTGAGAGAAAAAAAAAAGAAGTTGGTTTTCTAGGGAGGACACTATAACATGCAGTTAACAACACTGTCTGTTAATGAATTACATGTGGAAAACACTACTAAATAATTCTATTTGTTATACTACTAATACTGTGTTTTTCCACAAAGTTTTTCCTCATTGAAATAATCCTATAAGATTCATCTGCCTTTCACAAAAACTGTATTTCTGAACATTTTTTCCACTTTGGTGTGCTTTTAGAGCCCCAAGGGATGAGGCTTCTGCTTCTTCTCTTCACAGTCAAGAATGCTTCCCTTTCAGGAAAACTCTTCAGCTATTCAGCTTAGATTTTTCTTTTCTCAGTCTAATATCTGCACTTATACACCCAGACATTTATAACTAATTTTCTTTGTTGTTCTTTATACTATCAAAATACTTCGGGACTGGTGCCTCACCACATATCACAATTTAATTGGAAGTTTATATATACCGAGTAGCCATCTTCCTTTCTTATTGGGGCTAAGACTTCAACATATTATAAAAATTTATCTCTTTCCATAAAACTGAGATACAACTGCAATTCAAAGACTGAAAAAGGAAAAAAAATCTTCTGTATTAATTTTCAAGGTCTTAGAATCCTAATTAGCTAAGAGTTAAAGTGTTTAAACAGGCATACATGACTGAAGAACACTTCAAGACTCAGAAGGGAACATCAGAACAAAAAAGGGAAAATATCTGGGAGATTTTCACAGCCAAAAGAAGTTCACCAGCACCATAAGATATTTAGTTTGATATTACTGGTTTAAGCCTAGGTTTATAGAAAATATTTGTCATGCATGGCATATTAAGTAATTCACACTGGTAACTTTATATATACATATACATCACTTGCAAACACATGTACACCTGATGGCTTAGCTAATGTAGGAGACTTGAGAAGCACAGAGTTGTTTATATCACATCTAAACTGTCTTTGCTGATCTAGCCAGAAAGTGAGCTCTTGAAACAAGGCTGGTTGGTACAGACTGGCTTGTTCTCGCAGTGACAGTGGAGTGCCCATATCCATACAGACTTACACTCAGCCCTGGAGACTCTGGCCCTATCAGGAATTCTGATGGCCCTGAAGCAAAATGGTTGCCATCTGTGTGTTCCCATTGCCAAGTACCAGAATTACAGAGAAGATTTAATTGCAGCCATCAAAGTGGTGATTTTAAAGCATGTTGGGACTGTGTGTTATGTGCAAGTGCTCTGGGATGGCACTGGAAGACTGTCCTTCATAGAGGTACATTAAGACAATACAGTCTGTGTTTGTATAATCTGGACTCAAGACAGGAGAAAACAGTCCTGTAAGTTGTGCATCCTCTTCTTGAGCAGGAGCCAAGATGGCTCTCTCCAGAAGGAACCTGGGAGCAGACTGGTGTGTACAGAAGAGACAGTATGGGCAACAAGGCTCTGGACTGAGAAAGGAGAAGAAATACACTGACAGCACAAACACACTTTCCACTTTACACTGGGCTTATTACAGTATAATCCGAGCTAAACATTAATTCTAAAGCTAACTAAAGACCAACAGCCCATTGCCTATACATGGCTTGCAGCTTCATTCATTCATTCAGTGTATAGGCTGTAGCCTTATGGTTACAAGCAGACAGATCATTGAACAGGTATATTAAAATAAGCCTGACCTGTTTTCCATTTTTCTATCACTCAGTAAAAATTTTTATTAAAACAAACGAACACACTACTCACTTCACTTTGGGTGATATTTTCAAATAAATGTAATAGTCATGTAGAAGTATCTTTAAAACAAATGCTTTAGCATCACTATGGTCAGCTAGTATCTCAACAGTGATATACTCATGTTTCTCAAGATACAGAACTTTCCTAGTAACCTGTTGTCTGAATGAATTTGTCATGAGACACTGAATAAAATAAGTAATTTTCAGCACAGCAAAAAGAAAATAGTTTGTGGTTACAAATCAAAAACATCTTTCTAATGAACTGGAATCCTGAACACTTCCAGAGTACCAAAAGCAGTCCCTGGGAGAAATAAGTATCATCTGAAAAGCCAGGTTATGTGGCTAGACTGAACTCTGAAACACTTAAGTTGAGTAGCCTGAAGATACTTTTCCATCTTTTTCCACTACCTTAAGGCTTCTTTCAATAAACTATTGATTTCAGTTTTTAAGTCTTATCAACACATAGTTATTTTAGTTAGCAATGAAATGCACATAGAGATTTTTAAATTATTCTCATAAGGAGTTTGGAAGCTCATGAGATTAAATGTCTGTCTGTTAAAGGAAAATAGAATCCTGAAGTTATAAATTATATTTTTACAGTGTCAGATGGGGTCTTTACTATTACCAGAAAAAGTAATTATTACAAATCAGTTGGAAATCACTTATCTCTGCAGTTTACTCTGCTGATAAAACAGCAAACAAGCTGTTCATGTATATGTCTTGTAACTGTAAAATATAAATAATCATATGCTTATGTATTACACAAATATTTTTTCCTTAATGTATCTTTTTTCTTTCTTTAATCAGTTGTCCTCATTATACAAAATAATTAATTAGAAAGAATGTTCCAAACTTTATGTGTATTTGGAGAGGCGATGATTACAGTTAAATAAGTTTGATAGCAATGGCAGCAGGTAATACTTCTGAAGTGAGAAAATCACAGAGGACAATCCTGGAGCCAAGTATAGCTCTGCTGAAACCCTTTGTGCTAAATAAGGCCATGCAGTGTCTTACTTTAAATTTCAACCACAATTAAACCTTGTGCATTTCTGTAAAGAACCTTCTGACTAAAATAACCATACCAGGTATTAGGAGACTTTGATTTTCTTTCTTTTGCTAATGTTCCATTAACCTCCAACATCTGTTCTCTCTGTGCACAGTCAGCAGCTCCACTAATATCTCCCTTCTCTTCTAGCAGGAGCAGTCATTTTTAATAAAGTCGTTATCCTCTCTCTAGCTCTCTCTCTCTCCTCTACAACACCACGCTGGTGTTTGAGTGCATGCCATGCCACAGGGGATTGATATTGCTGCCTAGGCACTGATTTTGCTCTGCTTCAGCACTTCAAACACTGAAGGTCCATTAGAAACTTTCTGTGTGAACTTTCTATGCGTCCAGCACTGCATGTGAAAAGCTTTGGTGCAGTCTAGGGTCATGGTCATGGAAATCTGGCCGTTTTCGTCACTAAGTGGTAGTAGAAACCAGAGACTTAGAAGCTCTTAAAAGTACTTTGTCTCATAAGCTGCATATTTTTTCCTGTTGGTTCCTAGACTGCTGACAAAGCTATGCAAAAGTATTACCTCATCTGCTACCTAAACAGTTTTTCCTTGAAGATGAAGGCAACAGTTAACAGTTCACAGCACCACACTGCACTGCAAAAGAAATGGAAAGACATAATGCAGTATGTATGGCAAATCACAGACGTATAACACTCTGTGTCAGAAAAAAGAGGCCTGACTATGCTATTTTGTATGCTATAGTGTTGCTATCTCTAGATCTGTATACTGCGTTGATGGTTTTAATTGCCTGTACAACTGTATTGATGACTGTACTACTAATACAATAGTTTATTTCTGTTTAGGAAACTAAGTAGTATCCACGGAAGACACACTCATGAAAGTTTCATCTTCCTCAGTTCAGAGGCAGCCCATTCCTCAGGGGTAGAAATACAAACCAATCTGAAGAAGAACTTCATAATTTCTGGTAAAATTTAGCTTCATGTTCTTGCTGTCCTGCCCTCATGAACTGCCACAAACAACATTAATATTCCTTAATGCTTATGAGAAGCTAGGAGTGTCTTTTAACATCACAAAGGGGAACACCTTGACCTAAAGATGTAAAAAGACTTTCCTACAACTCTATTCTTTCTGATGTCTTTTTTCCTCAATGTCTTATACAAACATTTTCAGTTACTTTTGTGGATGATTGTCTGTTAGCTACAAACTAGATTTCTGCAACTGTTGACCATAGGTATATCCAATTCCCTGTACTCTCTTATTCAGAGAGAAGATGAGATATCAGTGTAGGATTTCTGAAGAGGCAATAAAAGAGAAATTAATCTGCCAGATGAAAATTCTTTGTTATCAGCATTTCTCAGAATTGAAGGATTAAGTGTATGGAAAATTCTGAATGGAAAACATGTTTACACAGTGCTGTGATTAATAGCCACTGCAGTGCTATGTGCTATGTGCAGCTACGCGCAGCTATGTACAGCTATGTGCAACAGTCCATTTCTAAATGATTTAAATAACCCTAGACAGCCCTGACTCCAAATCTGAGATCCAAACTTTGTGGTTCTTAGGGATCCATATGCAAACCAGCCTATATTCTTAAAAAGTCTGCTCTTTTTATAAGAGATTGAAAAAACCACGTATGGTCTTGTAGGTAAAGCACAGTACTCTGAGTCCAGACACATGAAATTAGTTTCTGTTTCCTCTACAAAATTCCTGAATTACCTAAGGCAAATAATTTCTCTGTTACGGTTTCCTAATGGTTAAAATAATAAGATAACAGCTCTATTTAATAGATGTCTTCTGAGATACTGTATTAATACACATGCTGTATGCAGTCGTTATAGAGGGTAATAGTGACTGTCGTTGGATTCAGCCACACTGAGGTGCACGCTGAGGACAAGGCTTTGGCCACCCTGCCTGGCCAGTTGCTGGGCAAGGCAGGTCAGAGATGCTTGCTGTGCTGCTGGAGACATCGTTTCAGGGAGGGCTGTTGCCTGGAAACACTCATGTGCCTGGACTATTGTGCGAGATCAACACACTGATCCTGCTTAGGGCAAACTATGCAACAGCCTTAACTGCTACTTGGATAATCCACCTAAAGCTAACTGCCTAACACTAAGAAAAGGACCAGTTCCAAATATACCTTGTAGTTTTTACATAACCTTAGTGTTAAATCGGCAGATTCACAAATCGAAGATACATTGACCTGGGGTCCTTTTCAAGCGCAAGACAGGAAAGTGAACAGCATCAGTATATGCAAAGATTGGCAATGAGTCAGGAAGGGTTTAGCAGCTCATGAACCAGTCCAAGTGTAGCTACTGGCATGGACAGAGGATGATTAGATGTGTCTTCAGTACTTGATACAGCACTCCCACTTTTACATTCCACTCTCTCTGAACTTGTTCCTTCTAAAGTCCTGGAAGTATTTCTCTGGGAAGAAGCTTCTGCTACTCAATATAGTCTTAATAGGGGGATGCTCTTTTGCCAGATGGGAGAGTGATACTTCTCTGATTGATACTGCTGAGATTCTTACCAGGTCTGCACTGCACATAGCCAGCGGACAGCATCAACTTAAATTTGTACCATGCTTTCCACCGCAAGTGCTGTAGTGGTTTTGTTGATCACTACCAACTATCTTCATGCCTCTTTCACTGAAGGAGCAAGAGGAAAAAAGCTTCCAGCCATGCATTGCACACTGCAAAACAGTAAGACTGTGAGGAGTTTCCAAACTAATTTCATGACAGTTTCCAAATTGGTAAAATTATTCTAAATTCTTTTCTACATATTTTTCATAGTTGTTCACTCTTTGCTTAACATTCAATCACCATATTTTTAGGTGTAAGTGAAGTGCATACTGAAGCACATTTGATACAAAGAGCTGATTATTGATAACTGCTGGTCATTGACCAAATAAACCAAATAAAGCTCACTACACAAATTTAATCACTTCCTTTTTTTGTCTCCTTGCCAGTCTCCCCACAATTATAACTGGCTGTTCTGAAATCAGGTGTCCGTGTCTTGTCCATTCCTGAAACATACATCTATAAGCAGCACTAGCTTACATATGGCTTGTAGCTCAACACGTAAATTAAATAGCCAATAGCCACAACCAAAGCACAGGTTGGAAAAGACAGTTTGTTCCTTAGTCCTAAACTGTGACTTAGATGATGGGAGTTCAAGAGACAGCAAGCAGTTTCTCTGTACACACATCTGAGGGTTGCCTCTCCATCCCGAGAATATTTCCTCACCATTCCCTGCCCACGTCTGAAGTGACTACCACCACAGACCCCCTCTTGGGCATGTGACTATCTTAGCTGAGCTCTGCCAGGAAATCCTTTCAGTTGCAGCTGAAAAATTATAAAGTCCACAGTCCACCTTTGGACACTGAGAGAGCAGGCAGGGAACTGAGTTTCACAGCCTTGTCAAAAAATCCTCCGGGGATGGTCTTGGTGTTATATTGGACCATACTTTGTTTAGGATTTATTAAGGATTTTCCATGGTGGGAGAAGTTCAGGAAGAAAAGTACTGCTTGGTAATGCTTTTCAGGAAGAACTGTGAAAATAATTGATTTTTTAGTTCAGCAGCTAAACTTAAAAAACCCCACAACTTTTGATCTGAACCAAATGTGGCATGTTTTCTTTTTCTTTTTTTTTTTTTTCCATTAGACAGCTTCTGCCCTCCCTGCTGTAATGAATTCCAGTCAGTTTAAAATAAAAATATTTTATATTTACTGTTGGCAAAACAACCAAAATCCAAACACTTCCAATTTCATTACTATATCTTCCATTAGCATTATTTAGTAATCAAATCAAATTACATGGGAAACTAATTTTGACATCGCAAATAGTCTGAGGATGCTGAGTCCTGAAAGTTTGCTATTTCCAAAAAAAAAAAAAAGAGAAAAAAAGAAGATCAAACAAACCCCCAAATCACTTAGCTCTTTTTAGAGTAGAATCTGCGAAATGCCTCTGCTGTATAGAGGAGGAAAAGACAGAAGCTGCAAATAAGTCTCAGGGATGAGCCTACATGCCTATCCTGTGTGCCCCTATCAAAATGCTGATTCTATTCTCCAGATATGCATCCTTTTCCTTCCTTCCTTCTGTGATCTGAAGACACAGAATACATCTGAATCATCAGGGGATACATATGATGGGAAAAGGGGGAGTAAACCATCTTTTTAAAGTTTTCTCTATCTCAGTACCATTTTTAAGTTAAAATAGTCAGAAGAAAATCTCACAGTGATTTTAATAAAGTTTCTGCCAGCAATCTCCTTGTTTTCAAGGAACTAAGCAGAGCAAAAACAGTGATGAAAATCAGCTCCATTAGTCTGACATATTGTGGTTCCTTTTGCTTGTTCAGAACGAAGAAATGGAAAAGGCACTAACAGCAAAGTCCTGCTTCTACTTCCCAGTTCTTGGAAATGGTTCTGCTCTTCCATCTGTAACAGTCAGTGTTTTTTGCTTGTTACTTATGGAGAATACTCTGACACGTAATGTTCTTGTCAGTGATGTTTGTGGGATGGATTTGACCAAGTGTCATTGTAGTTGTTGAAGGACTGGAGTGTGCAACACAGATCAGAGGCAATGGTGAGTTACAATTTAGAATCATGACTGAACACCAGGGGTCTAATTCTGCCTTTGCCTTAATTTATCCTATTAAAATAATTTGATCCAATGAGTGCATAATACCACTTACACTTTTATAAGTACTAGCACCTTTCTCAGTTAACAGATATTGGTAGTCTGATGACAGATTTCTTATGAAAGAAAATCATTGAGCCCTTCTGAATTAATGTAAAGAAAAAAGTCAAGTTTTCTTAATTGATTTTTTTTCTGTGAAAAATTACATTTTCATTCTATGACAAATTCTAATACACCCTTGGGGAAAAGGGTGTATTCTATACCTTTCTCCAGTATTGCCTTTGGTGTAAATTTTTATCTTGGAAAGATGGAACCATGAGCCTGGCAAATCCATGTGTCGCATTCTGCAGAATCTTTTCTCCTTGACTAAGAGCAGCTTTCCAGAATATGAAAATTACTCTGTTAATTAGCATCATTTACTTCATAATACGTTTTTATTGCTAAGTTACCACATAACTCATTAATTATTCTTTTATCATAAAAAAAAGGAAAAAATATTTCCAGTAATCAATCTCTTTCCGCATGCCCTGAAAGTAGCAGTCATAACCAAGTAAAACACAAATGACAGGTGAAGCAGCAGAATTCAGAAATAAAGGCTGGTTCATCATTTCCCATTAGAGATTTCTGATTTTTTTTTTTAATTTTCTTAGAAATTGTGTTCCAATGTAATGCAACACAGAAATTAGAGAATGAGTCTGAAATTCAATCACTTGCCTGCTGCTTCAGTCTTAGCGTATGATTAATCATAACTACTTTTGCTTATAAGAGGATTACCATTTGTAGACATTACTACTAGTAATCATTTAAAAAAAAAACACTAAAAGCTTCCAGCAACACTTCTGTTATCATTCTTCAAATCAAGGGACACAGGGAAACAATATTTACAAGAGATTTTTAAAAAAATTTCAAAAATTGAGGGATTGAAAACACATGTAAAAATTAAAAGACATGACAGAAGAGAGAGATCTGTTCCCATTTTTGCTGTTCATTTCATCTCAGGGCTTCACTGCCTTTACAGAGGATCCAAATTTTGTCATGTGACTTTGTAGGAGCACTCTAATATTATGATTCCTCTGCTGCTTGCAAAATATGAATATTTTGACTTTTTATTTTCAAATATATATAAATAAATATAAATAAAATAGTAAAAGAAATCCCTCCTGGAAAGGCCCAAGCTGAATTTGGTTCAGTATAGTTGATAAAATATTTCACTTTCATTCATTTTAAAACTACCAAACTTAAGAGCTGGACTTGATGATCCCTTTCCATTCAGGATATTCTGTGATTCTATGGGTTGGCCAAAACCTAAGTTTTTAAAAAGTTGGTTTTGAATATTTAAAAAAAAATTATAGAAATAACATAGATTTTTCCTAGCAGTTTTCCACTTGAAAGATCTCTTTATGATGAATTAGTATTTGGATAAATAAATTATTCTTTTTCTTTTCCCTAAACTTCAGCTGGTAAAATTAGAGTACTTAGAAAATTTAGCCCATGAATCTTTCCACAGTCCTGTTAGATGTAGCTACAAGCATGACTGTGATGCAAATATTGGGAGGTAGATACAGGTGCTCCAGCTGCTTAAAGCATGAGAAGAACACTCTCTTCTCAAAGTTTACTCCTGCACTATTTCTTTTAAAGAGAGAGAAAAAATAGGGAACAGAAAAATTTGTTTCATTATTTTACATTTAATTAAAAATAATTTGATTTAACTTTTGATTGACTATTCAAACAAGTTCCTGTTTCCCAGTCACTCTCACCCATTCACAGCAGATCAACTATTGGCCTTGGTCCACATGAGGCCCCTCTGAAGTCAGTGTCAAGCTCCCTGTTGAGTGCAGTGAGTTTTCTTATAAATCCCTGTAAAAAGCTGGTTTGTTAGAATCTTTGAAGGCTGACATTCTTTGCAAGACAAAATACAGAAGTCATCATGAGAACAACTTCCCTCATTTCTAAAGAAAGAGACTAATAATATATGCTTCCAAAGATGACTGCTGGTAAAGTATATAAGAACTGTAATAAAGTTAGGGAAGATTTTATTTTCATTCCTTTTATTTATTCTTGAGGGACAGAAAGAAATTTTGCAGCCTTTGAAAAGATCAGGGCAGAGTGGTGGATCAGGATTGAGGTAATACTTTCTGAATATGAAGAACAATGTTTGAACAATTCTCTGGAGGATGTATTGTAAATGCTCAAAATTAAGCACTTTTTTGAAGAATGATCTTAAAAGTTTATCTTCATCTTTCTTTCTTCTCATAATGCGCTGTCTATTTTTCATGCTTTGACTGAATCCCAAGGACTTACTATACATATTCAGTTCATAGGAAATCTCATTATCTTTCAGTGCTAGGCATCCCATCCCATTGTTCTGCCAGCAACACTGGTTACTTCTATACAATTTTGTATAGTATGTTATTTCCTACTGCTGTATGTGCATGAATCATTCAAACAGGAGAATATAGCAGTTCCTCCTGTGGCTCGTTTGTTTACAGAAGTCGAAGTTTTGTATACCAGCAATATAGCATATTATGTGCCTGGGAAAAAATCTTGGCAGAAGTGAATTACAAAAACCATCCAAAGCAGGAAAGTTTCTGTTCAGCACTTTGAAATGTGAACTCTCTGTGATCTACTCAATTTGTTCCAAGACTGAAATGCTTTCAAATGAAAAAAACTGTAGATGGAACTCCAATCACAGTAAGTGGCAGCAGAGAATCATTAAGAATGACAAATGGTGTATTTTTATAGTATATTTAGAGAATTCTTGAACACACACAATGCTTTTCAGCCTCCTTTATCTCTCATATAACTGCCAAGTCTTGCTGATGAGATTGCACGCTTTGCTATTCCTTCCCCAGTGCAGTACTTTGAATAAAACAGCTTGAAGCTTTTTCTTCTACTCTAAATGTTGCCTGGGTCCTGAATGCAGCAGAGCTGTGACTACTGGCCAAACACTAAAAAGGCACTTAGTTGGATACTGGTGTTTCTCATCTGCTCAGTAAACTGGCTACGTATGTCAGTACAGAATTATCACAATTAAACCAAAACAAGGTTCCTTGGGATCTTTACAGAATAACTAACCAGATAGGCAGCAGTGAGTGAGCTCCAGTGAACCCTGGAGCTGTGCACGTTCTGAACTACAGTACTGTGGAACAGACCTCACAGAGTATGTGTTAAGGTAGCACACTATGACCTGATGTAACACAGGTAAACTGAGAAAATTGCAGTAAAATGCACACCAGCCACAAAATAGACTTCAATAAGATGAAACGAGCTGTAGAACTGTTAGACAGGAACACTTGTAAAGGTGTTCACAGTACAACGTTGTAGTGTACCATTGTAAATCCAAGTAAAAAGCAAATACTTATGTGAGTGAACTATATGCACTTAAAAAAAAAAAAAAGAGAAAGAGAAAATAAAAAAGAAGCACCTGTTACCATAACACCTGTCATCATTTGCTGATCTGTGTAACATTCTGTAGATGGCAGTGTGGGTAAACCATCTCTGAATTCATAATATTTCAGTTCTTGGCTTCTGTGCATATATAAGACAGCTAGCATAGACTTTGTCAGTAAGAAAACACAGGACATTTTTGGAAACAGAAGTCAACTTAATACTCATATGGCAAAGATCTCCTGGGACATATCTGCTTTTTAAACTGCAGCTATGTTAGATCTCAGTTCTCCCTTCCCCTTTTATGTATCATGACAAATGTAATTTTGAGTTGCCCGAGCTACACCTGAAATTAATACTTGTACTTCTATAATGGCTTACAGTGCTGCACAATGCATGTTAGGAATAGCTGTAGAATGGTTCCTAATACCTGCTGCTCCCTTCCCACTGCTTGATCAAATTCAAGGCACAGGTTTGGAGCTAAAAGTCTCTATACATTCCTCATCTTTGGAATTTTCAGTCCCAGTTTGTGGCAGGAGATTAGGACCTCTTTTAGCTGCTGATCTGGGATTTCCAGACATGTTCATGGGATTCATAGCCATACAGTTGGTGGGTCAACTAGTCCTGACCAGTTCCAATAGAAAAAAACAACCAGGTGTTTTTAGGTTTCTTTTCAGAACTATTCGCATATCCTAAAGTATTTTCCCACACCACTTTCATTGTTGCACTGGGATTAAAACTGAGATGACAAAATGAAGAAACCTGATGCACATTATATGTACAGACAGACATCAGGAGTATGAAGTGAATGCTTTAAAGCCCTTTTTGCAATGTATCTGTATGTCTAAGTAAACCTAGGAGTAGTAAAATGTCTAGAGACACTTATACCTGTTATCAAAATACGTATTTGAGAGAGAGAACAAAGGTTCTTTCTTAATTTCTTTCATCTACCAAAGAAGAATACTCATATATTATGGGAGCAGTTCTGTTGCTCTTCATCTTAAAAGATAATGAAAATCTCAGATATATTAAGGGTCCAGACCAGGAGCCAGGACCCTGCAGTGGCCCAGTTGTGAGGCAACAGGAACAGGAGTTCCAGAGGGGTCTAATCCTGCACCCTCACCCTAGGTCAGCTTCCAAGGGATGGGGGTCAGCCCTGTCCCAGGCCTCCTCACAGTGCTGCTGTGGAGCCTCACCCCAAGACCACCAGCAGGAAGGGAGCAGCTCTGGGCCTCTGGACCTCCCTGCTGCCAGGACCTTGGGAGAAGGTGGATATGCTCAGGGCCCAGCCCTTCAGGTGCATTTCTGGAAAAAGTCAATCCTCTATAATATAGCCCTTATTTTAAATTAATGCTGACCTGATGTTGATTTATCAATGAGAGCAATAATTCTGATCCACCAAGCCAGCATTGATGGAACACAAACAACGTTAAACACTCTCCTTTTTAATATAAACACAGACTATCAAATCTCTTTAAATGAGAACCCATTCATAGCATGCAATATGTGTGTCTGAAATTAATTGATGTATAATGTTTAGTGGTGATGATTGATTTCTACCCAGAGGTAGGAGACAATTCATCACTCTTTGTATCACCTTATGTAGCATCTTCATCCTATTAATGTCAAATTGTCAGGCAGAATAAAATTGAGAACTTTTGGTTCTTGAAAGATAGAAATACTTTACATTGCCAGAATGCTGTTTTCTTTACAAAATCTTTGTTAAAATGGACAAGTTTATATATTTAAAATGAAAAGGTGAGCTAAGGATTTTGAGCTCTAGCAAGTGACATAGCTATTAGAATCTGTATATCCTACCTATGAAAGTCAGAGGCAGGTTCTCCAAAAAGAGTTTTAAACTGAGATATGAGGCTTATGCTCTTACCTCATCTTGCGAAAAACATTAAAGTGACAGCATAATCCAGGCTTCAGCCTTCCATTTTGATTTAAAGTTGGCATATTCATCATATTCAACCCAATGCACCTTGTACATTGATCTCTCACTGACATTCATCCAAGGAAATTATACATTTGACAAAACTCAATCCAGATCAACCAACACTTCATGTAGCATTTGTTTTAACTACACAAAATCCTCATGAAAAGTGGATTTCAATTACACAGGTTTCTTGAGAGGTCAGAATTGCTGCTTCTGTGGGGAATGGACACAGATTTCCCCTGTATTAGTATTGTCTTTGAATTTAGCTGCTATGTTTCTACTATTCACTGAGTTAAAACTCACAAATATCACAGGTGTTTCTTAATTATTGATGTTATTTTATTTTTGTGGTAGTATTCATCTAATAAAAAACCCCAAACAGAATAAATGAAGTGCAGAGGAGAAAAAGGTTATTACCTTGTCTCAAGTTATTTGTTAATCTTTTCCTTTAACATCCAGGAGTAAAGGTTTTCAAATATCTTTTAAGTATAACTCATAGAACACAAGCCTCCTCAATAGGATATTTTAAAATAAAGAAATGTAGATCTATATATGTGGCAACCTTTACCTGCTAGGCATTCCTTACGTGGAATATTTATCAGAAAGTCCATTCCTTCTCCCATATGACTTACCCATAATTCCCTTACCTGCTCTTCTTCCTTCAGCAAGCTTCCTAGCCCTATCCCGTCACATGTTTTTAATCTTTAAAAAAAATTCTCTGATTTATCTAGATATTTATTTGATTACTGGATATCTAGTCGCTCACCTCTTAATGTCTCCCTGACCACAGGGAGTTTTGCACAGGGAAAGTACCAGAGTGGAGACTTGTGGAGGGAGGGCCTGCTGACCCCTTTGATTGATTATGTGATGAAACAGTGTCCCCTCCTCTCACTTCAGGTCATGCGAGACTGGTCAGAGGCATATTTGTACTCTTGCTGTTTTAATTTCACTCAAGATTGCCTCACATATTTAATGACAGAAAAAATTCGAAGTAGGCTTGCTCTTCAGCCCACGCCTTTTCATAGGTACGCTGTGTGATGGTATGAATCCCTAACACTGGGAGAAAGCTTAAGTCAAACATGTTTGTGATGCTTCTGTTAATTTTAAAATAGGTGGAAATTAGAAATACAACTATTTTTGCGGCATTGTGCTCAGGAAACATTGTTGTTATTTTAGTAAATTATTTTTTTTCATTCCTTCTGACTGTCAAGATTTGTATCTCTACTTAGCACACTATTTGTGTTTGCTTGGCTGTAACTGACACTCTGCTCACAGCCCCTGGAGCTGGCTCCTGGAAAGTATTTTTTCAAAAATTAACCCAGGTTTTTTTTCTATATTCAGATAACATTTTAGCCTTGGTGTTTTTCATTTTCTAATTGTCACCTGCTCATATTAGTTCTTGTTGAAATTGCTGGGTCAATCATGAATACAACAAACAGATTTTTTTTTTATTTTTTTTTAAAGACACAACATATATAATATATTTGTATATTGTCGGTGGAGTATGATTTGCACAGACCTCCTCTTCATTTCCTGTGCAGAAAAGAATTTTAATGACACCTGCTAAGGCTCTATGCCAGAGTTAATCAATACTAAATATACAAATACAAAATAGAAGCAGGTCCTAAAATTTTCAGTTAACATTACATGACTGTGCAAAGTGAACAGAAGACTTACTTCTCTAATTTAAAGCTGAAAGTTAATGTCTGACTACTCTGATTTTTAAGAACTGTGGATCATGTCCCAGGAGTTCTCCAGATTCCCATTGAAAATATAAAATATTGTTGGTTTTGATGTGATGAATAACAACTTTGGAAAGTAATATTATGGGGGGTTTTCCAAGATAAACAACAGAATTTGTCCAAACAAAACTTGCTGTCATCTAGTGGCATTCCTTTTATACTGAAGTACTTGTGCCAACTGCCTTGAAGTTTTTATTGACTTTGAGAACTACTGCCTTTTATTTGGTTTACCTGTATTTTATGGTGGCTTTTTTTAGCAGAATTACTGAAAGATCATTTGTAATTAATATAATTTAACACATGCTGAATGTACATATTTTAAAAACAGATTTTTTTTTTCCCAGTAAAGATTTTATTGGTTTTTGAAACATATAAAATTAAACCTTCCATAGCAAGTCGCAGGTATGCCTAACTAAAGTTTATTTGTGGTTATTTACACTGACAGTTTTGTGTTAGTTTAGGTGCCTTTCATTGTTTACATTTAAAGAAAACAATTTAGATTGTTAGGAGTTTTTTTCTTTTTAAAATGATAGGAAGTGTCTGGAAAATTACATACTAAATTTTTATGACTGTAGTAAAACTTTGAATTCTACATGTATTTCTCCTGATTGATTAGCAGGAAAAAAATAGCAGAGATGTATCTTTGTATCAGTCAGTCATCTGCATGCTCTGTCTTCATAAGTTTTTTCATTAACATGTGAATACTCTCCCCAACTACGTGTAAATACATTCTAAACTGAGTTCTGTTAACAATAGGTTCTCTTCTTTCTTTTATTCTCTGTACACAGTTCTTTCATACTGGCAAAGACTATATGATTGATTTTGATAATCCATTAGATCTAGAGCATATATAGAAGATAGCCTTGTGATAAAATCCATAGATTTACTCAGCAGGGTTTCAGATTTTTAATCAGGGTGCAAGTTCTCTATAAACTTGTAAACGAGCAAAGAATCAGTATATCAGACTTGCATCCAACTGGAAATTGGTTCTAAAACAGTTGGTTCTCATTTGTATTGCAGAGTTATGTGGTTTTTTTAGAAGAAGTAAGTCTGAGAATCCATCTAAGTACTACTAGAGACCACAAAAGTCAAGACTTAGGACCAGTTTGACCCCTCTTTCATACATCAGAAGCAATAGACAACTAATGTTCAAACGCTCCAGCAAATGACTGAATGACTTGCCCTTCTGTGGTAAAGCTAGGATAAACCCAACAGTACTTTCACATAGGAAAAAATCTTTTTCTTTCAAAATTATATCAGTTAAGCTGTACAGAACAGTTTAATTTCTCACTCATGGCAAGTTGTATTTTGTAAGAATTGTACAAGACATATTCCACATAGTCATTTCTTTAGGTTCAATCTTGTTATCTTTTAGTCCAGAATGAAAACAAGTTGTTTACAAGAACTAGAACAAATATAACTATTATGCATATACAATATACATATTACTCATGTAAGGTTGGCCCTTCCTGAATTAGTCCTACTTGCAATTTATATCATGTTCTGGTTTTGTTTCAGAAATAACATCTTCCATCAAACTGACAAGTCTTTTTTTTAACTTGCTTCCATAATAAATATCCCACCTCTTAAATCTGTTTTCATTAGCAGTGACATGGGTGACACAGAAAGGGCTTCTATGTGGGCAGAAGATACTTTCATTTTTTGTAGCTATTATTGAGGGGGTTTATTTGTGTTTTTACATCGCTTCAGCATAATGCATCTTATTATGACTGACAGGTCTGTAATGGGATTTTTTGCTATTATCATCAGGTTTCAGAAAAAAAGAGAGAAGTTTTAGTAGTTTTGACCTGTAAGCATTTGTCAATGCTGGACTTGCATATGTTTCAGCTACCAGTTTGTTCTTAGACATAAGAAACAATGGTAAACACACTGTTGTAACTGATCTGGTAACTTTTCTGAAATTATTTTATCTGTTTAGATCTTTAGTGAAATTCCTGCTACCTGGCTGGAGACCAGACACCCAATTTCCCCTTCCATGAGGACTAGGGTGCAAGGCATGTTTTAATTTAATCCAAGTTTTGCTTTCTTTTTAATTCCATGAAGATGACCTTCCTTCTGACTTTTCAAGTGCTCAGGCAGAAAAAATGTGTTAAGTATTATACACTGGTATTTTAAGATTTTATTTCAAATTAATAGAGCTGACAAAATAGTGAAAAAACAACAAGGTCTTTTGCTTTAAACAATGTAATTAGAAGTTAATTACCTGACAAATAGTAAGTGATATAGAATAATAATACACCAAATGGGAAAGTACAATATCTAGTTTTTAGGAAGCTGTTAGCCCTGTTAGATCAGCAAATAAACAAACAAGTGATCAATCAAGTGCTTCACTTAAAAATTCAGAAGGTCTGCAATGAATGGAAGGGTCAAAACAAAAACAAAAAACCCCACCACACACAGAGGTTAATTTCAGACACTGTTTCAAAAGACTACTGTTAGCAAAATGCAGAGAAAAAGCCAGTTGACAGACATTGTACTTAAGGGTGCTATGGTAAATACACAAGCAGAAGTCTGTATTACCGTACAAAACATTTCACCTGGGAAAGAGCTGAGCATAAAATGTACTTCCAAAAGGATGAAAATATCAGAATTCTTGCATTTTTGTCAAAATTGACAAGAAAAAAACTCAAACCAACTCCTGGAGAAAGTTAAAGCAGACAGCAGGCACACTTAATACTACCTTGTTTAGTATCTTCCAATAGAAGACAGACAGACAATCCTAGCTAGTTAGCAGTTGCACAAATAAGGTGCCTAGTTATTAATTTATGTCTGAAAATAGCTGCGTGAACCATGTGATAACAGTCACAAATTTGCATAATGCTTAACTACATCAGTGTATGTACCATGATCAACATGATTCTATTGTATATGCTTTACAGAGCTAAAACCCTTCAACTTGGTTTTGGATTAGATTTTGCCAGCAAAAAAAGAATGTACAAGCATTTGAGAAACTTTGCATGCAAAAGAAACAGGATTTTTTATCAACTAATTTGGTCAATGTTTTATAAGTCAGGCTAATCTAGTGCTCTGAAAAGAAGTGAGTCTCTACCTATCATCAAGACCTGATATTAGCCTGAGAAGCTGCCCAGACTCTTTTAGAGAGCCAGTGCTAACAGCATGGGTAGTAGAACTGAAACCTGCCATCCCTTTCTCCCCCTATAAATATATATTCACTGTTGTGTATCAGTCTGTATGTTCATTTTCAGGCACTAATGACTTCTGAAAAAAGCTAAAATTTTGCATACACTTGATATTTGTACTTTTGTTTGAGGGGAAACAAAATCTTTATAAAGAAATGTTGACCCACCTCAAAATTCACAAAAAGATTGGTTGAATGGGTAAATTTGCCCAAGAGGGTCAGATTTTGGAAATAGGTTCAATTTTTTAGGTATATGTTGTAATACAAGTGCTTTGTAATGTAAATGGTTTGTATATGGTTGTTCTTATAAAAATATGCTCATATAAATGGTCCTTCCTTACTTTTGGCAATTATTCATTGCATAAAACCCCAAAAGGTTTTTTTTAGGCAACTGAGACAGACTTCAGTGGGGCTGACACAGACAGTGTAAGATTCCTGCAGTTTAAAGAACACATCAGATAACAGTACAGGTATAACTGTAGAATTCAAAAGTTTTCTGTCATAGTCATTATATTAGAAAATATTTTAAACTAAAATAGAATATTAAGGTTTCTGGTCTCCACAAAAACAAACAACCGAACAAGAAAACCCCCAACCAATTAAAAAAAACAAACAAACAAAACAAAACAAAACAAAACCCCAAACAAACAAACAAAAAAAAAGCACCCAAAACAAACAACTAAACAAAAGAACCACCAGTACATGATTCTTTTCCATTTTATCTCATTCCCTGTTTATTCCAGTAAAAACTTGCTTCTGGATAAACTTACTGAACTGGTAACTTCATCTGACTGTACTTAAAACATCAAAGATGAATACAGATGCTATGAACTAATTTAATAAATGAACACAGAAGATAAAGCTTTACTTCACGGTACATTTTTAGTATTTGGAAAGTCACAGATAAACAAGCAGCATGTGGGCTTATCTGGGGGAAGCCATGACTGACATTCAATATTGATACAGTTAAATGAGAAGTGTTTGTCTCCTGCATTTTTTTTATAACTCAAAAGTTTTTAAAGCTCATGTAACATTCAATGAAATATCAAAACCAAAATATGATACATAAACCAGTGTAAGACGAAAGGGATGAGGTTTACAAGCTTAGGGTCTAATACTGATATTTGCTACACTAGTTTTACAATACTGATGTTTTAAAAAAAAAACTACATGAGAAATCATAACACATTTCTTTCATCTATTTCTTCCTTGATCATCCCAAAGCTAATATTTTCAGACATTATTTCAAATGTATTATTTTGACACTTCCAGAATTCATTGAATTTTTTGTTAATTTTAAGTTGGAAGAATGATTCGGACTTGCAGAAAATTAAAAAAAATAGCATCCTGTGTGTTCATGTGTTCATATTCAGTGATCCCATATGGAAAAAAAGCTAGAAGAAAGCTGCCCTTGTTATGTGATCCGTGGTACTACACTGTGATTAAATTGCTTTAAGGAATGAGATGTCTGAGACTCTGCTATAGGAAACCCAGAGTCAAGCTGATGAGGATACCATGACTGTGTGAGAGTGGGGTGTGCAGGGAATCAAGCAGGGCACTTGTTTTGTCACTGGACCCACCCACTGTGAAGGGGCTTCAGTCTCAGCATTGAAATTCCCTAATGGTGGGAATATGACTGCCAGAGTGCTCCCAAATGGTCAGAAGGGGAAGTTTCCTCAACAGATTCTATGATGTAGACACAATACCTCTACTTAATTTTATTCTTAGAGTGATTCTCATCACATGGCCAAGGTAAGCATATTGTTCTGGTTTTGACTGAGGTAGAGTTGACTTTTTTCACCATGGCTAATGTGGAGATATGTTTTGGATTTGTGCTGAACACAGGGATGATAATATAGAGAGGTTTTTGTTATTGCTCAGCAGTGCTTACACAGAGCCAAGGCTTTTCCTGCTTTTTGTCCCGCCACACTGGCAAGGAGGCTGGAAGTGCATGGGAGACTAGGAGGAGACACAGCCAGGAATGCTGACCCCAACTGACCAAAGAAATATTCCAGACCATGTGACATAATGCTCAGTATATAAAGCTGGGGACAAGGAAGGAAGGAGACATTTGGAGTGATGGTGTTTGTCTTCCCAAGTAAACTTTATGTACGATGGAACGCTGGCGATGGGGCCTGGCTCTCCTGAAGATGACCGAACACCTGCCTGCTCATGGGAAGCAGTGAATTAATTCCTTGTTTCGTTTTGCTTGTGTGCATGACTTTTGCTTTCCCTAATAAACTGTCTTTATCTCAACCCACAATTTCTCTAGTGTTTACCTTTCTGATTCTCTCCTAGATCCTACTGGTGGAGAGTGAGTGAGTGGCTGTGTGGGGCTTCGTTGCCAGCTGGGCTTGAACTGCGACACATATATAGCTTATGCAAACTAGTACAGGTTTGATCTTATGAAACTCCTTGCTCTACTCCGAAGCTGAATATTATTTTGAATTGAGGAAAGCTGCACACTCCTCCAGAAGCAACACAACAGTGTTGCATTTTCTCACAGGAATATTACTTTCATCATTGCCTCACCTGCAGTTCTGAAACTGAAATAAATATGATCTGTTTGAAAGCACAGGTGGAAAACTTGGCAATCTAGCAATGTAGATTAGGATAAAATGTAAGAAAAGCGAGCTAGGAGTGGTATGTCATTTATTGAAGCACTGAACATTAAAACACCCATTAAGTTCATGCTCTGCATCATGATGGCAGGTGGCCTTCATTGGTAAATCTTTGCCTTCCTTCTTTTCTCAGTTAATATACGCTTCTCCTTTCTTCTACTTCGTTAAGTTGTTCAGGAAGACAGGAGAAATAAAATTCTAACTGGTTTCATTCAAGGTATACAAAACTGAGTCAGAGGATGTAGAAACTATTCTCAGTTTAAATCTTCTTGGGTTTTTTTTGTAGAAGCCACCTATACCATTTCTAGTATATGGCAGTCTCTTCTGTATTTAACCTGAGACATCTTGAAGTAAATTTTTTAGTACTTGCTCAAGTTCTCTTACAGCTGCCAATATTTCTCCTCCAAATGAACAGCCACATAAACTCCATATAGGTTTTCTTTAACCATTTGTTTCTAGATTTGCTAAGTCATGAATAAATGAATAAACATTCATAAAACCTTTATGTGGGAGGTGTTCTATAAAAATGTAGTAGTGTAAAAATACATATCGATTTTCTTCAGTAGCTGTGAAAGGTATGATCATAAAGCATTGACATTCATCTAAGATGTAGATAAACTAAAAACAATCCTAATTTTCTACACAAATATGGATCAATTCTAAAAAATTTTCCTAGCATTGGGTTATTTACTTAATATAGAAATTATTCACACTTTAATATGATGGTAATTATTTTTATGCAGAAGCAGGTTGCTGCAGAACAATTACTTCATACAAACAATCTTATTTTTAAAAAGTAAATAATTATTTCTGCCAACTCCTCTGCAGAACAAGGGTGGTAATTACTTTTTATCTTTATAGTGATCCACAGAAATATGAAAATTAATGACTTTTTATTCTGATATTTACTTTGCAAAACTCTATGAAACTGCAAAGATTACAGAATATTTTTGCTCTGCAACAGAATCTGAAATCTGCTTTTCCCAAGGACCACTTACTGTTTCTGTTTAATACAGGATGGAAAAAATCAAAGCATCACAAAGATTTTTTTGTTCTTTTTTTTTACAAAAGCATTTGACTCATGTTCTTGATGTAAATTGACACTTTTAACTTGCTTCATGTTGTAATTATGTCAGCACTTCTATCATAACAAATGCTTACCAATATATGGGAAACAGCTCTCCAAGTTTTAGCAAACCAGATGGCAGCTGCAGCATGTATGGTTTGGACTGATAACCAGGTACCTGCATCTCCCCGAGCCAGATGCAAGCAACAGTAAACAGGTGGGGTAGGTGGCCATCAGAGAGAGGGAAATAGGGGACTTGTTTTGGTGTCTGTGCTGGAATTTTACTGTGAAATTCTTCTGGGGCACCTAACACAAAGGGTTTGTTTTTTCAGTTCCCAGAAGCTGTGTGTGCACGTGTGCATGCACATACCTAATGTGAAACAGTAAAGTGCAAGAAGGAAACTTGACTGACATTTCCCTTAGGAAAGCTAACATGGGGCACTTCTGCTATGATAGCTGTTGGGCTGTTGGCTATGATAGCAAGCTTTGAGAACTCCGGGATGTCACTTACATAGTGTCATTACTAGAATAATCATAATCACTGACACACACAACAAAAAAAAAAGAAGCAGAAAAATCTAAATGCTTTGCTGAAGGCAAATCTGAAAGATGAGGATAGGTCTTGGGCTTCTGTGGAGAAATTTGCTACAATGTAATTTTTTGGGGGGTAGTTTCTAACGTTGCTTTTTAGTTACATAAATTCTTCATTAATAGATGATAGAATAGTTAACAAAAGGATAAGATGTACTATTGCATTTTTACCTTTTCTGTTTTACAGACAGGTAACCTGACCTGCAGCAGAAGGGTTAAAAGTAAAATTCTCAAAGACACTTAGCAGGAATACTTACAGCATGAGCTGAGCATCAACCAGAGGATCTATATTGGTGCCCAATGAACTGGCTTGGGAACTCTAACTAGTATGGGCCTCAAGAACACCCTGCTGGGATACAGAGCTAACTGATATGGAGTGATACTGCTTCAAGGCTGCAGGGCAGTTTCTCTGTATGATCTCATGTTGTGGCTTGTTTCATGCTGACTGTCCCACAGATAATTCAGGTGACCATTGTACTGCATTGCGTTATGTGGGCACATTTTAAGATACATCTTTTTAGATGAAGTTCATCAACAACAGGGGAAAAAAGCCAGGAGTGTCTGTGCAAGGGGAAGTGATGCTTTCAGTTCTTTAGGAGAATTTGTAACTTTGGGATTTTTTACAGTATCCCTTTAAATGCTTAAATGTTAGTCAAAATGCACTGAATTTTAGGCCTAAGTCCCTAAGGAACTTTAGATTATTCAACACTTATCTAAAACTCTTACCCAGATGAGAAAAGAAACCACATGTTTTTCCCCTCACAAAATGGAATGGAAAATGGAAAAAGGAAAAAAAATCTTTAATATTCAGAAATTATGATGGTTAGCACTTTGTTGACCATACCCTTACATGCAAGTCTTTATCTTACGTACAGCTCCCTCAGTATACACTCACAGTTCAGGCACATGACTAAGTAGCATTAGAAAAACATCAGTACTAAGCCTGTAATCATAATGTGCACATTCTCTCTGTGATGCATCTTATCAGAGGTTTTGCTTTATTGCACCTGACTGCATATATACATCTAGATGTATGTACATTTGCAGCAATACTATTTTTCTTAGAGCTTCCAAATATATAAAAAAATATGTTTGACAAGTCATGTGCAAAAAAGAATAGAAGGAAGCATGTGTTCTCTTGTAAATAATTCATGGATTTTCTTCCTTCTGTTCTTCAGCTAATTTGGAGTTGTTTAGAGAATTTTCAATGTACAAATGCCTTGCAAATTATCTCAGATATTACAGTATCTGGAATCATGCCAGAGCACCATGAACTAAAGTTCATCTACTTGCTGATTCAATAATCTTGGGATATAGATGATAGGAAATCAAGGATTACACATGCCTTTTGGCATCTTGACTTGCTCAGGGGTGTCAGCTAATGAGCTGAAATATTTAATTCCATAGAGCACAGAGTCTGTGATGTGGTGGATAAAATCAGAAACAGTTCATTACTAAAGAAGATGTTATAGGGAGCTCACAATTACTGATTTTTCATGGCAAGAGCTCAAGAGATCCACCACATTGCTTCTTGAACTTACTTCTCGGCATGTAAATCCATCAGTCCCTATCAAGTACTAAAAGCCAAGGAAAGAGCAAAATATTTCATAAAAGATGCTATGCCACTGTGTGAATTTTCTTTTAAGCTTTCCACACGAGTGGCTTTGACTACTGAAAAGATAAAGACATAAATTTGCATAGAAGACTCTTTTAATACTTCAGAGCAGTAGTCACCAGAGAAGCAAAATAAATATGTGTTCTTATCACCAGTAATTTAAAAACTTACTGTGAATTGATCATAGATACGAAATTGATTTATCTTAATGGAAAGACTTTAGAACAAACAAAATCTCTGAAGATTACCACATGCTATGGAATGTGAATACTGAGGGATAACATGCAACAGTTCAACTTTGGCACTTTTGATTGCTTTCAAGACTTTGGACAATGCTATGTAACAGGCAGGATGCGAGTAGCATTCCTGTTTGTTGTGAGTGTAGTAACAGCAGAGGACACCTACACTTTTTAGTTGTGGTTATCACCCTTTAATATAGCAAAGGACAATGTTAAGCTCAGAAAAACAGGAAAACACCCTAAGAGCTACCTGTTGAAATTCTAATTACATATAAGAACGCATTCAAGGTATTTACATGAATGTTTACAGTAGATCAACAGTTAGAATATCAAACTGCTTTAGAAACACAGAGTAGAAATTTGCAGAGATAAATTATACTATTGCAGTCCCAAAGGAGTTTAACGGCTTATTTAAGTGTACACATAATTTAGGATTTCAGAAGGAACAAGTGATAAATATTCTCATTTTATCTCCTGCCAAAATCTCTTCTGTTCCAGGAAAAACAATCAACCATCCCACAAATGGAATTCACAGAACCTTAAACATATACATCTTGGCTCGTATCAGCAATAGTGTGGCCAGCAGGCCCAGGGCAGTGATCAGCACTGGTGAGGCCACACCTCAAATACTGTGTCCAGTTTTGGGCCCCCCACGACAAGAAGAACGGTGAGGTGCTGTAGCAATAAACTGGTGAAGGATCTAGAGCACAAGTCTTACGAGGAGTGGACAAGGGAGCTGGGTTTGTTTCGCCTGAGAAAAGGAGTCTCAGTGGAGACATATCACTCACTACGACCACCTCAAAGAAGATTGTAGTGAGGTGGAGGCTGGTCTTTTCTCCCATGTAACAAGTGATAGGAGGAGAGAAAATGGCCTCAAGTTGTGCCAGGGAGGTTTAGATTGGATATGAGGAAAAAAATGCTTCACTGAAAGGGTTATCAAGCAGTGGTATAGGCTGCTCAGGGAAGTGATTGAGTCCCTATCCCAAGAAGTGTTTAAAATTTGTATAGATGTGGTACCTAGGGACGTGGTTCAGTGGTGGACTTGGCAGTTCTGGGTTAATGGTTGGACTTGATGATCTTAGAGGTCTTTTCCAACCTAAAAATTTCTGTGATTTGCTGGATTTTTTTTTTAAGAAAAACATGCGAGCAATGCAAATTTAATAAGAAAAATGTGAATCAATAAAATTTGAAGAGATATCTATGGAGCAGTGAAAGAAATGAAAAAGCATTGTATATTTTAATTAGGAAGAGCAGAAGTGAAGTTGTCTGCTTTTACCTACCAGCAGTAAACAAACTGCTAGAATCCCCAAAGCTCACAAGGAAGTGTAAGGAAGAGCCTTCTCTTCCCAAAAAAGAAAATTTCAGACTATGGATTTGAATTTAAAAAATAATGAGAAAGCAAATAAGTTTTCAGAAATTCAACAGAGCTCCAACAAGAGGAAATACTTAACTGAACAAAGGATGCCTCTGAATCTCAGCTCCTTAAGTGGTTACTGTGTTCAGCTTACTGTCAGTTAGCACTATCTGTGCTGTCCCCAGGGTGTGTGAAGGCACTGCAAACTGAAAAGCAGAGCTGCACTTGGCATAGTGAAAAGACAGGTCTTTAACAGAGGTGGAAAAATAGTAAGAGAGAGAAAACCCAAAGTATAAATATTAATAGCACAACATTGACTGAGTTTTCTGCATACCAGGCAAGAATTTCACTACTAAGCTTGGATCTGAAGTGTAGCTGCTGACCAAGTCTTCATGAGACAGTAGCTGGAAAAATTTTACATCCACTGGGAAAACAAGCAAGATACTTGTGGTACTTGAATAGCGTGGTCAGCATGGCATCAGTGTCACCCTGCTGTCATTTTGCTATGGCAGAAACAACACAAGTTATATGGGTCATTATAAGTCACAATGGTAAGTCTAAACCCTGATCCCTTCAAAACACATAATATAACCCTACATAATCTGTATATTTTGGTTTTATTTGATCACTGAGGAAAATAATACTTATTTGCTTAAGAGCAGGACTGTCAGCAACATCCTGATGGTGCAAGAGTGCAGCCATATTGCCTGGGACCACACAGCACTCATCACCCATGCACATCTTAGGGCACTTACCAAGCATCACTGAGAAAAAAGGGTAGAATTGAGATACTTTATTTCAACATATTTTGCCTTTTACAGTCACAATCAAGGGGATGCTATTCCAACTAATTAATCTTCCACTCTCTGAACACTGGTAAAAATGAGCCTGCCTTGTCTCATTACCTCTGATTCAGCCCTCAGAGCCACCTAAATGTGGATTTCACAAGTCTACAGTACATCACAAGAAATGGTTCCATGCATTCATGGGACTCTGAATTATGATGATAGAAGCAATGTTAGAACAGGCAGTCATACACTGAGATGCCTAAGGTAGCTGTGCCTGTAACAAAAGGAGAGTGAAAAAGCAATAAACTAACAACTACCAGAGAGTTTTCTCTGATGCTCAGCTGCTTCAGGACACATTAATTGTTGCTTTTGATTTCTCCATATACTGACTTGCCATTTCAATTAACCTGCCTCCACTTTTAATGATAGTGTCATATGACAGAATGTAAACCATGGTTATGTAGCTTTCAGCTTGCTCAAAACCTTGAGGTTGGTTATAAAAAGACAAGATTTTTTTGTCCCTTGGTGACTCTCTTTCTCTCAGTAGTAGGTTGCAGTCCATTATACCATAAACAGTACTGTTTCAGGGCTCAAATACCTTTCCTGGAGCACCATTGAGAAAAGCTTGTGGCACTCAAAGTCATTCCTCTTTCACATATTAGAAACTGCATTGTTCTCTGTCTCCTCTTGGACTGAATGTCATTGATTTTGTTCAGTTCCTGTCTCTATTCTTTGTATATCAACGTGTTTTAATGATATGCCAAAAAAGTTCCCAGCAGGATATGGAACTGTGCCTTCTTAAGGAGCTTTCAATAAAATTTTGACCTGTAAAGAAACTCCAAGATAAATGTAGAAAGAGAAGACAGTAAGGACAAAATTAGGCTCTACAAGATAAATGCACAATAAAGCTGTTTATCTCTTAGGATATCCATTAGGCATCTTATCAACTCGACTAGCTTACATCCTTTTTAATCTTTTACTCTGAAATGATAGAATTTCTCAAAGTTAAATATTTAAAAAAAAATAAATCTGGCTTTTTCTGTCCTTGACATTTCTGTAGCTAGATGCTCCAGCACTTCGGATCTATTCACTCAATCTCTGTGAAAGAGGGAAGAACAAAGAGGATAGTTGTGTATAACTCAATGTTATAACAGTGTTACTGTGCACATTAGGATTCTTTTAATATGCCAATATTCTGGATCTGAGTCTGTGGAGCAGGGAAGTCACAAGCTGTTGTATTGGCACCTGTGCTCGGATCCTCTTTAGTGAGAACACAGAAGACAATTTCTTCAAGGTATGCATAAATCTTACTAACATGATCAGTTGGCCACGCTGTTGTTAAATCAGCAACTAAGCCTGACAAAACAGTGGCAGTAACTGTATTGTTAAGGAAGTCCTTTTAATGGTAAAAGGTGCTATGTACATGGCTTGAATTTTGTTAAAGTGGGATGGTGATGGTATTTGTTAAGGACAACCTGACATAAGACCAGAATATCCAAAATAACTCTGCTACACTTTTGCTGGCTTCTTGTAAAGCCAGTAGAAATGGTTGCATACCCACATAAGTATTTTATTGATGAAAAACATAGGTTATAATGGAAAGAAATGTACATATTAATCCATCCAGAGGAACAAACTTTGCATTTATGGAGCCAAGATAAGAATTTCCCAGCTATTTCATACCCAGCTGACACATATTCATTCCTGTGACCATGGTAGCCCTTGGGCTTGGGATAAGAGTTATACTCTCTGGCACAGAGCAACACTGGAATTTGAGCTGCAAAAAGGTGCTAAAAGCACCTATTTGCACATCTTAACTTACCATACTTCCAAGTTCTGGTCCATTCTGTAGTGAAATGGGATTAACTTCTAGTGTAAGAAAAATTCTCCTGTATTTTAACTTTCAAAAGCAATATACTGAAGATGACTGCAACTGATTGATCTATCAGTTTGTGAACCATGCTGTGTTTAAATGATCCGCACCTGGATACTTACTTTTTGTTATGTTTGCATAGATATGATAGAATTTACAAAATTAATTTATACAGCATTTGTCCTGCAATGTGGTCTTTACATTCTGTTTTGACTGACAGTTCAAAAAAAATGTACATCATTGTGGAACAAAAGAGAAGGAAAATCTTTTTATGAAATGAATGAATAACATGACCTAGTTTCTAAGTGTATGAAAGCAGGGAGATTAACATTCTCCCACTTTCCTGAGGTGTTCTCAGGCTTTATAAACCCAGAATGTGCTAAGGAAATGTCAAATATTATGTGGGATGCTGCAATCTAGATAAAGCCACATGGTTAATTACATATAAATATATATATATATATATGCAGACTCTTATGTTTCTTTATCTAAAAGGTTCTGAGATTTCTGTATCTGAAGCCAAAATCTGTCCACATTTGACTTCTACAAAGCCAGTGAGACCCTTCAGAAGTGAAAGAACTACTCCTGAAGATTTTTCTTTAGCAAATGCAAAGCTTTGTTACTTTAAAAAATAGCTGTTTTTTTGAGCCTCTGGAGCTGACATATGTGAGGTAAAAACGTGGTAAAGACAGTATACTTCAGTTCTCCCAGAAAGTAAAATCACCAAGGTCAACATATGGATAGGGCCAAAAAAACCCAAAAACTATATTAATACAAAAGATAAGCTCTAAGCCTCTTATTTGAGAAAATTTTACACTGAAATGTAATGCCATTGAAAATATCTTCATCATGACCTTTAAGAGTCAATATTTATACTATTTAGAGATGTTGACTAACTGTTCAGCTACGTACATCCAGAGGCTAATGCCCAGAAGGGATGCACACAAAATGTCTGTCTAAAAACTAAGTTCATTTTAGCTACAGAAAATCTAGAAAGACCAAACATAATGATTAATTTTTAAAACAATCCTTTCAATGGCTTGAGATAAATTTAGTTGTAATAGAACAACTTGGAGGAAAAAAAAGACTTACTCTGAGCTAATCACTGTTGTTATCATTAAATTTTCTGAGGAAATATTGACAGGTTTGAGTAGTCTTAACATACCTGTCAAATGAGGTTCCTATGTGCTTTTTCCTTGAAAAATTTTAGGGCTCACTTGGAAGCCCTGGCTTCCCATTGAAATATACTGATAGAATCTGTGTAGTCAATAGTTTCCTTTCCAGGTCATTGATTACCTGCATCAAGCCTCCTGAATCCTATAGACCAAAGGCCTTGGAAAATCCATTTCACTATTGTGCATATTTTAGTTTCCCAATCTATTGACCAGCATAGTAGCATTAATTTTCCTCTGCAGTCTTCTGTTGACTTGATTCACATCTGCCTTATAACCTCTGAAAAAAAGGAGTCTTTTTTTATGAAGATAAAGCATCATCAATTTTCTAAAGAGCAGAGTTAAATTCTTCTGAGATCCACTTCTTTATTTTCTGTATCAGCATCCTCTTAGAGAACTATTTTTAACTCTCCCAGGATTGATCTATAGTAATCTCTTTAGTATACGTTAATTCAGAGAACTTTTTGACTTTGTCCAAAGGGCTAAATCAAAATCAAAGGCTTTCAGCTGTGCCTCAGCATTATAGAAATACAAACAAACCCCAAATCCTACCTTTAGTCCTCAGCCTTTTTTTGGCTATTTTCCTTTGCCTCCCATTTAAACCTGCCAGGCTTTGCAAAGTCAGCTAGAAATCCTGCTAGAAGAGAAGGAAGAAAGGAGAAAAGCTTTGTTACCTTCCTCTTGGTCCTAAGAATCATCATTAAATGATTTGTGTTGGAAGGGACCTTAAAGATCATCCAGTTGCACCTCCACTGCCATGGGTAGGGACAACTTCCATTAGAGTTTGATAATTTTAAAATTATAAATAATAAAAGCTCCTGAGTTCATTCCTGCTAGTGGCTCTAATGCTTCTTTCACCTCTTACTGTTAGTGTTAGTTATCAGTCTTTAGTGTGGCATCTCGAAGAGTGACTCTAATAGTTCCACTTTATAGCATCCTTTCAAAGACTATAAGTGTAACAGCACAGGCATTTTATGAAGACTTATTAGGCAACCTACAACAGATAACAGCAGTAGAACAATTAGCCACATTCATCAAGATCACCTGAACAAGGAACAGCATGTCAGACACATTTGTATCCACTTCAGAAGAGAATATAAATCTCAATATGTAGGTTTAGAAGACTTATTAGACTTTCATGTCTTGACAAGTGTTTTACTTTCATTTCATTCTACACTGTGATGAGTAGCTGGCATGCAGTTATTTTTGCCAGCTGTGGAATCCAGCCAAGTTTTTTTGCAGTCAGGTGTCTTCTGGCCTAGTGATAAAAAGGGGATTCATATGATACAATAAAGTAGTATTCTAGAAAGGGATAAAAAATGCAAGTACATGGAAGATAAAGAGTTGCAAATAGGACCTGACAGAGCTGGGATCAGTCAAGAAAGTCTGTTATTCATGAATCTTGTGAGTCTCCAGGTTTTCCTCCCTTTCTGAAAAGCATGGCTAGGAATAGAAATCAGCACCAGCATTTCCAAGCTCATCCTGTAGGATTAAACAACTTAATCACTTGCATCACATCTAATTAAAGGTAGACTAATAAATTGGAATACACTTAATGGTAATGGCAAGTTTTTTAAGGGCATGTGCACTTACTGATGCTCACTGAGGTAAGGCAGTATTACGCAATCTCTGTTGAAGTCCTTGTTCATCACAGATTTCCTGTAAGACTGAGGAAATCACTAAACTTCAGTTACCTGTCTACAAAACGAGGACATTGAAGGCTAGAGAGAAATCAGAAATCCCAGTATTCTAGTTGTGGTTATGTCGTTAAGAATCCCCTATGATCATGCAGAATAAGTTTTAGAATGATAGGCTTAAGTTACTTTTCCACAAATATGTCAGTTTCATCACAGTTCTTTAATGTCCTGCAACAAATACTAAATTTATATTTGAAGTAAGCTCACTTATTAATAGGTCTGTAGCACTGACAGACTAATAATGCACTTACCTTTCCAACTCTGAGTAATAGTTTCAATGAAAAGCCTATTAAACTCATGACATCTTCCATCATATTTGCCTCTGAAATAGCTGTGTAGCAAGTATTAAAATTATGAAGATGAAACTGGCTATTCCAAAGTAGCTCATCACCTTAGTAACCTCACTGAGAAAACCATTTTTAAAAGAAGGACTATTTCTGAAATTCAGTAATTGGTAAGGAGCACCAAGGCATTGTTTCCAAGAGGGTTTATTCTATGAGGTATCTGAGCAACCTTAAAGTAGGATGTTCAACTATTCCAGTGATTTTAGTATGATGCGGAATAATATATGCAAACATCTTGAACTTCCATCTCAGCAAGTTTCTTTAGCAATGCTGAATATCCAAAACTACCAATTCAAGTAGCAATTACTTGTCACTGACTTGCACAGATCACTTACAAAACCGGTTTTAGAAATGAGAAAACAGTTCAAAGATCACTAATCTCATGACAGTCTAGTTATATTTCATAAAACAATGTAAATGCTGCAAAGCTACACAAGTAAATGAAGAGCACAGGTATCTTTCTTATCAAAGGAATTAATAGCTGTGCAAGAAATATCAATCTGAAATAAACAAAGCACCATGAAGTAAATGTGTGCCATTTACTTCAATTAGTAGGTTAGAACAGCTATCTGCTGTTCTAACAGAAAAGACACTTCAACAAAGCAGAATGAACGCGCATGACTCCCTTGGCAAATGCAGAGCAGAATAACTTTCTTATTAAAAAGAATATAAAATTCACCACAAAAAAGACAAAGACAAAAAGCATAAGCCATTCACCCTCAACAAAATACTCAAGTAAACTATAAGATGAATACAGTACAAATGAGAAAATTTGAGGATACAAACACTTTCTCCAGATCATCAGCTGGGAAGTGCTTGCTAATGTTGCAGCAGATTACATCCTTTTCATTAAACATTTTTAAGATGGATTTTGATATTTTAAATGGCAAAGAACACTATTAAAAGAAAAAGTGTTGTGCCTGCTAAGAACTTCAGGTAATTGTATTTGGGATGTCATTTAATTCTCTAAAAATTTATCTTTATACTCAGTATCTTTCCTTATGATTTTTCATACTGGAAGCATCATACTGCTTGTGAAAGTACTGCTTTCCATATGTACTTAACACTTCCAATTCCAGTGTAGCCACAGATCACTGACTTCTTTTAAGCATGGAACTTGCCTGCCAGTGTAAGGCACACAAATTTTAAGACTTTTTCTGCCTACAGCATCCCATCAAGGGAAGTGCTTGCTCACTTGCTCGAACTTCTCACTTACTTACACATTCTGGTTTTAGTCCTTGCTTTTCTCAGTCTTGGAGTCAAGTAAGAACTTCAGTGTTTCAATTACATTTCTGTAGGGAATGTTAATATCCTTTAACTTTTTTTTCTTATTTGGATATCTTTTAAACCATAAACATTTACTACAATACAAATTATTATTTTGTTACTCACAGTAGATTCTGTTTGTGCTTGAAATAAAATAACAAAATCAGGACTGTTATCTCCCTAGAGACCATAGTCCAAATGTTCAATGACATGTCTATAGTCATCTCTTTGATGTAAGCTCTTGAACTCCATCTAGGAATTACAAAGGGGAGAGATGAACAAACAGGCTGGGGGGAACAGTCCATGGAGTCACTAAGGAAACTCTCTACTGAGTTACATGATTTATTTATCGACACATAGGTATCCCTGTCAGTCGAATCAGAGACTCTGAGACAGCCCTTGGGAAGAATCTGTCAGGAAAAACTAAAAAAAAAAAAAAAACGACAACAAAAAAACAAGTAAAAAGTTGGCTTCAGACTGACTCAAAATTGTTCACATATTAAGCAAGACTGAAACACTGAGTAGATCTAATGGAACTGAAAACAAATGGGTACAATTGCATTCCTTCTTTTAGGATGAAGGAGAAGTTCCTGCCTAGTTCCAGTGGAAATAAGAGAATATAATGATACCTTAGTGGCAAAAGTCCCCCAGAAGTGTTATAACAGCAGGGATGGTTGTGGGGAATCAATTGTCTTAATCTGACTTTAATTAATTCTATAATGAGAATATAATTTCACCCTACTGCAGTACAAAACATATTAATTATGAGTACAAGAACAAAAACAATAAAATTAAAACAAAATTAGAACCATAATTTCCTTTCCTTCAAGTGCTAAGTGGAGAAGGAAAAATAAGGCAGTAGCTCACAGCTTTCTAGCTGGTGCCTGAATAAAAAGAAACCATACAAAAATGCTGACATTATTAACTAGGCATAAAGCATATTAATTTTTCTAATTCAGGCCTTTCCTAGTTGCTTTGGGTTTTGGGATTTTTTTTTTTGGACACAGATTTCATTATCTCAAAAAAATCTCATATTTCAGCCCTTGCAAAAAATGTCAGTCTTTCTTCAAGGCAAACAAAGTAATGAGATGCAAAGGGCCTGTATACATATGGAGAAAGAGCAGATATCACATGATTAAAATATTCCACAAGTGTTTATTAGTTGACTACAGTTTAAAAGGACAAAGAATAGACTTGACTAATTGGATAAGTCTTCCAGATAAAGAGAAAAGAGCCTTGAAGCATCTTGTTCTTACTGTATTTCTTAAGCTCAGATTGTTAACAGGGATCAAATATAGGTACTTTTTTCAGATAACTGGTATGACCAGTTACATCAATCTCTTGAATTAGGATAACATCTGTCCAAATACTTCCCTCATCCATTGACTATGGCCAACAAAATACTATTTTGCTTTGCCTCTTTCCCTTTAGATATAAACAAGGATGCCTAACTTGCGGAAAATGGATTCTGTTGGAATGGATCACTGATTCTCATGTGCAACTCAGTGAATAAGTTCCTACAGATGGTATATATAAATGCATTTTATTATTGTTAACTAATAAATGTCACCTGAAATATCACCAAGGAAGCAGAAAACCTTTCTTGCACAAAGTCATTTGTCAGCCTGTATGATATTGTGACAAAGCTCTGGTCACCTAAGTAGCAACTCAAATCTCTGCAGTAACAACTACAACAGAAATTTACCTTCCCTAAACCCATGGCAGTGCATGTGACACCTGTCACATCATAGCTATTTTTAGCTATTTTTTTGCCAGTATAATTCTCCTTCTTCACAACTCCCCACAAGTGAAGAGACTGTCCTAATTTTCAGTGAAACAGATTTTTGATAGGCAGTACCACACTTCAGTTCGCGAAAAAGTAGCAGAATGCTTACAGACTTGCCAGTTTGTCCCAGCTTGCTGTTTATTCTAGCAATAGTGCTGATAAATATCAAAAAACCACTGACATAAGTTAAATCAAGTTATATAAACACTCATCAGAAGTTTTTATTTCCTGAAAGTGACAAATCTCTTTGGAACTTTCACTTTGCCCTTATGGAAAGGAGGGGAATACCTCTTTCCTCACAGTTATGTTGCTTTGCTTTTGACCTAGGAAAATTATGCTGTCAAGAATTACAGATGATGTGACAGCACTTTGCCTCTTTTGTATCTGTAGAGAGGAAAAGGGGGGAAATGAGAGAATAGAATGCACACATGAAAGCAAAAGCAGATCTAGCTAGGAAAGCACTGAATTCAGGAGGTAAGACAGATTAATGCACCTGCAAGACTTGTCTTGCTATGGTCTAAAGATTTGATTTGGTTTGTTGGGTTGTGGTAAGAGAGGAGATGAGAGCTATGCTTGGTTTTTCAGAACATTCACCACACAATAGCAGACACTCCTGTCACCTAGTGTGGGATATATTGAATCCAAATGACACAGCTGACAAAAAGAGTTATGTAGCTCCATGAGCTTATGTACTTTATTACTTATATTAGCTCCTGGGAAGAGAAAAAGGAATCTCAACAGGCTGTAAATCTTCACTGAGGCTCCTCATGACATTGTCTCCTTGTGTTAGGGAACGTGAAGGTGACATGTGGTACCTGCCTATCATGAGTACGGCCAGCATGAGATGTTTTTGATGCTCTGCTGTCTGACACCTCTCATAGCAGACAGCCAGAATCAAGCATGGACTGAAGGGAATGAAATTGCCAGTACATCTTCTCAGAGACAAGTTTCATTTCTCGTTATCCATATGGCTGTAGAAAGTTTTCAGGGAAAGATTTTGAACTCTTTGCACATTCATACTAAATAAAGGGTTTGTACTGAAAAAACATCAAAAATAAACCTTGTTGTCCTTCTTTCTGATAAAGAAATCTGTAGAGGTTGCTGACAAAACCTTACAAATTAGCTCTATTCACTTCGCTGTGTCAGTATGTTGACCGTTGTGGCTAGATTGGGCGAGTTGGCAGGAACAAAAATTATGCTGCTTTTGAGCTTGCTGAGTCAGAATTAATAGTCTGCATTTAGAAGGTATTGACATTTTGTGATTTCCTTTAGTATTCCTGCAGTTTGCTGCCATCAATCCCAACTGTCTGCAAAACTTATACAAATCCAAAAAACCTACAAGAATTAAGTACAAAAAGCACATTTCACCATCAGATGGCACAGAAGATACTTTTACCTCTGTATCCATGTCTGACAGACCATCATAGTTCTATTTGTGGTCTCTAGTGTCCTAGTTTATACTGTGTTAGTTCAGAATTGCTCAAACAGAGAAACTGGGCTATTACTGAAACTGCTTTTCACAGCTACGATGGTCAGCATCTTCCTGTTATCTTGTAGGTCTGGGGGGAATAAGACTTCATTGCTTAAGAAAAGACCTCAAGGCATCTTGTTTCTTGTGATTTATGCTTTTACTGGTAAGACCTAGAAAAGCAGAAAATTAAGAGGTCTAAAACGATGTAGTCCTGTTCTGCCATGTGAGGTGGGATTGATTTAAAACGATTGACCTCTTACACATCCCTCTTACCAATTTTGTTATTTCCACTTCAGGGCTGTTTGACTACTGTGTTACTAATGGCATTAGCTCTGCTCCTGGAGCATACTGCCATGCATGTCATAAACTTTCATACACGTATGGCATTACAAGCATGACAGTTTGACATCTGCTCGGTTTAAAGCATATTTACAGGAGATTACACAAGCCAGGAGAATTTATCCATCTTTCTTTCAGAGATTAGTTTTGGTAGGCAAAGCCAAGAATACATGTATCCTATGAATAGGGAGAGACTGTCACTTGTTTCAGCAAATCAACATAGGAGCTGTTTTGTGACAGCACTGTCTGCTTAAGCTATGGCTGTATACGGCTGCTGAAAACAAACCAGCTGGTTAATGCCTATGTAGAATGCAGAGTTCTCATCTAGAACATACAGTATCAAACTAAGAGCAGCTTTATATTTCAATGCTTTACATAACTAAATTTTGGCATTATATTAAGGCTAAGGTGAACAATGCACAATATTTATTTGCTCGGTTCATACTCGATCAGTTGAACTCTCCCCAAGAGACAGACACATACACCATGTCGTTATACCTCTCACCACAGCTTGGAGCACTTAGTAATTTTCAGGAAAATGCTTACCATGGAGGACACAGAGCTAAGATTGCTTTCTGCTTGATCTAAGGTTTGAGATATTACGGAGCATATTCAAGGCATACTTTCAACAGACTCATCCAGGCTCTGCTTTGTACAGTTACTGCATGTATATTTTATGTATATATATAGATATATAGTGGTGAATAATTCAAAGAGCAGGATACACTTAGTACCAGGGAGATATGATGTGCTCATTTGATCTGCTTTGGTGAAGTTATTTTCCATCACAAAATTTTCAGAAATGATGTTCACTTAAATATTTAACACTATGCAGAGACATCAGCATGTATTTTTCTTTGAAAAAATACTTAATTATATCAGTTTTAAACGATGACACTAAAGGTAAAATTATTTAAACTAAGTTTAACATGGGTAAGGAAGTTTTTGCAAAAGTTAATGCTTTTTCAGCATCCTGTGAATCCTATGTACTCTTTGCACTTTTAAGTGCAAGCCCAGTTACAAAACCCAGTTCATAAAAATAACGTGGAGCTCTATTTCCCCAATGAGTTTGTATACAGTTTGACTGAATTTAGAAGTCAGAAGATGTGCTAGACATGCACACATACACAGATCCTAAAACTAACTGGGCTGCAAATTCTATATAATTATTTGGCTTTATTTTTCTATCATCCCTTCCCACTTTAGGAAAGTAATAGCAAACCAGAATTCTATTTTGTTGATGACTCATAAAACAGGAGGTGAAACAGATAAGTCTCTAATACAGAATTAGGATTCAGTGGTTTTGATATCAATATTTGATACATGAATTGTTACCTCTATTCGCTAATCTGATGGGACTTTCAAGCACAGCTAAAGACAGAGGGCTTGTAAGGTGTGTGCACATGTGTGAATTCTTTCTGTTTGCATTTCCAGTTGCTAATGTGAATTAACTCTGGTCCAGAAGCCATATACAGCTGTATTATCAGAACAATGAATATGCATTTCCTCTGCTGCATTCTAATAGGGTACTTAAAGATAGTAAATAAAACATTTGCCCAGACACTCTACTACATACACTCCTGGATGAGAGTTAGGTTACACCTACCCACTTTGACATTTGAGCAGAACAAACCAGTGCAAGTGCATTTGTCAATGTCAATCTGCATGGAGTTTCATAGGACCAAATTAAAAGAATCATTATGTTCCTTTAATATGACTGCATAACCCAGACAATAGAGTTTTAGTGTGTGTTTACTACATTATTCACTGTTTGTCTTTCTGGGACACTATCCAGTTTTAGTCTAAATAAAGAGAAATAAAGGGAAATATTTCCTACATTACTTCCCTAAAAAACTTTGACACTGTACCAAATGTGACTAAAAGCCTAAAGCCGTAGGTTCTTTACAATTGTGCTGGTTACAATAAAAGCAATTCTATCAGAAATAGGTCTCCCATAGGTACTTACATCCTGTGTTTAACTCACCACTGTTAAACATCCTGTGTTTATCTCACCTTAGCCTGTGTTTATGAGCAGAAGGCCTTTACCAACAGGGACTGAAGAGAAACAGTGTCTACCAGCAATTAAAGAATAATCTCCTCGCGATGTCCAAGTGTAACAAAAGTTACAAGTGCTTTTGAGAGAAGCTAACATACAAGCATTCTGCTTGATCAGATTCTTCACCATCACAGTAAATACTAGATCCATATTTCACCTGATATTTCACAGAATTTGACAAGCAACCCTGACTGTTCAGTTGATCCCTGGCATCTACACTCTACCTTTCATGTCTTAACCTGGGCTCCCTAAGCACAAACCCTTCCTTTTTTCCCAGTTATTGCAAGCTCAGTAAAAGTATGTAATAATACTTTCACAGTATGATTATGTTCTGAAGTTGTTAGAGGTATCAGAACACACAAAATCTTAGAATACAGTGCAGCTGAACAGAATGGCTACATACTCGCTACAGCAGACTAGTACACTCATTAACAGCACTCTAATATCCCCAATCCTGTACACTCACCAACAGCTCCCTGAAAATTACCATGTGCTTAGAAATAACCTAGAAACTAAATGCAGAAAGAGTTGTTAAAGGACATAGCACTTTTCCTAAACATAGGAAGAAATTGTTCCAAAAATTGGAGTGTCTATTGTTATCTGATTTTAAAATGTACAGAGACAAAAAACTTAAAGTTTTCCACAACCAAAAAAATTCCTATGATTAGGAAATTATTTGATGCACAAGCTAGATCTTTATCTATGTATTACTGCTAGCAAAACCTCATTAAACCACCACAGATAATTCTTGATCTACTTTGGTGTACAAAGTGTTGGTATACATAGCCTATCTTTTAACTAATCCATCTGTTATAGTCTCCTTTTATCTTTCTTCCTCAATCTCATGCTACCTTTTCATATTCTCTATACAACACCAAGAGAACAGGCCACAATTTAAAAGTATTTCCACTGATGCAACTGGCATGTAGTTTAGGTGCATGGTCTTCCTCAGCAAATATAAAACTACTCTTTTCTGTCACCATAATCCATTTTGCAGCCAAGACTCCCAAAATCATCGTTCTTTACCAAAGAACACATGGGAAAGGACATCAAGAAAATAAGTTCTTTATGGGATGATTCTTTTCGTCATAATTAAATCCACTGGGCTCTGATAGGTCATTGAAATTAATGTTCAAAAAAATTTCAGACCTTTATGCTTGGTTTAAAAAAATAATAATAAAATTACTATCTTGCTTTGCTCTTCAAGAAGTGCAGACAATACACTTTTGCAAATAGATACTCACTGTTAAATGCCATTTTCCTGAGGCAAGATCAAAACAATACAGCTAGATATATGTACCTGAACTGCAAATCCAGGCACTGTATAGATGGAGAAAGCAACCACTGAGTACCAAAATGTCATATTAAACCTTGGAAATAATTTCAGTTTATCCCTTCCCCTTCAGGAAAAAAAAAAAAAAAAGTATTGTCTCTGAAACAATAAAATACCAAGTGTTGTTGGAACACATCTGTTGCTCTGAGAGGAGCACTTAAAAACCAACATCACTGAAATGTTTGGTTAAGTAGGCCAGAAGAGCTGTCCATGAACACGGCTGCCAAAAGCCATAGTTTCACCCTGCTTCTCTTGGCCCCTTCACTGCCCTGGCCCCTGTGCAAGCCCCTTTAGACAGTGACCCAGGTCTGGTCCTGGCCCCACTGGGCCCTCACCCTCACCCACTCTGGTCCCCCACAGGGGGTAGCAGGACAGCCCCAGGTGAGGTGACAGTGCCCTTGGCCCAGCTCAGGTGGGGCCACAGGCTGATAGCAACAGCACCCATGGCCCTGATGCCTTCTGTTGTTTGTTCCTACCCCAGTCGATGCCCCTGTCCAGCAGGTAATGACAGTCAAACAGCCTCAGAATCGGGCAGAACCAGCTCAGTAATTTTAATTATCACATTCCAATCCAATAAGTACTTGTCATTAATTAGCAAACCAAAAACTATCTGTACTGTGTTGTACGATAATAAACACCTGGGTAATATTCCTTTCTTCATGATGCTGTCTTTTTATTATAGTGCTAGATATTTTCATTTCATTTCTCCCTCCAAGCACATGTAATTCAGCCATTTCTGGTGGGAGAGGCTGGAAATCTTCAAGCAAAGAACAGAATGATACCAAAACTAGGGAAAAACCTATTAGACCAAAAGTAATTGGAGAGGACCCCACTAGCTCTTGGCCAAAAAGAAGAAAAGAGAAAAAAAAGGGAGAGTGGGGGGTGTAAGAATGGGGTTCAAAACCCAGGCCTTAATTTTCCTGCTATAATCTACCTGAACTGACACTTGCTTCAGATTTTCATCATCTTTCTAGTGGGCTGAGAACCTTAAATATTTCTATATTTAATATTACAGGTGAAGAAAGTCAAGTGTATGAGCAAAACTGTTACTGAATAAAGTTAATTAACATCTATCATTAAAACTATCTGTGTAAATTAAAATCATGGCTGAAAGGTACTTATTATGAGTTCTGTTGCTTGTGGCTGTATGATACATTACTTAAGGTTGCTAGTTCTAGTGTATAATAACAGGAGGACCCTTCTAAAAACCGCATAGTTAACTACTATCTCAGTAGACCCGTGGGAGAAAATATATCCATTATTTATGCCTCATAAAACTGTATAGAATCTATTTTGCAAAAATGTGGTAATTATGTTTGGTAAATCCAGGTTGCCAGGTCAGTCCTTTTGCAATTTCACAATGCATGTGCTGTGCAACAGTCTACATCTCCACAGCACAAGCCATGTTAGCAGCTGGAAAACTGGTCAAAGATCTACACCTCCTTTCCAGGTCATTAATGAGGCCTCTGTCCTGGCCTTGCATAATGTTGCTGGAAATATAATTGTGTATATAGCAGTTTCAGGAGCCTCAAATTGTGCAGAATGATTGTAAAGATTCCAGTCAGTTGGAATAACAAATGTAGTGGGACTGAAACATCCTGCATCCGACACTCACAATGTGACAAGGTCGATTTTCATATTTCATTTTCATTTATGCAGGTGAACTAAACGTCTTTCTGTGGGACCTGTGTAGTTAAATGAGGACTATTTGGTAAAAATTTTAAAAGTACCAGATGGAGAAGGAACAGAAGGTACCAGTCACTCAACAGTATCACAGAATTAAGACATATCTTGTTCTAAACTGTCCCTCTAGCAGTTTTATTCCTAAAATGACTCAGGCAACTCCACAGGAAATGAGAAGATGGAAAACCATGCCATAATTGAGACTTCTATCCCCGTAAGAGAAAAATCAGGCATCAAATATGAATACATCAACTGACAAACAGAGACAGAAAGTATTAGATCAATTTTTTCCTAGGTTTCATCACCAAATTTGCACATCTGTGCAGAAGAGAGAAACTCTTTAGAATATAGGCAAAAAAAATGAAGGAGGAACAACTAATTTTTAAAAACCTATTTACCACTGGCAACGAAAAAATCAACAAGTATGGGTATCTTGACCGTGGAAGAACTCAGAGCTAGAGTACATTTCTTTCTAGTCAGAGGTAACCAAGAAGGATAATTAAACCTCCGCGGCATTTTTTTTGTCTTGTGCAATTTTTCTTTGAGTAGAAAACAAGCTTTGAGGCTGCCCCAAGACACTCTTAGGTTTGCTATAGCCACAAATGCAGACAAAAAATGAAGGCACTGCATTGATTTACTCCTCTGTTTCATGAGAGAAGATGCCTTAATATTAACTGGGGACAAAGCGCTGCCAAAAGAAAGAAACAAAAGAGAAAATAAACCCTTGCCATTTCTATATTTAACAGAATAAGAGAGCATTGTGAGAAGATGCAGGGTTTTATTTTAAATCATCAGCTGAAGCAACCTGTCTTGCCTGTAAACGAGTGTATGTGCATGAATAACAGCTGCTTGCTAGTTTTCAAGTGGGGAAAAAAAGAGAAGAAAAGTAAATTATGTGTAAATTATTTTTAAATACTGTAAATGCTTGGTTCTGAAATCAGCAGCAGTACAGCAGAAGTATTTACTTGTATAGGGTTAATTTCCATGCATTTGGGATCATCACCACACCTTACAGTTTACAAGGCCTTCCAAGAAGCTACAGTAAAGCGACTTTCACACACTTAAGTTTCACACTGTAGTCTTTCTTGTTACAAAGACTTCCTCCTATATCCAAGAACTATATAACCATTTAGGGGGGCATATGCACTTCTTTCTTGGAGGGTAGCATCTGTTAAATTGCATGTAACCACATAATGTTTTACCTTGGCAGCTGCCTTCTACAAAAGATATAAAACACTGGCTCCATTTAGACCAGTGCAGTGTTGTAGCATTGTGGCCTTTGGGGACTAGGTTTTCATACTCTGATTCACTCCAAGTATACAACAGTCTTTCCAACTACAGAGTTTCTGTGGGTGCTTCATGGTAAGGCAGTCTGAGATCATGTCTCAACCACTTCCAAAATCTTTACCAGAAGGAGAGCCAGAAATATACCACCTACTCTCCTCTTTTATTGTGCCCTAGTTTCTACAAAAGGAATTCCAGTGCCAGAGACTGCACAGGTAAGCAGGAGGTAGAGGTCACACACCAGAAAGCCTTGCATAGAATGCCCTTGCACACAAGATAATTGCAGACCTTAGTAATTTTAAAGTACCTTGAATCTTGTTGGTTTTTTTGAGAACACCTTTGGATGTGAATTGTCCTTTTTCCTCTAACAGGTGTTTGAACATTTCTGGAAATGGTGATAAATAATATTAGTTTTGAAGTCAAGACAAGTGGCAGATTTTAAAAGCTCTCTCTCTTTGCAGTGCAAAAAAGATTTTATAGAAAATATTTTTGATTTTCAAAGATGTCAAGTAAATCAAAACCTCTTCAGAAAGAGCCATATGGATTCAGAATTTCATGAAAGCAGGCTTTATATTATTTGAATAATAAATCCTGAATTTTGAAATGCTGTTCCTGGTTATCTTCAGGGCTTTAATATAATTACACACAATTGGAAGAGAATCTGTGGGACAGTATTCTCCCTTTGTGATTCTCTTTAACCTCTAAGCTATCTTTTTTGCTTTTGTTACAGCCAAATGAGTGTGGTAATTAATGTTAATTTTTGTTTTGTTGCACGGTTTGTTTATTAATTCTTATTTAGTTTGTTTTCTTCGGGAAGCATTATACCAACTTTTGGAAGTACAGAGGTAGCCCAGGGGTTCTTTTAGCTATGCACAGCCCCAGAATCAAAAGGATATTATCACGGAAAAATTTTACCAGGAGGCAAACACTATTTATGCACCCTCTGGTCCTATCGTGCTGTAATGATAAGAAATGTCACTGTGGCATATTGTGCTGAATAATAAACATTCCTTTCCTACCCACTTTAAAAGTGCAGGGAGCTGAGGTTGCTGGTTATCAGTAGAAAGGGAAAAGATATTTTGCCTTTTTTTCTTGAAAATGCACTGAAAACCTTCCTATTAATTATGCCTATGGTGGAGCAAAGAGCGGAAAGTTCTGAGAATATCTACATTACAGATTAAAAGTAGTTTGACTCTTTTATGTTAAAAGTTCTAAATGTAACTCACTTTAATTTCAGAGACTAAATATAAATGTAATTAGTTAACGCTGCTGTATGACATCATTCATTAAATTGTTCATGTAAAAATGCAAAAATCCCTGTAGGATACTTGGTGTGTTTACTGGGAACTTTCTATGATGTTAATGATGATCTGCATGCAAATAAATATACCCACTGGAAAACTTTTGGGCTTTTTGTTGCAACCTTCTATATTAGCAATACAAACCTAAAAATGCCCAAAGTTTACCAGAGGGGTAATGAAGTCCTTGAGTTATCTTGATAGAACTCTCGCTTCTTCTTGTATGTGTTTTTTTTTCTCTAGTTTAATTTGCATTACTTTGAGAGAATCCTTAGCTGAACTAAACTGAAGTGCTTATACAGAGAATAAAACTAGCTGTGAATGAGCCACTGATACTACAGTGTAGTCATGATTCTGAATACATACAATGTGAAATTACACCATAGTTAATAGTTACTGATATCATCACATCAGTCACCCCATCACACATGCAAGACTTGTATCTGCAATAGAAGTCCTGTGCCATCACCTCATGAGTCTTTTGTGATTTTGCCACTTTCTGTTTTACTTCATTGGTCTGAATTGTGACTGAACATCTTTCCCTTACCTATGTTTCTGTACTGAGCCATCATCTGAGCCTGGTAACTCCATTCCAGCAGTGGTCCTCTCCCTTTCCATAAAACAGATGGTGGATTTGAAGGCAATAATGGTTTGATGAAGGACCAGAACGAGGATGGAGAAGGAGGCATTTCAAAGCTGCCTCTCACTGGGGTTTAATGGAGCTCCTCACACTCATTTCTGAGTCCAGCAGAAAAAAGTCAGTCAAGGCATTTTTTAATTTCTTACTTTTACTTATGCCAGTTTTATGTTTTATAAATACAAACCTTGGGTTCAGTTACAGAATATTCTGAGTTGGTAGGAACCCACAAGGGTCATCAAGTCCAATTCTTAAGTGAATGGCCCATACAGGGATGGAATCCAATACCTTGGCATTATTAGCACCATGTTCTAACCCTCTGAGCTAATCTCTGAGCTGCTGTCAATATCTTTTTCTTTTCCATTGTTTTTCTCTCATTTGCCTTTTTGCATAAAGACAGCATCATAGAGCAAGAACTCCTTATTAAAATTACTCATAAAAATTCATTTTCCTACAAACAAATGTTCAACAGGGTGTATGTATACACTGACTCACATGTAAAACAAAGATATGTTCATTGTTCTTTGCAATATGGTGGCTTTTTCCTCTCAGAGATTATAAAAGCATTTGTACAAGCAGTACCTCCACAGTCAATGCAATCTTCTGCTTCTGTGCATTGTCATATGCACAACTTGGAAATTAACATTACTTCGGTCTAATTACACAAATACATGCAGAAGTGAGCTCAAGAGGAGAAGGCACATGAATATATGAATCCATTTGAAAATATGAATGAAAATTTCTGGGAAATTTTTATGCATTATTGTCTCAGCTCTGTTCATCACAGAAGTCATTCTTGAATACTTCTAATCACTGTTTTGTGAAAAGAATTATTTTTCTTCCTGAAATAATACCCTGCTTGATATCAGTCCTATTTTACATCTCTTTTTTTACATTTATTTAGGTAATAAATATGAGGCAAAGTAGAAAGAATTTTAAGAACAATTGTGATTTGGAGGGGATAGGAAAGCTGATTTTTCTGAAGAAAATTTACAACAATAACAGGGCCAAATTTTGAGCCCTAATGCTGCTTGGTGTTAGGCATCCCTAGTTAAATAGAGATAACATTATTTGAAGTTGTCAGCTGGACATACTTATAAATGAAATACTATGAAGACTTTCAGCTGGTTGTTATACTCAATGTCTTCCTGGATATATTAGAATGCTGGGAATAAGATGTCAGAAGCATCTAAGAGAGAATATAACTTCAAAATGTTCCCCCTTAAAACTACTATAATTCATGAGATGAAATTGAGCTACAAAAACTTGAGAAAATCATCATAACCATGTAAAGAAATGTAAAGAAAACTACCCCAGTGGACAGATGGATGGTTCATCATTTGAGTGACTAGCATAGATGAAAACAACTTTGGAACAGTTGTAAGTGGATGGAGAACATAATAAAACTAAGAATAGAAGTAAAAGTAGAGAAAACTAAGAACCTTGCAGAGGCAAAAAGTAACCAAGCAAGAAGAATTCCTAAGGGAAAATGTAATTGATTAAAGAGTTATTCTATCCAAAAGCAAATGTAAGGTATTTGATTCCTGAATGGACATGAGTGGATGATCTCAAGAGATTCCTTCCAAACTAAACAGTTCTGTGATTCTGAAGCTTTAATCCTTCTCTGTGGACATGCATTTTGCTTTCCAGTTTCACTAGGACATACCACAGTATCATAGAGAATGAGTTATACTATAATGATTTAGTCACGTGGAGAATTAAACACTGACATATATCTCTAACTGCTCATGCATGAAAGAAGACTATAAATAGCCACCAAAGAATTAAAATGGGGACTTGAATGAATCTTAAGCAATGCTTAAATTTATTACAGAAATAAAAGTCACAGCAGCTCCTTTTATTTTCCCTCATTTTTAGGGATAAATATACAGATGAAGTATCGGAATTTGCTGATTTAGGTTTATTGCCCATCTTTGTAAGTACTCAGAGTACACTTTGGCATACATTTGAGGTATCCAAGCACTGAGTGCACCAACAGGGTCTGACTGCCCTGACCAGTCTGTACACACCTTCTTTTTCAGTCTTCTTGTGCAACTTCTTCCCTCTCCCATCACAACAATTGGGATCTGCCCTGCTACAGCACACCTTGAACCAGGCTTCTGTGAAAAGATAAGCTGTGAAAAAAAACTGAGAGAAGCTCCACCTTAGGCCTCCATCACCATGGCCATCCTTTGGCTCCAGAGTGACACCTGAACTTATGCCCTGGCCCCTGGTCCTTGACTGAGATACACCATAGGTATGTCATGTCTGGCCATGTACCTTACCAGTTCTCACCTTGTTTTGACTTCGCTCCATGTTTTGACTGTGGACCCCATGGGATTGAGCCCTTGCCAAGAGAGGTCCCTGTGCTGCCTTGCTGTCAGCTCACCTTTCCTTGTGGGGCAGCCCACTTGCTGCTCACTTGGTAGTTTTGTGCTGAGAGCAGAAAAGGCAAAAAAATCTAGGATCTAGACACCTTCTGTTAAAAAGGTTTATTTCCATAAGAGTTAAGGTTCATTGCAGTCAATAATGTTGTCCAAAGTCAGGTGCTTCAATTCCAAAATTTTTGACCAGCAATTTCAAAACAAGGTAAATTTCTTTTTTACTGGGAATGAGTAAGGTCTTTTTGCTTTTATCAAATAATAACTTTTCTTTTTTAATGGTTAGGTACTCATATATTCAGTTGACTGAACTTCTCAGAGCCAAAACATTAATATCATAGTAAACCACAAGTATCATAATAAAATGGTAAGAATTGAGGGTATAGAAATTATTTTGACTCAGAAGTCTCTGTTCCTAACTGGATTTAAAAATTAATTTTAAATAATTTTTTCTTTTCCCTAGTGATAGAAGCTCACTGGAAAAAGCAACCTGTCACTGATAGGTTTTCAGAGGGGAAATGTAACCATTCATACTCACTTTTCATACACAGTACATAGGAATGGTGGCTAAAGTTGATATGCAATAAATGACAAATTGGGCAAAAATATCTCTTCATCTACATCCTTTTTAACATTAACAGTAACTGTAGTATTGATTCTCCTTTTTTGTTGCTTTATTTGTTGGGGGTGGGGGGATGGTGTTTGACTTTTTTTGTTTGTTTTTATAAACAGAAGGTTTTCTATGCTTTGATGGTTAGGGAACTGATTTGCATTACATATATCCAGATTCAAGTCCATTCTGCACCTGGTTCACAGTGGTCTTAGATAAAAATCTTTGTATCCACTGTAAAGGAATAGGAGTCTTGGCTTTCTGCTGTATATACCAATGTCCTAGCTAGTAGAAAACGTACATATCTACCTATTTTTGACAATATAAAACTAAGACTTTGGTTCTGAAAAGATATGTTAACATAATCCCGCTTTTTGCAAACATTCTCAAAAGCTTTCTTTTCAGTTCTGCTGTGGAACAAAGAAAATAAAACTGAAGGCATTGTCACAAAATGGAATTGTCAGCTTTGATAAGCAGATGTATATTTCATCTCCTTGTGCCCATCATTAGTAGTCCTTTGCAGGAACAGATAATGAGCCACTATTCATATGGCAGTGTGGAAAGTGTGTAAATGTTATGGGAATAAAAAGAGTTTCTGAGTCCCGTTCAAAATGAACACACTATTGTAATGAAAAAAGACTTCAGAAGTGGCGACATAATGACTGTAAGTCTGGAGCAAATTTGTCATTATGAAAAAATTCACCCATTTTTTGCAATAATTCTCTTTCATTAAGGCAATTTTGGCTGTTTTACCTTCCTGAATCTACCTATGTTTCCCACTTTCACAAATCTTGTTCCACCAAGACAGTCCTATAATGAGAGTGAAGTGTTTTTATTATTGCTTTTGTTAATCATGCTTCCTGCATCCTGCAAAGTGCTTCTTATTCTGAACCAGAATTATTGGGGAATTAATCAATACTTGTTACCAATCACGGTCACAGCTGTTAATCACAGTTGTAATTACCAATTGATTAATTAGCACAACCCTGTTCAAAAGCCAGGAGTCATTAAATTTCCACCACACGTAACTTTAAATACAGCCCAATATCTACAAAACTCTACAATTACATTTCAACCCACCTTAATTTATTACACATTGCTTTTTATTAATAAAATTTATTTATTATAGTATTTTCCAGTAACCCAAACTGAATTCTTGGTCTATATATAGTTTCTCATTGTATATCTATTCTAAATATAATAATTCATTACAACTCCTAATAATAAATGATGATGAGGTCAATGAAAACCCAACCTGAACATATTTAGGGACCTTACTTTGAATTTTCCTTTCATTGTGATTAATGCCTCAGCTAAAGAACATTTGGGTGTATTCCAGAGGCTGATACACTGAAATCATTTACTTTCTTCTGCTACTGAATGCAATTTATATTAGCAAAACAGCATTTCATTGTATTAACTTAAGTACTGGCGTATCTTTACTGGACAGTGTGCGTCATCTAACTTTCAATTCATTGACCTTTTTTCTCCATAGTTCTAAGTAGAAGAATCTGAATCTGTTTCTTGATGTTTTAACAGAGCGAAAGGAGTTAAGTTACAGGTTAATAGCTAAACATATTTTCTTTATGCTTTCCCACTACTTAGAAAATTTCTAATATTTCCTGGTAAAATCACTAGTCTGCTTCTGCTCTCAATACTCCATTAAAATAACTTTGATTAAAACTTAAAGGTCAATCCTTGGATTAAAACACAATGTTCTTCGTCTGAGACAGTACAAACGTCTGGCAGCTATAAGAATACTAAACATAATCTATTTAATTTGTCTCATAACTCGAGTTTATATTTGGATTTAGGATTACAATTGTAGTTGGCAGGGTGCACTCATCCCACTGCTTTTCTGCGAATTACATCTCTACTCTTCAGCCAGTTTTTCTCCTGTTTCCTCTACCTGTCTTCCTTTCTCCTTTATAATCACCAACTCCTTTCTGGTACCAGGTGCAATTAGTGATTTTTTGCCATATTACCATATTCTGGTAAGGTTTAGGTGCAAAAAACTGGTATACCATTGATCATAATCATCTTTTTCTGGAAGAATGCAGTATTTGAAGGTACCATCACCAGTTGCACATCTCGTATTTTATTATCCTCAAGCAAAGCCCAAGGATCAGCTCCTATGACTTTTCAGTGTCAGAAAAGAATATTGGGGAAAACTAGTCCAATGTTTAAAATAGTGTGTGGTGCCACCAATCCTGCCCAGCAATCAAGTGAAAATAATACCCTGCACATACACATCTGCCTTCCCTAATCACCCTGAGAAATCAAAAAGGGCTCAGTTATCAGGTAAATACAAAATATTCTCATGGAATATATTGCTGTAACAAATTTCAAAATCTTTTTAATAGAGCCAGAAAAAAATAAAATGAACTTTTATTTCATATGTTATATATTTCCCATATGTTAAATACTATTTCACCATCTAATGAACACCAATATGAAATAAATTTCATTTATGTATATTATTAATACCTAAGTATTTTAGCTAGAGCAAAACACATATATTTTAGGTTGATTTTAACTGTAGCTAGACTTTATCTTTCTATATGCATCTGCTCATGTGAAATATACCTGCTGACATGCTGTGCCACTATGCCAGAGCTAGTCATTTTTGCTGTTCCAGATGTAGGTACATTATCATACAGCATGTTTTTCTCTTACCTTTCAACTAGATGAAATATAGTAATGAAGATAAAAAGTATTGAAAATGCAATGGCTGGATCACTTGGATTTCTTGATTGTGTTATGCATTATATCCATATTAAAAACAAAGACCCTCAGCGTGGTTAGTGGTGTCTTACAAAGAATTCCCGAGGAATTAGGGGCTATTAGCCAGGGGCTGAACAACTCTGCATTATCTCTACAAGTTCTGAAGCTGGGCTATGTCTACTCTTCTCACTGGATCTCTGTTGCTGCAACTGATATCTGTACTAAGTGCTGTCATTACAGATTGTGACTTGCTAAGCTGTGCAAATTTCAATGCTCCTGGGAGCAGAATAATAAAGGTTATGCACCGTTAAACATGTCACTGATTCAACTTCCATTTCCCTCACTACAATTTTATAGTGGATGCCCATTCAGTCTCACAGGGACAAATAAAATGGGGTGTTTTCAAGCCATATCCATCTAAAGGATGAGGTGTCATGGTCTCTTGGCAAGTGACTACTTTGATGGCAGAGCAGTTTGATTTGCAACAGTTATAAAACAGCTATTTCTGACCCTGGAGCGTAGCAGAGTTAATTACGGCAGTAAGCAGTTTGCAGAAACTAATTTATATTGTGATGCCTTAGTTGGCACAAGAAAGAAGGGATTTGTCAAAATATACTAAGATGGCTCCCTCAAACCCTACTTTATTTTGTAACTCAACAGTAAAAATCTTGTTTTGTAATGACAGAGGCAAAATATAATCAAGGAAAGGTGCATCTTCCTTGTCCTTAAGGACATATTTTCTGTTTCAAAACATTAGCTGACAGGCCAAATATGTTGTGCAGAGTCTTTCAGAAAAAGAAAAGTTTTGCAGTTTCTCTGTTTTCACGAGAAATACAAGTTACAGAATGACAGTCTTTTGGCTAGGCTAGAGAAAACTTTCAAGCCTAGCTTTGTAGTAAATAAAACACCCAGTCTTTCTCCTGCTGCTTACTTCATCTCTTCTCATCAGTAGGTAGAGGTGATAGTTTTTTTCGTCATTCTCTCGCTGGCAACCCCCTTGAGTTGTTAAATAAGAAGGAAATGTCATTGACAAGAATGCACAATCCATGTGTCTATATTTTAAAATGGATTATTAGAGAAAATTGAATCTTGAAGGGCAGAGCAGAACTATAAATAGTAAGTTCTAGCAAAATTTTCAGCAATTCACTTTTTTCAAAACTGGTTCTACTTCACAGTTCCCATAGGAGCTGTTATCCACAAGCTGAGAAAAGTAACCTGAGCTGTACTAAGGCATTATCAGACTGAATCTCTGTGGTATTTAATAGGATTTTGTCTGGAGGTTTCCACTCTGCATCTTCATCTAAGTTCCTTTGTGTCTTGATGGATTGTTACCTATTGTCTATGTCTTCATTTGGTACCCATCTGACAGAAAAGCAAAGAAAAAAATATTCAGGACAGCGAACTAAACATTTGTTTCTGTCAGGTCACGTCTACAAGACTAGGTAACTGAAAATGTGAGATGGGAAAAAATTAGTCAGTTACTGTTTACTTTGCTACTATTTCAATTCTTTTTTTGTTCTCTATATGCTAACTCTCCCTCTTCCCTCTCTTCTGTGCCACAAGTCTAGAGACACTGTTCTTGACCTCACCTACTCCTCACAGTACTGTGCTCTGTATGGTATTGTTTCTAAGAAGCAGAGTGACACTTTCTGCATATACATTATCAAAAGATCTCAAGAAACCATGCAATTTTTGCCAGTGAATAAAGCATCATAACCTCAGTTTATGAACTGACCTTCTCTATTGGTCTTGTTTGATGTCTGCCCAGTGGAGTAAGTTATAGGAGAGAAAAACATTCTCATTTTCTTACTTAATAGCTATTTTGTTTCAGAACAGTGGAATATCAATAAAAAGTAAAGCTATTTTATCACTATAATTTACCAGAGCATGGCACTTTATGCTTTGTTAATCTGCAAGACTCAGTTTTGATAGAGTTCATCAGCTATATTTTATTAACAAGATGGACAATATAACATATTTCATACAAGAGAACAGAGGATCCAAATTCCTGATTCTTGACAACGGTTAGCAGAACAAAAATGTCATTACTAATAGACAAAAATTAGGGCACAGACTTTGCCTCCATTTAAGAACACACAATCTAAGCAATCTATATACAGATTTAACATAGGTTCAATCATCTTCCTTTCATATCAACTCCAAATGACAAATTAGATCTGTGAAAATGAGGCAAAAGGTCATCCCTCTTGCAGCTGAGCTGTCAAAGTCACTAACTAATTTGATAAATATGGGCTCTGATGACTTCCTGAGGCTGTCTTCAGCCCATTAGATATTCTTATGCATATTTAAAAAATTAATTTAACTTCTCTTATACTTTATTTTTAGTCTTGTCTCTTCCTACAAACAGGAGGATGTAAATAGAATGAGAAAAAATATATTAGAACTAAAGTCTCATAAATTTATATCAGAAAAGATTTCTCATGCCAGATTTTTAAGTCAGAGTAGCTGAGGAAGATTTGCATGCAAGGGTCTGTGATTTTAGAACATGTGATTTGACTGCTTGTCCTGGCTTTAGCTGGGATAGAGTTGATTTTCTTTTTAGTAGCTGGTACAGGGCTGTATTTTGGACTGAATATGAGAATAATGTTGACAACCCACTGACAGTTTAGTTATTGTGAGTAGTGCTTATTTAAAGTCAAGGCCTTTTCAGTTTTCCAGACTCTGATAACAAGCAGGTGCACAGGAAGCTGGGAGGGAGCATGGCCAGGACAACTGACCCAAACTGGCCAAAGTGCTATTCCATACCATAAAATGTCATGCCCAGTATATAAACTGGGAGAGTTGCTCAGAAGGTGCTGATTACTGCTTAGGAATAATCAGCAGGTGGTGAGCAACTGTATTGTATACCACCTGTTTCTCTGAGGTGTTATTCCGTTCTCTTCTTTTAATAAAAATTATTATTATTATTATTATTGTAATTTTAATATTTTATTTGTTTCAGTTATTAAACTGTTCTTATCTCAATGCACAAGACTTCCTTTTTTCCAGTTTTTCTCTACACTGAGGAAGAGTGAGGAGGGAAGCGAGCAAGAGGCTGTGTGGTATTTGCTGGCCAGGATGAAACAATGACACTGTCCTAAAGCAAGAAGAGGAATTTTTTATTAAGACTGGAGCAGTTTCACAGACCTAAAGAAGTAAAAGACATATACTGGTTAGATCTGGAATAAATGTTGGAACACATAGTAAATATAATTTTGTTCTGACACGTGCTGCAATATCTGTGCCTTCAGAGCTCTGAGATTCATAAGGATGTGCTTGGTATTCACACTATTGTAACTTATCTCACAGGAGTAAAAATTATACTGCTTGATTCCTGGAAAGGGATTTCCAGTAAAACAGTGATCTTTAAAAGCAGAATAATCCGACATATGCAATCAGTGTAGTGTAAGCACAACTTCTTAGAGACTGACTAAAGAAACAGACAAAACCACTCCCATAAAACATCCACAAGGATTAAATCATGACCAGGTAAGCAAATCAAGCCATAATTATGTTATTTTCCCTTAGTAGGTTCTTTAAGACTCTCTGGGGCAGAGAGTCTTAGAGAACTCAGTGGACGTTCTTCTTCTCCCTCTGATGGTAAAAATTGTTTCCAAGCCACAGGCAGGGAAAACTGAGCATTTTGTTTGCCTTGGTATGCTATCATACCTGTTCAACTGCTTTCTGGCAGAAGACACTTGAGCAGAGAGGGCATATAGTCTGTATGGGTTCTAACTCATTGAAGGCAAAAAAAGTTATGGTGGACTGACTATAACTATATTACCAAGCTACTCTAAAGCTCTGTAATTTGTGTGTACAAAACGCAACTTTCTTCTTTCCTGTGGGGCAATAAAGTTGGATTTATTTGTACAAGGTGCATTTGCTTCTTAGCAGCTTCTCTCTTCTCTGTGCATGTGCTGTGATGTCAAAGTTTGGCCAATTAATAATGTCTCCAGGAGAGGGAGAGTGGACTTTTCCAACACAGTGAAATTGAATCTACTCTGTAAAAAATTGGCAAGTACAACCTTCCTAAGAGAGAGCCATCTGACACCTAAAGGCTTATAGTAACAATCAAAGCAGGCTGTTGCAAATTTCTAAGGGATATGGCATTATTAACTGAGACTGAAGAAGCCAATGTCCTATGCACTTCTATTCATGACATAGCTGTCAAGACTTTTCTTAGAAATGTTCTTATATTTTCAGTGAAACTCTCCATGGAAGAACTGTATCTACCACAGAGATTCTACTTGCTGTGAAAAAAAAAAAAAAAAAGGAGGCAAAGTAGAATTCAGGAAGTATGTTCTATTCCTAAAAAGTTTTCCTTTAAAATCCAAAAGCACTGAAAGCTAGTTTTGGCAAGAGATTTAATCAAAATATATTATTATGAAGCAAAGTCTGAACTCTATCAAGCACTAACAAACTCCTCTGAGGAATAGATAACTCCCAGTGAAAACAAAGTATTGGCAGTATATGTCTGTATCGGTGTAGATTATTGGTCCAGTATTTCATACCCACTGGATGAGACAAAGGTTGCCTATGTCTCTATGCAGCTGTACTGACAAGAGGAATGTGACCTCACTATATTAAATCACACAGTTTTGGTCCAGGTAACAACTTCCATTTCCTGTTGTCTTGGTTTTGTCTTCTGTAAATGATGGCCACTGGAACTGAGGAAGCCTGAATAGGTGAATATGTTATACCTCATAAAATAAATTGGAGTAAGGGTAGGAATGAGAGTCTCTCATACTTCAGTCGCTTTCTGCACTACAGTTGACTTGCAGGCAGTGTAGGAAACTGAGGGAACTGCAACTTCCCTCATGTCTATTTTCCAAGATAAAACGGTGTTGAAAAGTAATTTGTGACCTTTGTGGTTCATAGCCTCTCTTGTGGTCCATGAAATTTCTTGGGTAATGCTAAGTGATGCTGTCTCTACAGGTCAGTACTACATAATTCTTAGAACAGCCTATGCCATTCAGTTCAGCTGCATTTTACTATTCTCTGGGTACTCCAGGGAACTGTATTAGGATGACAGTCTACTAATGCTCCATTGACCAACGACACCTGGAAGAGAGGAGGGACTTGATTTCAGTCATGGCACTTGAAATGATCCTTTTCTTATGCCAAATGAAAATAAAGACAGTAACAGAATTTATTGGGGAAAAAAATAGACAGTATATTACAAAATTTTATCAGGGTATGAACATCAGAAAAGGATAAAAAGTCATGTTTAACCTTCTTCAAAGTTGAAGTATACAATGGGCATTCTTCCTTATCCAGTTGAGAAGTTATAGCTGAAATATCTTGAAGAGCAGAGCCTCAAGACGTGTTAGCTGTAGAGTCTCAGCAGCTCCTGAACTTCCACTCTTTTTGATATCTGCTGCTTCAGTCTTTCAGAACTAGAAGTGATGATGACTATGGTATGCCTGACTTGCAATCTGCTTATGATGCAACATAAGACATATGCCTTCATCAGAGACTCGTAAGGAACCTTCTTCCTTTGCATGCTTCCCAGCAAATGCTGTAATCTGACCTATTAGAAAAGCCCACCATACTTGCAGCTTGCTTATCATGTGAACATGTTTTCTGATGCTTCACTGTTAAGTGAAGTCCCTTTCTGACAAATGGCCATTCTGTACAAAGAAAGCAGCAATCTCTGATAACAGGAGGCAAACTATTAATGCCTATTTTGTTATTCTTTGTCACATCATTAATCACAATAAAAATTCCTTAGACATCATTCATGTTCAGTACCTAATATTTACTCCTATGGGAGAAAACTTGGTGATACTATTAATAATACAATGTGTATTTTTTAAGGTCCTGCCTCCCCAAAATACATCTCAGACATGAGATGATAGTACAGAAGTTAAGGAAAGAGGAAGAGATGATAGGTCAGAAAATCTTAGGGCAAGAGCTAATCTAATTTTCAAAAGTAACCACTCATTCTTGCTTGTCTATCATAAAAAACCTCAAGTGAACTGCTCAACATGCAGAGATGCTAAAAGTTTTTCTCTAGTAATGTCGTCCTCATATCTCAGTTTGTTCACCAATGGAACAGACACGATAAGTTGACGGGTGTACTGCAGTCAGTAGGATTGGTGAGCTCTCTATCTGAATGATAGTGGGTTTGTTGTTCCACAACACTGTTCCGTCCTGTTTGAAAGAAATGACAAGGCCAAGCCCACCTGAAAGAAATGACAAGCCCATCAGTCTAAACAAGTCATCTATGGCATGTTCTATGTCTTTACATAATTTTTTGTATCTGCATGCGTATATACTTAGCAGTTAGGTGCTCTGCTGCTTAAAGAAGATGAAAGTACATGGCTCTTTTTATACACAGGGCTCCCTGCAGTTCCACATTAGTCAATGAAAAGTATATAACTGAATGATAAAGTAGCAGCAGTCATTGCTCAAATTATTTATAAGTCATTCATTCATCTTTATGTATAGGGCTGTCAGGTTTTTTCCTCTTACACAGAAGGAAAGAAAAACCAAGACTTGGTGCTTGCTCTTCCAAAGAACTGTGCAAACATTAACTAAAACCAGGTGGAAAATGCTGATAGAAGGAAAAGGCCACACAGAAATTAAGATTTAATGCAGCTTTAAATATAGCTTGTTCCTAAGAAAGTATAAGAAGATTAGAAAGAAATTTTCACCAAGACCCTCAATATGTTATCATTTACTCTCCTACAGAGTGAGTGTAAATATATATGAGAAATACTATTGTTCTTATCTGGTGGCATTATGGTTTCCCTTTCCATTGGTGTAAAGTAGCATGGAATTAGACAATACTGAATCCAGGTTATTAAACATTCTGAGATATATGGAAAGTGGAAATATTATTTTTAAGAGAGATAAAACTGAATATCCTTCTCGTACTTAATACACCAAATCAAGAATGAATCCATAACAGGAAAAGTATTTTGTAGCTTGTTTCTCTGTTGTTTCCAAACTCAAGCTGTAGCAGAAGAGCTTGTAAGCAACTTTTTTTTAAAAGAAGTCCAAGATTCATGAAAGAATCATGGACAATTAAGTGCCACAAGTCAAGCCTCCTTCTCCAAAGGCAGGTCAGAGAAGCAGAGAAGTATGCAGGCGGCCACAGTGACAGAGAGCCCTCTGTCATGTTTTGGTTTTTTCACTTTTTTTGTGAGAGCACTTCTGGAATCACCTTGGTCCTGATGGAGTCATTGTCATAATTCCATGTGTTTAATTTTTCTATGATTCTTTTTATTTGGAAAAAAATAATGGAATCAGTCTCTGAAGCATCTGGAGCATCACCCCATCAATAAAACTATTTCAATAACATGCCATAACTAATCTTCAGATTTTTGAATTTTGAAAATCTGGATTTAGCTTCAAGTCCAGCTGGCTGCTCTGGCCATCATCTGTTAAAAAAAATATCTGGAGACAGAATCTTGGCTGTCAGAGCGACTTTCTCTGTTGCGTGCTTAGCAGTACTGTGAAAAATTTGCAGCTTCACACAACTCAGTCCTTCAGAGTCCCAGGGTACCCCAGGGAAGCTGTTGAGTTTGTTAATATTGTAGCATTGACAAAGACAGATAAACCTCTTTCATTCACTTCTATTTTTGGCAACTAGCTTAGAACACAGTCTTCCAACCCTATGAATCATGCCTTCAAACATACTTCAAATATACATCCACCTGTCTAAAAGAGGAAAGGGAATCTGTGGCAACAGGTTGGCCAGCTTGGTGAGGCAGGCTTTAAACTAAGGACTCAGGGTGTGGGGTCCAAAGTAGCAATGCTCACAGCATCAAATCCGGCTGGGGAACAAGCCAGGCCAAACAGAGAAGTGACAAATGTTCCTTATCTGCCTCCCAAAATGAGATCCAGAAGGCAAACCACCTCGAGAGTGTGTATGGCTGTGGTGGAGCCTCTTGCACCCTTACTGGGAAACCTGCACACTTGATTACCTCTCTGAAATGCACACAGCATGGGAAATAAACAGGAAGAATTAGAGATCTCTGTGCGGTCACAACGCCATGATCTCATTGCAGTTACAGAGACACGATGGGATAGCTTGCATGACTGGAATGCTGTCATGGATGGCTATGAACTTTTTAGTAAAGACAAGCCAGCAATGTGAGGGGGTGGAGTTGCTCCTTACATGAGAGAGTAACTGGGATGTATTATGCTCTGTTGAGGGGTGGATGAAGAACAAGTTGAAAATTTATGAGTAAGAATTTGGGGACAGACTAACACGGTGACATTGCTGTGGGTGTTTGCTATGTGCCACCCCATAAGGAAGACAAAGTTCTAGAGACAGCTGGAAGGAGCCTAACAGTCACAGGCTCTGGTGTTCATGGTGAACTTCAGGCAGACTGATCTCTGCTGGAAAGACAACACAGCCAGGCACACACAGTCCGGGAGTTTCCTGCAGAACATTGATGATAAATGATTCAGATACAGGACTTGAAGGTATTCTAAGTTTTCCAATGAAAATAAATTGGGATGAGATATTGACTCCCTCAAAGGCAGACAGACCCTGCAGAGAGACCTTGACAAATTAGAGAGCTGGGTAATCAAGAACCGTATGAACTTTATCAAACACAAGTGCCGGATTGTGCACCTGGGATGGTGCAAACCTGGATGTATGTACAGACTGGGGAACAAGAGGCTAGAGAGCAGTGCTGTGGAAAGAGACCTGGGGACAAATTGAATATGAGTCAGCATATTCAAAAGTAACCACTCATTCTTTCTTGTCCATCATGAAAAACCTCAAGTGAACTGCTCAACATGCAGAGATGCTAAAAGTTTTTCTCTAGCAATGTCATCCTCATATCTCAGTTTGCTCACCTATGGAACAGACACAATAAATTGCCAGTGTGCCCTGCCAGCCAAAAGGGTCAACTGTGTCCTGGGGGACATCAGGCACAGCATCACTGGCTGGTTGAGGGAGATTATTGTCCACTCTGCTCTGCAGTGGTGAGGCCTCACCTTGAATACTGTGTGCAGTTTTGGGCACCACAATATAAGAAGGACATAAAGCTATTAGAGAGTGTCTAAAGGAAGGCAGTCAAGATGGTGAAGGGCCTTGAGGGAAAATCATATGAGGAGAGGCTGAGGTCACTTGGCTTGTTCAGCCTGGAGGAGACTGAGGGGAGATCCCATAGCAGTCTACAACCTCCTAACAGGAGGAAGCAGAGGGGCAGGCACTGATCTCTGGTGACCAGTGACAGGACCCAAAGGAATGGCATGAAGTTGTGTCAGGGGAAGTTTAGGCTGGATATATGGGAAAGGTTCTTAAACCAGAGGGTGGTTGGGAACAGAATCCCCAGGGAAGTGGTCACAGCACGGAGCCTGACAGAGTCCAAGAATTGTATGGACAATACTCTGGCACATGGTGTAACTCTTGGAGCTGGTGTGTGCAGGACCAGGATCTGGATTTTTATGATTCCTTGTGGGTCCCTTCTAACTCAGCATTTTCTATGATTCTACAGTGAGTATTTTTAAAAACTTAAAGATTTCAATTTTTTTTTTATTTTTAAGAGTCAAATAAAACAATGCAGAGGATGGCACAAAAGTGAGAGGCTACAGATACCTGTTCTCTGTTCAAAAGAAAACTGTCACTGTCTAATGCAACTGTTTAAATAGTCTGTCCTAAATCTAACAGCAGAGCAGAAGAGTCAGCAGACTTATACTTGCTCAAGGGCTCAGTGAGCCAAATGTCTGGAGCATATTTTTTATTAAACAATGAAAGGTAGAACCATTCTACCATGTTCTGACTGTTCAGATGCTTGCTACGAGTGTTACAAGGCCCATTGCAAATTACTATTTCCACATTCATATCATCTCTTATTATCTCTGCTCAGTCACTGTGAGGCAGCCTAATCTATTCCTCACCATACAAACCATTTTATTCTAACCACTAAATAGCATTTCCCATTTGGATTCTGATATTCAGCAACAGGCTCATTTGTTCAAAGACAGTTTCTACATACCTTAGTAAAAAATGACATTTTACAGACAGAGATTTTAAACAGTTTCCCAACCCAGAAGTTTAACCCCTTGGTTGTATGTGTATGTGCTTTTGTATACATATAAGTGTTATTTAAGGCAATGAGATAAATGACAATAACAAAGTATTGCAGAGAATATATGATAAGTTGTCATAATAATGACTTTAAGATTCTTTTTACTAATGAATAAATAGTAAAAATCTATTTACGAGCCCTAAGTTGCAAAGCACTTATACAGCTGCTTAACATCAAGCAACATGTATTCAGTGAGACTGATCTAGAATTAACCTACTTTCACATTAGTATTAGATAGTGGCTAGTTGGTGATGGTTACCAAGTTTTTCCCTCATATGAGGCTATAAGAATAATGTGGGGACACCTGGAAAATTGTCTGTAGAAAAAAAAGTCCAACCACCTCAAAGGAGGTGAATGAGGAGAGAGATCGTCTCATTTCTTATTACCGTACCTATCATACACCGGGGCTTATTGAGAACTTTTGTACTTACAGATGTTAGTTAATCTGCCCTTGTGCATCATCTCTCAGTGACATCCAACTCTGCACCTCATTTTCAAATGTATCTGCTGACCATTTAGATGCTCCTAAATCAACATGTAGTATGTTGCATGGATATACAATTGTAAACTTATGAAGAAACTAGTAAGGAGATCATATAGAAGTGATGGTTTCCTTAGGTCAGAACAGATATTTGTTATAAATATAAGGAATGGCCATTTTTCCATAATAACGATGATTTCATGTAAAATGTAGGCCTCTACAAGATAACATTTTCAGCAAAATTTGCAAACTGATCACTTCTCTATCAAGAAAAGCAAACCATAATGTTTTTTTGGGGGGTAATTTACCTTTAGACTGTTTATTGACCTAAGTACTCACAGTGTCCCTGGGAAATCTCTCTGTTTCTGATCACATTTCCACACCTCCCTGAAGAAGGACTTCCAGTTAGATTAACAACAACTCGGCTTAATGTTATGGAATATGGATATATTTAATATTATTGATTCAAAATATAAAAATAACTATGTTTTACAAGAAATCCAGGTATTTCATCTTGATTTTGGATGAAAAGAAATGTAAAAATATCAAAATTTGCCATGGCAGAGAGAGAGAATTTTAAATTTCATTTCTTAACTATCCCTAGTTGACTTAAATATGAACTGAAGGGAATACTTGGAAACATGATTTAGAATTAAGTTCTGTGCTGGCCGCAAAATAAGCACCTTCTCTAACACTGGGCAAGATCAGCCTATAAGTCATAAGTTATATAAGTTATCTGATGTTACAGGAGGTCAACTAGGTCTACTTACCTGGCCCTCTACCTGCCCTTGAATGCCATTTTTCTTGAGATGGCCTTCTGGCAAAAGACTTTAGGCTAGATAAATTATTCTGATGGTGACTCTCTGTTCCTGGCTGCCTTTTCCATTATTCTGAGCTGCATTGTTCATGTGCTACACACTTCCAAGTGCTCTGATAAGTGTCTGGGAAAAAATGGTGGCTGAGAACAGGCCTCTTATCACTGTCAGAACCATGAATTCATGAACAACTCTTCTGCCTGACTTCCAAATTGCCTGTGGGCCAGAGAATAGCTGGAAGTGCAAACTATCTGTGTTGGAGGAAGACACCGGTTATTCTTTTTCCTAGGACAGTTATATGGCTATTTGTGTTACAGCCTTAGGTACAGAATGTTTTTAAGCCTAACCTGAAAGGAGGTTGTAACGACGTGAGGGTCAGCTCTTCTTCAAGCGAAGAGAAGCTCCTTTTTGCTTTTATGACTAAAATTTCTCTGAAGACTTTAGTAGTAGATCACCTGCCCAAGGGTGCATTGCCTTGTTTTGATTTCTTTTTGTTCAGTACAGAGTGAAAGAAGTGATGTACTCTCTGAAGAAACAAGATTTTCTGAGCAAATGTTCTACTTGTGTAGGGAAGCCAATTTGCAAAAAAACAATGATTCAACTAAAACTCCTCCAGTTTGAAATTACTCTTAAAATATTTATCATCAAAGAATGAGAAGTATGCTTTGTTCTAAACTATATTTCAATCTTTCAACAGCTTTCCAGCTTTACATGATACTGTGTTAATAATATTTCCCAGGTGGGAAAATACTCCCCTTCCTCTGAAAGAACTTCTCTCCTGACCTTTTATGCCTCATTTGTAAAGTCAAGCACAAAAGACAAGGGGAGTTTATAAAATAATAAAAATAAACAATGACAACACTCAAATGGATATTTATAGGCCATCAGGGGTATCAGCTGTTGGAGATGAAGGGAGCAAGTACATGCCATTGCACAGACCAGACTCAGGCATGGTCAGTCTTATTTTCTGAGGTTTTAGCATGCAACCCAGAGACACTTGGCCTTGACCTTTATTCTGGTAAAACATGGGATGGAATTATATAACAAAATAGTAAGTTACTGTTTCTAAAACAGGGAAAGGGAAGCCTGATAGGATACAGAAGAAATTGTGCATCAGTTTAGAGGTGAACTGCTGAATTTTTTATGTGAAGGAAAAAAGATCTACCTTCTTTTTGTCACAAAATTATCTTCCTATAAGAAAGATGGAATTATTTCTGAAAGCCACAAGGAATGATAGCCACTTTTTGGAGTGCTGTGGTGATAAGTCATTGGAACACATATTCTCATGAGTTGATTTGGGATTTTTCAGAACAGTGAAAAGTCACAAGATGCAGCATTGTGACAGGCATCTGATTTTTATTTGGCATGTGCTGAAACATGAATCACAGTGTTCATATTGTTTTTTTCAGAGTAGAACATGAGAGTTTCAGACACTGATTCATGCTCTTACCTGAAAGCATTGCAATGACAATTTCATGTCAGCTTAAGTCACAAGAGGGCTGGAGGTTTGGCAAAAGCCCAGAAGCCCCAGTCAAAATGCTGCAGAAAGAAACAGCAAAGAAATAACAAACAATTGGAAAAGGCAAACAACACTTCTTCTTACCGGGGCTTAAAAAGATAGAGTCAAGGACTTTTATGCTACTCAAAACACATGCCTTTCATTCAAGTGATGAAATCCAAGTAATCAAAGGAAAAGTTATCAGTGTAAAAATCACTCCATGACACATTTTTTAGAAATATACTCTTGTATTTGCTTTGGTAAATGCAATGTTCAGAAATAGTTTGAAACAGCTGGTACAAGTGGAAATTAATAATTTTGCCTAGGTCACAGTAAATGTTTCTTGCATGCATACATAAAGAAAAGCAGAGACAAATTTTATAACATAGCAGAACAACTTATCTGCCTCATAGACTCATGAATATTTGAACTGAACATTTGAGACTGAAGAAGTAGTCTGAAATCTCAAACTCTTGTTATTTCCTTCAGTAATTGTGGAGTTTTGATGTTTAGCTCCACAAGAAAGTAAATCTGTTGAGAATTTTATCCTTATATGAAAAGCATATATATTTAGTGGCCAAAAGACATGAAGCAGAGTTTGTATTTTATTGTGACACAGAACTGTGAGACAAGATCTACAAATGTGGAGTGCTCTTGTATCTGAAATACCATTGGGTTGCCCTTATATGCCATGAATACTTTAAACAGCCTACCTGTTGCCATAACAAAAGTGAAAGGGAGACAGAGAGAAAGAAAGGTAGGAAGGCAACAGATGTCATATATATACTAATGGCAACAGAAAGTGATCTAACCCATGGGACCCTTATCTGAATGAACTATGAGTACTCTGAACTAAATAGTTTATTAATTTCCATGAAAAATTGAGAGTTGAAGTCTTAGACTCAATGATTTATAACATATTCTGGATAAAAAAATTAATTCTATTATATGAACAATACAACCTATGAAGTTACAAATACAGCTGCATAAATACTGGATAGATGAGGGTTTTTTTCTCAATAGAGAAAAATAGCTGGTAGCTTTTCTGCGTAGAGCAATTTGATTCTGAGTTAGAAGTTAATTTTGAGGCTAAGTGAGATGCTAGGCTTGTATTTTCTTAAATGAAAATGAGATGATGTGGACTACGGAAATACATAAACAAATGGTCTTATATGGTTCATTTTCCTACAACAGCTATTTAGGAAATGTAAAAGAAAATAGTCTGATATTTTCTGTTATCACTGAATTTATGAGGATTAAATTATTCCTTCAGTTGAACATAAGATCCTTCTGCATCTTAGCCTCATCCTCTTATTTTTAATCTGCCTTTTTCGAAGTTTTAACATGGAGGTAATTACCTGTCACTGCTGAGTAGAGTTACATATAGAAACAAAAAATAAGTTCCCTTTTTGGCAGGAAAGTAACAGTATTATGACTGGACAATTTAACCATTATTTTTTGGCTCAGAAGTTAACACCCTGCTGAAGCATTTATATTTCTCTGGGCTCTTGAACAGGGAGAAAGACATTACCGCAGGTTACAACTGGCTTACAAAAATAAGGTTTTCTTTTGCAGTCTGCAGCCTTGAGATTTCATTGTTGCAATCAAACAACAAAAACAACCCTGAATATTAGAATCTGCACAATAAGGCGGCCTCCAAAACCAACCAGTTCCCCAGATTACCTTTCACCAGCCTATACAAGGTTATAATTTTTCAGTATTTGTGTACATCACTGAAGTTTTTAGGGCAATGCTAAACATATTCCTTTTCAACAAACTAAAATTTTGTATGGCAGACCTAAATGCATTTTAGCTCAGAAATCCCGATTAAATCCTAACTGTGACACTAACCTAAGGCTGTCTGAATAAGCTGACAATAGTTACCTATGTCACACAGCTTTTGCTTTCACCAGTAGTACAGATTTTTCTAGAGATGGATTAGAAACGGAGAGACTAATCTGTCCTAAGTAGACCCTTTCTGTTCTCATGTGTATTTAGCCCATGGAAAGGCACTCAGTCCTCTCTATCCTCCTTATTGCTATCAGGCTTCCTTTTAATGGTTTGGGAACAGCATCTTTGTGTTTATGGGTTTATGAAAGCCCAATAATTCAAGGAGGCAGAGTAACTTCCTCTTAGTGGAAAGGGGGATTCTGTGTAGTGGGTTTCTGTGTAATGGGTTTCTGTGGCTGGGTTTTGGTAGCAGGGGGGTTACAGAGGTGGCTTCTCTTAGAAGCTGCTAGAAGCTTCCCCTTATCCCATGGAACCAAAGCCAGCCAGCTTCGGAATGGGCTTCCTACCACAAGGTCGAGCCAATCAAGAGTAATAGTAATGCCTCTGTTTTAACATATTTAAGAACAGAAAGATATTGCACTGAAAAAATTCCAGCCAGGGAAGAGTGTAGTGAGAACATGAGAACAACAATGCACACACCAAGGTCAGTGAAGAAGGAGGAGGAGGAGGAAGAGGTGCTCAGATGCTGGAGCTGTGGCCTCTGCAGCCCATGGAGGACCAAGAGAATGCAGAGACCCACCTGCAGCCCATGGAGGAGCCCCTACTGGAGCAGGTGGATATCTGAAGGAGGCTGTGACCCCATGGGAGGCCCAAGATGGAGCAGGATCCTGTCAGACACCTGCAGCCCGTGAAGAGAGGGGCCATGCTAGAGCACGTTTTTCCTGAGTAGGACTTGTGGCCCCTGTGGAGGACCCACAGTTCATGAAAGACTGCACCTCACGGAGGAGTGACCCATGGGACAGCAGTTTGGGAAGAACTATTGCCCAAGGGATGGACTCACACTGGAGAGGTCCATCAAGGACTGTCTCCCATAGGAGTGCCCCCATGGGAGCAGGGAAAGGACTCCTCTCCCTGAGCAGGGCAGAAAGAACAACTGACCATAACCCACATTTCCCGTCCCCCTGCACTGCTGGGGGGGGAGGGAGAACATGGAAGGAAGAAGGGGTGGGCGGAAGATGTGTTTATTTTACTTATCACTCTTTTGATCTGACTCTGTTAGTAATCAATTCAACTAGTATCCCCACTTTGAGTCTGTTTTGCCTGTGATGATGATTAGTAAGTGACCTCTCCCAGCAATCAACTCATGACTCCTTTGCTGTTTTCTTCTCTCCTTTGTCCAGTTGCAGAGGGGAGTGAGAGAACGTCTTTAGTGGGTACCTGTCATTCAATCAGAGAACTTCAGTACAATCTCATAATGTGCCTGTCTGCACAGGCCATCAATGACAGACCACTACCAGCCTCTTTCATCATGACCCTTTCATTTCAAAGCAGAATCTTCTAAAAAAATTCATATTAGTAGGTGATATCAGTACTGAGGAAATGCATAGAAACCGCCAGAGCAAAATATAGTATTTGTTGTTTAATTATAATTGAATAATATTAACTGATTGGTAGAGCAGATTCATACTAGACTATTGAATTTGAATAGCGTTAGTAAGCCTTAGTTCACCTGTATTGACAGCAGTCAGGTTTTGCTGATAGACTTCTTGTTTTCTCCCAATTTGGAATACATCTCAGAAGCTTTACTCTGGTTTTCTTTTTTTTTTTTTTTTAACAAGTGTCCTAATCCTGTAGATATTTAGTGGAAACTTGCAGCTTGCTCTCAAGACAGCTGATCAATCTTCCTCTATTTGTACATTTCATTTACATCCTTGTTGGCATATTTTAAAACTACAGACAGAAAAAACAAATCAGCATTTTGTTTCAAAGCAGAGCTGCAGGAAGAATTCGTTGCCCATTATTTTACCTATAATACTTCCAGTTGGGATTTTTTTTTTAGTGAGAAAGAATAAACAAAAGATATTGCCACATATTTCAAACTGTAAGCTTTTAAAAAGCATCATTATTTTTTTTTCTATCCAGTTACAGGAGCAGAACAGCCCAGAAGTGCTGTGTAGGGTATTTTGTAGCCTCATTTATTTAGAAATTAATCTCACCTGGCAAAGTAAAAACTATTTGCTATTCCCAGTAGTGATGACCTAAAAAGTCAGCATTAAACAGTGTTTGTTAGAGACTTTATACTGTAATCAGGCCTCTTTACTGATGCTTGCTGCTGAGAAGGGCATAAAGGTTCTCCCAGAGAAAGCAGCGGAAACTTGGTTTCAGCAAATCACTTAAGCAGATGCTTATTTAAATATGTGTTTCAGTTAAAGCAGGTGCTTATATTCCATCAAAGTAAACTAGTCTCAAAAATGTACTTCAGTGCTCTTTTAAAGATGGGCTAGCACCTTGATTAAAGCCTAAATTTTCAAACACATTTCTGGCTTTTCTCTAAAGATCTTTGAGAATTTCGGAGCCCCAACTTAGTTGTTATCCATCTGCAATGAATGAGAACATTTTCTTCCTCCGTATGAAATCTCATTGGTTGATGAAGAAAATATAGTTTAGCATTAAAAAAGAGAAATCAGAAGTCTTACGTCTCCCATATTAAAGAATGCTAGGGTAAAATGAGCTTTCATTCCTCTAACAGGGTGAATAACTACGCTTGTGAGGAAGACCAGTTGTGTAGAGATGCAGCACACACACAGGCACTTGCATTCTTACCACTGAGTCACAACTGAGCCTACAAACAGATTGCTCACTTCTTGGGATCTTTAAGGGCCCCTCAACCTTTTCATATGAGCCTATGTCTGAGTCACATGTCCCACTCAGATGTCACTGTCAGTAGCCACATTTGCCCAAATAGAATAGCTCATTTCTTCAATTATTTCATTCTGGAAAAATAGCTTGTTTATACAATTTCCTAACTTCTACACTGGCTCAGTGCTACCACATTTCCATGACAAATGGAGAATGTCTGTTTACCAAATTCCCAGTTCTAAATGTTTCAGATAAATTGACGAGAGTTATCCTTGAGTAGTAACAGTAGAATTAATACTGGTAAAAAGTATAACAAATATATATAGTAAGCTATGCCGCAGGTGTTTTGTGTATTTACATGTGAGTAACTGAGTAAAGAATAATTACATTTATGAAAGAAATGTAAAGAGGGAGGAAGGAAAAGAACTGCTATTACAAAGTACAATTCTTTGAACATTTTTGTGCCAATAGAGAAATGTTTGGGGGTTTGGAAGTGTGGTTTGCACACTTGTTTTTATTCCTGATGTTTCAATGATTTTTTCTGTTTGAGTAATTTAACCTCCAAAAATCAATGTGTGCTTCTAGATAAAGACTACAGGGTCATCAGACACGTAGATGTTAAAAAAGTAATACTTTTTCGGTCTCAAACCTCCTTCATTAAGGATTTGCATACATCTAGAAAGATCAGATTTCTAATTTGAAGAGTATTTGGGGATTTTTGGAGATGAAAGGCACCATTCAAATGTTAGCTATTACCATTGCAAGAGGCAATCTTTACTATCACAGTAGGGGTAGGTGCTATAATTAGTGCCAGATAGCACTGCTACCTTTATTCATTTATATTACTGACAGTTCTGAAATTATCTTGTGGGGAAAAGCAGATATTATTTGAGAACCTATTCCTGATTCTGATCCCTAATTAATTGAATGTACAATCCCTTAGAAACATATACTCTTTTACATGAAATATTACAGTAGTTGCTATTAGTGTGAATGACAGTATATTGGTCTTTATGTGCAGTGGGACACTGAATATGATATCATACAATCTTTTACTTTTACTTTCCTTTGAATTTCCAGGTTCAAGCTGTTACTAGCTGATTCACACCTGTGTTTCTGATCTGCTGAGAAAGGTATCGTTGATTTATGGAGCAGTCATTATTACTGCAACATAATTGAGAGGCCAGAAAATATTTAAGATCATTTAACAAACTCAATTTACTTTTTCATCTCTCTGTTTTGAAATACTGGCATATATGCCTTTTATACTTGTATATTAAACTTAGCATTACAGTATTTATTTCCCTTCACTCTACAATATAGAGTTTATTTTGATACCAGAAATGCTCATCGTGCACAAGGAAAATTTCACTTTTTCACTAAAGAACTGAAAAAAAGTCAGGATGACATAGGCAACCAGTAACAGAACTGCAGTAAAATTAGCATAACTGGCAACTTAAGGATTTGTCATGTTTGTAGACACCATTCAACCCATTCAGAAAATATATTATGTGAAAACCAGTAACAGGCTCTTACAGTTAATTATTTTTGATAGTACATAAGAATAAAATCCAGTGGGTGCTTTCCCATCTCTTGGCCCTAAAACACTAACAGCAGTTAAACTATTTCGGCAGCAGCTTAGCATGAGATGTTTATGATCTGTAAGAAACATCTGTTTATCATAGAATCATAGAATGGTTTGGGTTGGAAGGGACCTTAAAGATCACATGGCTGAGATGGTTTACACATATTGAAGATAAGGGTCTTGCAGCATCATAAGCTTGTAGATAGATATGTTATATGATACATACGTATGTGCAGACCGAAATACATCAGAAATCTACCCATGTTGCCTTTTTATTGTACAATACTTTTCAAAAGGCTCTTCTATCACACCCTATAATTTCAGGTTCCTGCTTCTCAAGCTTTCCTCTCCAATTGAAGTCACATTTTTGGATGCCTTTCATACACAAGTTATATTTATGTATGTCTCAGGAATTCCTAAATTTCAGTTAAGTATGCAGTGAAGATAGAAAAATTGTAGCACATACATTTCCCAAACTGATTCTAAATTAAATTTCTATTCCTTTTCCTAGGCTTTTCAGGTGTCTTAATATCCTTTGAGAGGGTAAGCAATTTCACAAAGTCATCAGTAGCAGCAAATTTCATTAATAATGCTACCCCTTTGGTTCAGATTATTAATGAGGACATTTAACAAGAACAGGCTCAAGATCTTGCACTAGCCTGTTTTTAATAACATTAATATATTTAATACTTGGAAACTACTCTGGTTTTTTATGACATACTATATCTTCTCTATTAGACTACTGTATTTCTGTTGTGCAGCAAGCGATCGAATTTGGTACTGTATATTTTGATTTGTACTAACACTCCTAGCATACATATGCTAACAAGGCATACACTAATTTTACTAGTATGCCTTACATTTATTTATGTCATAAATCAAGCTGCCATTGCATTCTTACTTTTTTGCAACATATATTCATATGCCATTGCTTCTGCATCATGAGTGGAAATTAATTTTGAGTTGATTTTTCTGCTGATTTGGCAAAATTATACTTATTGCAAGGTACTGTAAACATCTTCTTTCATGATGTATCCATTAAGATGAAGGTTAAAAACACTGCTATGAGGTGTATCTCATTTTTAATTCAGTTTTATTACATGCACTGTTATCTGTAACTCTGTAGCACTTTAAAGTATTCAGTAAGTTCTGTAACAGCCAGTATAACATCCATATGGACAGCCAAAGATGTTTTCCTTTGCAGTTAATGTTGGCTACTTCAGTTTACATCAGAGCTCTATGTGATTCTCAGAACATTTAAATATGCCTGATTTCAATCATCAGCATGGGAGTAAACTGAAGCTCAAAATGATTGAGAGCAGCCCTGCAGAGAAAGTTTTGGGGGTGATGGTTGATGAAAAACTTAACATGAGGCAGCAGTGTGCGCTTGCAGCCCAGAAAGCCAACTACATCCTGAGCTGCATCAAAAAAAGCATGGCCAGAAGGTGGAGGGAGGTGATTCTTTTCTCTATTCTGCTCTTGTGAGACCTCACCTGGACTATCATGTACAGTTCTGGTGCCCCCAACACAAGAAGGACATGGAACTGTTGGAGTAAGTCCAGAGAAGAGACACAAAATTGATAAAGGGACTTCCCCTATAAAGACAGGATGAGAAACTTGGGGTTCTTCAGCTTGAAGAAGAAAATGTTGGGCGGAGGCCTCACAGCAACATTCCAGGGTCTGAAGGAGGCATACAGGGAAGCCAGAGAGGGACTCTTCATCAGGAACTGTAGTGATAAGACAAGGAGTAATGGATACAAATTGAAAGAGGAGAAATTTAAAATAGATATTAGGAAGAAATTCTTTACTGTGAGAGTGGTGAGACATTGGAATGGGTTGGCTAGGGATGTTGTGGATGCTCCAACCCTGGTGGTGTTCAAAGCCAGGTTGCATAAGGCCTTGAGCAACCTAGTCTAGTGGGAGGTGTCTCTGCCCCTGGATGATCTTTAAGGTCCATTCAAACTCTCTAACAGCCTATGATACCGGATGATTTGCCAAGAATCCTGTTGTGAGCTAGTAGTAAATCTGTTAAAATAACTGGGAAATCCTCCCAGATATACACTGTATCTTCTGATTGTGAAATCACTTAGATTCTTAATCTGTACAGTGTTACTCCAGCTATTAACTTCATCCAACAAAACCTCTTGTCTGTATATGACACATTTAAGCAGGTTATACTAATATATTCTAATTATTCATTATGATTAAGTGTCTTCCATTTTACAAGTATTTATTTTTTCAATTATTATAACCACTTACTCAGTCACAAAAAGTATTTACCTGTGGAGGCTATGATTTTCCAGACAGTACAGCAATAGTTGATGTGCCCTGTCTAGCCATGTGATTTGTACTGTAACGTTGATGTGAGCAAAAAGAAAGAAAGGGCAAAGGAATACATATACTTTTGTTATTCTGTGTAGCTGATTTAAGCCACTGCTTGAAATAAGTTTATTCTCTCCCTCTGTATATTAATGATGCTGAGCACTAGCTAGACGTGTGATTCCATGATGCAGTGAAGGTCATAGGATTTCTTCTACTCTTGAGTTGCTGGACTCATTAGCACATCCAAAAAGGCTCAGAAACAGGTAAAAATAATGCTTCTGAGCAGCAGAGATGTTAAGGAAATGTTTCCAAAAGTGGCTAGCAAGCCATGACTATGAATACTCTGCAACAACCTCTACCTCTGTGCCAAGACCTCTGTCTGTCAGAGGAAGCTCTGCCAGCTCAACCAATGTGTGGTTCAGGATCAATGGTTGTCTACTGTTAGGGTCTGGTCTGCAATTCTCTGCCATCTGAGGTATCGGCAACTGATTTCTGTCTTGCCAGAACTAAAGAGTCCAATCAGCTATTCAGCTGAAGGATTTTGTTCTGCTAGCTATTTACTTGCAGAGTGCTGAGATATTTGGAGCTAACTGTGAGAATATCTCTCTCCTTTAATGCTCCAAAGAGTCTAACTGTCACACACTGCAAATTCAGAATACTCGTGCAGACTGAGAGACCACCTTGGCATGAGTATAGGACAAGTTTACTTGTCCATGCTACAGAACAGAGTCAAACATTTTGTTGCTACCAATACCAAACTCAGTTAATTCTACATCACTTCCTCATCACAAAAATGGAAATTACTAAGTACCTTTTCTTCATAATCCTGAATCTTGACCTTTTTAAAATAAAAACAAGAAACATCTTTCCAAACCCAAATTCTGTCTGATTTCAAAACATCCTAAGCCTGTTTCTAAAGCAACTCAAAACAGACAAAAAGATCAAAACATGCCACCTCACACTTTAAAGATTGTTTGAAAGGGCAACCATTCTTCCCTCTGCATGGGAAATGCTAACATTGACAAAGTTTTTATTCTTTTCAAGATGAAGGCTTTGCTTTCTCTGAGATTTTCAAATATTTTTGTGACATGATTACTGAGTGAATCTCCCAATTTCTTCTCGGATTGTTTTGTTGATGTGTGGTGCAGGTTCCATTTCATGGCTGATTGGGATTAGTGAACACCAGCCTTCTGAGAGAGGCTTTAAGAACATCCCACAAACTGAGTGGCAGATGGGAAAACAGTTTTTGGCAGCACTGGCTTTCTAATTACTGCAAAAAGAACCCAGCATCTTGCCTCCACCCCAAGCAGCTGTACTTTAATTTGCAATGGAAATAATCCAATCAGATCTGTCTTTTCCCTCTCTTCACTTAATCCTGTCTTGTTTTATTTTTAAATGTGATCGTTATTTATTTGGTTTAATATTTTAAACTAAGTCTCTCTGTTTTTTTCTTTTAAGGACTGGCTGCCAAGAATTTCTCCATGATGGGATTACTAAGAGATTAGCCACCGCCAGGAACTTTCCTTAAGTATGATAGGATTATTTAGGGAACAAACTGTTGTCATGTTCCATCATCATGAATTGGGATTCCAGGGGCAGTCCAAACTGTCCAAGCTGAGAAGTCACAAGTGTTCCAGGGAAGACTCAAAGTGAGGGCAACAAGCAAAAATCTGATATTTCAGAGTAGTCAGAATTTAAAAATATCTACTGTCTAGGCAGAAAGCATCAGACTCCCCAATGATTTATTTCAGATGTAAATTAATGCACATATAAAAGGAATAAGAAGGCTTAGGTCTATGGCAAATAGATGACTCCTTTCCCCTGTTCTAGCAACCACCAGAGTTCCCACTATTTTAATTTGATTTCTTTTAGACATATCATGTATTCAGATAGCATGTATGCTCACAGTGTCCCCATGCATCCCAGAATATTACTTGCAAAAAAACCCAAACAAAACGAGTCTTACCATTTTCATATTAACTACGTGCACTACCACCTTCTTACCTTGGTTCCGGCCAGGACAGGGTTAATTTTTGCAGTAGCCAGGAGGGGGCATGGCCAGGACACTATACCATCTCACCTTATTGCTGGTGGTGGGGGGAAGGGAGTCTCTACCAGGGAGAAAGGGTTCCTTCCGGTGGAGTAAGCAGAGGGAGCAGTGGAGTGGCCCCCGTTCTGAGCGAGAGGGAGCAGTTGGGGGTAACACGACAGAAGGAGTGATCAGGTGTCATCTATTGTCGGGGGGTTCTGCAGTGAACAGTAATAATTTCTTTTCTTGTACCTTCTATCATTAATATTGTTGCTGTTACTGCTCATTATTTTTATCTCATTGCTGTTTCCAGCAAATTGTTTTTATCTCAACCCATGACCTTCACCTTTTGTGCCTGCAATTCTGCTCTCCAGCCAGCCACAGGGGGAAAGGAGGATGAGGAGTGAGGGAGCAAGTGAGCAGCAGAGTAATTTGGAGTTTCAGTGGGAACACAAAACTGGGGAGTACCATTCCTAAACCACGACACTTCTTCAGGATGAAAGATTGCTTAACCATGTTTATGGACTTCCCATGACTAACAGGCAATAATATATATATCTGTGCTTTTGGAAAAGAACCATAAGAGTTTCATTTAGGCACAGAAGCAGTTGCAGTTGAGGTGTTACACGTAAAGTGACATACAGAACAACGTTATCCACCAACTTTCTTAGTAGAACATTGCAGAAGTAGATTCTGCTGTGCAGACTCAAGTTGTTATAATCACATCGATTCACAAAAGGCCAGATTCTAAGCACCCACTGCCTGTGTAAACAAGCCCAGTAGACTTGTGATGTAAATGCTTACATAAATCTGAAGTCAAAAGTAATTTTCTTTAAAAAGTAAAGATGATTTACATTATTGTCAAAGAAGGTATGGGCTCTGTCCTCAGAAAGCCCTCTATTTTCTACAAGAAAAGTGGGCTCAAGGTGAAAAAAAAGAAAAGCATGGTGGTAAATAAATTTTCTCTGGTTACTCTTCAAAATAGCATACAGTTTAACTTTTAATTAGCTAGATTAAATTTGTGTAGGTTTTCTGTTGCCTTTCTTTTTCAAAGAATCATGGAACTACAACACTTTTAAGACAGAGAAAACAGACAGAAAATCCCTGCTACCCAGTATAAATCTACTGGCTTCCATTCTACTTTCCTAGCCCTTTCACCAAACTGAATTCTATTAAAATACAGTATTTCGTCAAAAGCAGTTTATCTACACCATTTTTTTGACTTAAAAGGACACCAAAAAAATCTCAGTGTTTAAGATATTAATATAACTAGGGCTTGAATAGCTTCTGTTACTGCAATACCCAGGTAGTTCTGAAATAAAGGTTCACCCATTCTGACCTACAAATTAAATAGACCTATACAAGCACTGATTTTAAGACAGTAAGTATTTCATCTTAATTCTCTAACAAGCAGTTTATATTAACAGAATAAAAAATATTTTAGGGCTTATATCTTAAAATAAGAGTGATTTTTTTTCTTTTTTTATTTTTTATTTTAGACTAGAGGTAGAGATTTTATTTAAACTTCTCATTAGTTTTGGACCACTTCGTCCACTGTTATTGTCCTGCTTTACCAAATGGAAACCAACTTAATGAAAGCCAAAGCCAGAATACAATTAATATTTACAACAAAGTTGAAATTTGAAGTCCTGAGATACAGACTCAAGTATAGGCTTAAAGCAGACTTAAAGTGTCCAAAGAAACCTTGTGCCAAGTCACAGCTCATGGGCTAATTTCACCTCAGTACAAACAAAGAGTGTTCAATTTTCACCACCATTCCTAATTCCATATACGTTCATCTCTACATGAGGTAAATAGCTAAAAGGATTAGCCAAGAGTCAGATTTATATTTTTTCACAAGATAAATATGTTTATTAATATGGAACATCATAAAAATCACAAGGAAACATATTTCAAGTAACTGGAAGTTCAGATAACTTATATTCTGTCATAAAGAGAATTTTGCTGTATCCAATTAGAAAATTATTTTGTCCAATATTAATTCCATTTCATAAAGTATGTGGTTTATGTCAATAACATTGCCTCTGTTGTAAAACATAACTAAAAGTAGTGTATTTGTAAAGCACATTTTAACAAGACAGTACAGAAAACTACCGTTATTGGCTGTACCATTACACCCTTCCAGCTGTAAGAAATAAGGACCTATACTGCATTATATTTTGTTTTAAACTTTGCTTGATGAACTTTCAAACAATGTCAAAATGCATCCCATGGAATGATCTGCCTGTGTGAGGTAGTGATTTTTCTCTGTTTCCTGTTCAAACGTGGCATTTTGCATTATTTGCAGTGAAATATATATGGTATACAGAGAGGGAAAAAAGTTATATATTAAAGGAAATAAACAATCTGTTTTAGTTCTGGCTCTTAGATGTTCTAGACATAAAAATTTACAGAGCCTGAATCTAAGATTCATGAATGATGGAATAATATTTTCCTGAGAGCATATACAACATACTGTTCCATTCTCATGACATTGACCACTCATCACTGGTGAGGAAAAGATAAAAGTGTATTGACATATATCTGTAAACATCTTTTTAATCTGTTTTATACGCTAGTATAAAATATACAGCTTATATCAATTCTTCCCAATCTTTTATGAGATATCACTCCACCACTCATTTAGCACACGACATGTTAGATGCAGCAAAGTGTACCTAAGGTGTTATAACTGTATAAGAGGTGAAAAGGACATTTACAGAGACAGTATCATCTCACGAATCTGACTCAGAGAAGAATCTTATACTGCCCTCCCAGAAAGCTGAAATTAACCGACATTGTACAGGATCAGGTACAACAATGCCCCCAGGAACACACAGTGTAATAAATGGCAGCATCTGAGGTACCTGAAGTTCGTATTTGACAAACATTGATTTACACAGAACTGTGAATCACACAGGCTTCCAACTGGCAATTACTGACTGTTATCTCTCCCTCTGTGCCAGAGATATCTATCACAAAGCCTGATAAGACAATAGGAAAACTAAGAAAAATAGTGGTGTTGAATCCACAAATGATACTATGGACCACAGACAGCTATACCAAAAAACTCAGAGCAGAGTAATAGTCTAAACCAAGTATTAACCACACCACAGTAATTCTAATTTTGCACAACAGTAGCCATGATTTAAATTCTAAAACAGCACATTTGTGTGAGTGTGATTGGACTTTCTTCAAGACCAACATGTGATCTCCCTACAAAGTCACCAAGCCAAAGTGAAATTGAAACTTTTGCACAGTAAGACAGTCAAATGTATCACATATATGAAATACTGCATGGAATTTCAAAATTACAAGTCAGTTGATACCTTAAGAAAAACAAAAACCAGCCAAAAAAAAAGGTAAACCTGAGTGCTGGTCCAACTCATACCCACATCACTGGAAAGACATTTTCAGGTAAACGTAAGAATGCTCGCTCTTTCAGGCAGTGAGCAAATTATGACAGCTGCAATGCAACTAAAGATACTAAATTAGGAAAGAATTAGCTGAAACAAGTTTTGAAATATCATCTGTAGGAAGTATCAAGTAAAATATTCATCCTTCCCCCATTCACCCTTGACTAGCACACAGGTATATACACACTCCAAGACATTTGTGACAATTCTGATGCATAAAGAAAGCCATTTTAAAAGGAGAACATCCATGTAGCAGAGCATGGCATCTTTAAATGAACGAAGTCTCAAAAACTTCTGCAGTTCACCAGTTACAAAGAGACTGGAGGAAAAGAAATAATTGTATTTTTTGGAGCTTTCTCTTTTTTAACTTGTGTTTCAAGTGTTATCAACTAGAACCAAACTCATTACTTTAATATAGTTACATGTTTTCCAATAGTTAAGCCCTTCATTATGAGTGGTGTCAGATAAATCAGACAGGTATAAGATGTAGGTTTTCGTAAGTATCAGTGAATCTATCCTTTGGCGAGCAAGTCAGTTTAGATTTAGAATACCTTGACAGAGATATGGTATGGATAGATTCTGGAGTGCCATGAATGTCATGGAATTGTATTGTCTGTAAAACACAAATGACCATCAGTTACCCCTGCCACAGCACAGAGATGTTGACAGACATTGCATATGTATAAGAAGGATGAGAATAAAAAACAGTATCTTTTTTATTCTGACAAAAGACCAAGAGCCTCTTGTCCTCATATAAGAATGATGAACGTTGATAGGAAGAGATGGGGAATAAGAAATTTTTCTTTTTTTAAGCATATGTGCAGGGTAAAGGAAAAGTTCCAAGGAATAAGGGAAATTTCATAATTCAACATAAAAATATAACATAAGATGCCCTTCATGGGGGATGTTTCCAAAAGCATGAAAATATTATGTATTCAACAATGGGTTCCTGGTGATTTTAAAGTTTCCATTGGCCTCTTAGCTGAGCATATTAAGTCTTAGATGGCAAAAGGTACTGGAATGAGGTCTTTCCTTAAACTCTCTTCCATAATTAATCTACCTCAGAAGTTATATATATTAGTAGTAGCTCAGAGTCTGGGAAGAAAAATTAATTTTTTTTCTCTAGGCATGTTTCCATCTTTCATTGCCCTGTTCCTTTTCAATTTTATATGAGATATTCATTTCTGAATAAATGCTTTGGAATCTATTTCTTCATTCAAATCTCTACTTTGTGATGCTACTCTAATTAGGAAACATTTGTGGCAAGGGAAGGATAGCCGAGAATAACTTTAGATTGAACATAAACCAATGTCATAAAAATAAATTACACTTCAGTCAAACTGTGGTAAATCTCTAGGAAATCTAAGAACTACTTTGAAGTTATTACCTGTTAGAAGATATTAGATGTGCATGTACAGGTGTCTATAATTCTAAATAATTTTAATTGCATACTACATATAAATAGGCAGAATAAGAAAAAAGAAAAACAGAACTCTAAAATCAGCCTTAAGGAAATATTCTTTACTAAGCACAGCACCCAGAACTTCAGAAATAACTAAGCTAATGTTTCCTATATAAATTTAAATTCAATAGTTGTAAATTTATGCACCCAGGGATCAACTTTAATTATCAAATCTGAAACTCTTTCATAGGAATTTGATCCATACCCTGAGTCAACCTTGATAAATAAGGCCCATAGTTAATTCTCATTTCTATCTTTTTTTTTTTTTTTTGAGTATGAAACTACTGGTTTTATTAGAAATTTGGCAGTAATTAAGGACTGTACAGAAAGACAAACAACTATCACTACCAGCTTCACAAAATCATTCCTGTGAACTGGTCATAATTTGTAGATCCTTTATGTACATGCTCCTGCAAACTTTATCTCTAAAATGATATCTATATGCATAAGTATAAAAAACATATATGAAAGTTATATCTTATTAGTCAACTTTTAAAAAAAAGATTAACCTTTAATCTGGGTACCTCTGGCTTCAAGTTTATTGTGAAATCATCTTTATTTCATCTGATACCCGGAAAATATGGGAGCTTTAGTGTAAAATTTCCTCAGTAGTTGTCAAAAAGGAGTAACTGCTGAAACATTTCTTGTTGTGATTAGGCTTAAAAAAACAACCAATACTAGCATATGTTTTCATGTTCAATCCTTATAAATACCATTACTTGGCATTTTCGTGATGCTATAATTTCATGCATTTGCTAAAGGAAAGGATGAGTGGGTTTGGTAAGACTTATTTGACCAAAATTTGCTGAAGGATCTCAGTTTTATTTTGCACAGTTATGTCAAGGTCCTCGGTGAATATTATTTATAGACAAACAGGAACAGAATAATCTCTTGAAAAAAGAATCATTTATTATTGCCCAAGATTTGTAAATGATGACTTATTATAGCAACATCATAGTGGCTGCTTTGATGAAGTTTCCCTAGAGGCTGATGCAACATGAGGTTGCTTAATGAATGTAAAATTTTTCCCATCAAGTGAGAAAATCAATTCCTCCATCTGTAAATTGTAGCACATCTGTGCTGCAGCTGTTTATTGCATCACAATATATATTGAAATTTAGTGTCATATATGATGACAGAAGTAGTTTCAAGTAAAATTAAAGAGAAGAAGAAATATTTCTTAGAATTAGCTTTCTATTTTCCCAAGACATATTGGTTTGTACTATTCATGAAAATGCAGCAAAACCATTTTTGTGATCACAGGGGTCAAGCCTCAGGCTGTTCATTCGGTGGTATTGTCACTGACCACATGTTATTTATTTAGTTAGTGTTCACTGAGAAAGCAGATCAGTATATTTACCAGAATAACCTCTTCTGGTTTTTTTCTATCAGCTCTTGACTACACTCTGTTCTTTAGGTCTATACGACTTTTTCTAGTTTGAATACAGTCAAATAGTCCCAGGTAAAATGCTAAGCAGACGTTTGATGGTTGATCAAAAGCTTACCCTCTTTGAAAATTAACTCACTTATAATGAAACAGACTGTGCAATTTGAAATACAAGAATTCCCAAATGTAGTTATGATTAATTTGTGGAGGCAATAGAAACTTTATGATTAATTTGTGGAGGCAATAGAAACTCTATCAAGATCTTTATTGTGCTATCCTCTTGCTCTTTCCTTTGTCTCTGCTGAATTCCTACAATAATACCCACTTCCTAAAATATTTATGTTTGAGTATAACTAAAAACCCTGTCCAAAGTCAAAATAGATCTGTTTGGAATTAAACAATTCTAGACTATAAGAAAGAAAGCTAGAAGGTGTACTAATTATAAGTCTATCATGCTTTAAGGCTTACCTATCTCAGCATGAATGCTTCAATAGGTGAAACCTTTCTTTTTTATTGTCTTTAAACACAAAATGTGATCAATATCATGACTGATATTGATATCTGCCTGACATCTATTTCACAGGCATTTGCCTCTAGGGGTGACAGTTGTGGAAAGAAGTTTTCCATTTACATTTATCTTTGTAACAGTCATTAAACTGACACTGTTTCTGGTTCCTATTTGTTGGCACTATATCGCTGCAAATAATAAATATTAAATCTGGTTTCTTTTCTTAGAGGAATAAATTGCTAAGCAGTCAGAAACCTTTTGTTATTTTCTTTTAAAACTATTTTTTAAATACATCAAATGATTCTTTTCTCCTATAACATTCTCTGACTACAATATGCTGTCTTTTTTACTTCTAGACTATCTTAGGACTTGTTCTTTACATGAGATCTTATTTTCTTTCTCAGAGTCCCTAACTGATGCAAATCATTTGCATGTACTCCCTTTCCCAATTTACTTGCAGCTCTTCCCAGGAAGAGCTTAAAAGTTCATTAAGGAACCTGTGATAGCACCATTTATGAAATAAGGAAAGACTAGTAAATCTAGAAAAGCCCTCCAAAGAATTCCAATCAATATGTTATTCTATTTTAAAAGTAAACACTGAAAACTACTATCTTAATATGGAATATAAGAAATGAAAAGATGTTTCTTTCAGACAAAATCAATATTTAGAGGCTCTAATTGTACTAAAAATACTACTAAAAGGTAATTGTTCTGGAAAATGAAGATTAGGAGATGAGAAAGGTGATCAAGATAGTAGAAATAAAGATTGACTGACACAAAATGTACAGAGGAAAGTAGAATAGTGTGATAATAAACCTGGAACTAGTTCCTTAACAGGGTTTGATAAGTGCCTTCACCTTACTCTAAATCACAGGTTATCACCCCCCTTCAACTAAACTGAAGAGAAATTCCTGTCTATTTATTTACCACTCATGCTCCACCAATTTGCAGACTGGAAACCCTAATTTTCTGAACCTTTATATTCCATACTTACAACTACATTGGTAGCAAACTCTAGAATTACACAGGACTATGTATAAATATTGGTACATATAGAAAATGGTTTCAGATGACGTACTTAGATCTTCTTCTACCTCTGCATCCTTTTTTTAATTACTTTTAAAGTTACCGCTCAATATGTAATTATGAATTAAAAAAGCTTATTTCTGATTTGGGGTGGATGTTGTTGCAAGAAAACCTCCCTGAAAGTTCTGGGTAAATGGTTATGCATTTCACAGCTTGGTTTGTGAATATGAAAATCTTGAAATAAAAGGTGTATTACCTACAGAAGTTGAGAAAAAGAAATTTTGTGAACTGCAATTTCATGGTTGTTTCAACATTCCACTGCATGACTGGAGTATTCTGACAAAAGTTTCTCCAAATAGTATAGAAAGAAACAAGATTTTGAGTCTGTTTCTATAAAATGATCAGTGTTCACAATAGATAATTGGTTTCTTTCTTCTATATCATAACTTTCTTAACTGTGAGATGTGCAACACACACTCTGTGTAGTTCTGCAAAGAATTTTCTACAACTATGTTCTCTCAAAGTTATCTTAGCAGATCTCTAGTGAGTGATTTAAGCATATGCTATTGCAATTCTTGTGGGCTTGAGAGATTTTTCACAATTAGCCTGGTGCCTCACTTCAGTTGATCTTTTTTGGATTCTAGTTACCCATTAGTAATGAAGGGCCTTGAATTTTATAGACACTTACATTTAGATATTTCTTTTCTTTTGAAATAGACACACACTTCTGCCCATATCCTTATGTAAGGATACTCAAGGAAACAAAAATCTAGACAGGGGGACTTGGTTTGAACACTTGGAAAAGGTGAATGTTACTGAAACATTATCTCTGGATGAGAAGAGAAAGGACCACATAGAAACAAAGAGTGTTTCAATCCAGCCTGAACTGTGCATATGACTTTGTAGGGAAGATAAAAAAAACCTTCCAACCAACCCATCAAAAAACCACTAAAAACCAAATGCACAAACCCCAAAAATAAAGAAAAGCCCCAAATAAAAAAGAAAAGAGCCCTTAAAATGGATTTTGGGACAAAATGCTGACTGACATTTTGGTACTGTAAGCCAAGGAAACTACTCATGACTTTTTGATTCCTCTTCTGCTAAATAACACTTGAATCCAAGTATCCAGCTGCGAATTTTTCTCTGAAATTGAAAGGTCAAGAACATCCCATGATAACTGTCTCAGTCTAAGATTAGTTAAAGACTACTTCATAACAGAAATTCACTGGACTTCATAATAAGCACTCATTAAAGAATGCACAGTAGTTCTGTCATGCAAAGTATAATGAGAAGAAATTTAAAAAAGAAAAACACGTGAGGTGAAGGATCACTCATGGAGTCTACAAGCATGTGAGAAATAAAAGCAGAGGAAAGGCTGAGTATTAGGAATACTTTGCTAATCAGATAGCAGGCAATCTGCTGAGGTCAGACAAACATGTCAGCTTAGACTGACAATAGAGACATGGAAGGCCAGAGCTTGGACTGATGGATGAAAATAATCTAATGCAGTTTAAGAAATCTTTTCTGTCCAAACTAGAATCTTCTGTCAGTGCCCATCTTCATTTAGTTAAGTGAGACATCAGTGGCAGAGGCATTATTGGGTGCAACTGAACACAGTAGTACAGCTCACCTTTGATCTTAACAAATGGAAGAAAACTTCAAGTTATCAGGTCTTTTTTTATCAAAGTTAACACATGTAATCAAAGACTGTTTTTTTCTGTAACCTAATTGATTGCCTTTCAGTACAGATATGAATACACAGCTGTCCTGCAAAATTGTGTCAGAAGTGGTTCAATTTACTAGCTCCAAAAGTCATGTAAAATATTTTATGTTCATGACCAACAATTATAAATAAATTTCAGCTAAGAAATTTTTTTGCGGTAGCCTAATGGCTTAAATTGATTTCCACTGAAAAGAGAAAATTTTGTGTTTGAAATATTAGCTTGATTTTTTACTTTATTCTGCTGAAACAAACATATTGAACAATATGTGAACACATAGTCAGCTGAATCATAGCTGACAGACCACACTGGTTCTGCAGATAACTCAATATGAAAGAAGTTGATGGGTTGCAGTGTACTTTGGCAGCAATGGTGGCATACAAAATCCATTGGCACTGTCTCTGTGAAATGGCCTTTCAGTGTTTTGATTAGAGAACACATTCTCAGTGCTCACAGTGTTGTGATGCCAATAGATGTTTTCCCTTCTATTCCTCTCTGACACAGGCAAACTGGTCACAGATGCCTGGAATTAGATGAAGGGATTATAAAATAAAGAAGAAGAGCAAAATCAGAACAATATGCATATACTTTAATTTTATGCATTAGTAGATGAGCTACTAGGTGACAGAACAAAATTGCTACCCAAGACCCTAATATAGAATAAATCAAATCTCAGTACACTTCTTATATGATATCACTGTTGTATCACTACAGTCCATGACGTGTATGAAGAAAGCCCACCAACGTTGTTTTTATACTTTGCTTTCTTTTATCAGAAGGACTTTACTAAGGAACATTTTCAATTACAATACTTAAGAAAAGCAGAGATTTCTATGCGGATATTAAAACACACACTTAGAGAAAAAGGTAACAAAATGCTAACAAGTGCCAAAAGATTAACTGAAGCAAGTACCCATCTAGGCTATCAAAAATAAATCACACAATTTCTTAAATAGACATTTTAAATGGAATACAAACCACTGGAGTACATACCGTATAAAATCTTAAGCTTGAGATGGACCTTGGGGAATAGAAAGTATTGATTTGTGTACTATCTTCTTTCATATTACCAAAGCATCTCAGTATTTCTGCTACTATGACATATTGTGAATAGTATAACAGTTTTACTTACTTTGCCATTAGGTTGAGACCTAATATCTCAATTATACCACAGCAGCCATTCACAAAGTCAAAAAGTCTGTGAGCTATTCACACAAACTCAGGAGGGCAATCAAATAAAATAAAGAATAAATTTTTTTCAGTAGTAAGCCTTTGTTTTTTACGTTCCCATGTGCCTAGCAAAGTGACTAGTTGTAAAATAAGTGACCAAACATAATATCACTCTTCATGTTGCTTTTATTCTGAAAAAATGCAGTCCTTTGATTTTTCAAGCCGTAGTATTTTCAGGACAGAAGTTTTCACAGAGCAGAACATTTGACTAGATAATTCTGTGTAAGATTTTCCCACATGCTTAATATTCATTCAGTTCTGGTATGTCATCTTAAAAACATCATTGTAAAATCAAAGGTGACAGAGGTGAAGATAATAAGAATAACTCTGGTAGGAAAGAGCTACCATACAAGGAATGACTAAATAAAACCTTTCAGTTTGGAAAAGAGATAGCTGGAATAGGCTATGTCCTAGGTGTCTACAAATCATAAAAGGAAAGCAGAAAAGGAAGACAGCAGTACGGGAACTAGAGAGCTGTCAGGGAAGTTGTTCAGAAATAATACTACTGACAAGAAAGAAAAGTACTTTCTTGTGTGATATGTATTAATCCGTGGAACTCATCACCTAGATTCTTAGGTTCCAGAAACCTATGTGAGCTGAAGACAGGATTAGAGAAATTTACTGAGGATGGTTCCCTCAGTAGCTCTTAGTACAGATTCAACTTCTGCTAAAACATTTCATAAGAATTCCATAAAAAGTAACCCCTGGAAACTGTCCAGATATACAAGGGTCATGATCTTTCCACTCAGGTCCTAATATAACACACCTTTCAAAGTATTTCGATAGCTAAAGAGTCAGTCTAATCAGTACAGTATTTCTTTGGTTCCATGGCACATGAAGTGAGAGGATTGTTCATTTTGTCATGTAGAGCTTATTGCTCATTATTAGTTCAGGTTTACTCCACAGAGTATCTGGAAATTTAACAACTTCACCATCTCTTCATGTTTTTCAAACAATAAGATTATATTTTTTTTTCTAGTAGTCATAAAAATAGATCCTGAATGACTCCAGCTATATTTCAATCTAAGTTTTGTTGAGTATTTCTTAGATGAAAATCAAATAAAATCTATAAATAAATCTCTAAATGTTATTAAATATTATTAAATATTAAATATTATTAAAAATATACTTCAGATGTAAAAGGAAATAGATCAGATTAAATACAGTGTATAAACACGTTTTGTTGGAAAAAGGAATTTTCACATAATTAATCTTCTGATCAGAAGAGCATTTAAAAGTGCCTATTTACCATATACCTATATTTAAAATTAACCCAGTATCATCATCTTGAAAATTTAGTGTGCGTACTGGTTTTCTTTAACACATTCTTTTCAACGTGACACCTAAAGTAGGATAGTATCATGTAGAGATTCTGGTTTCACCATTATAAAATTCTTAATGAATTCAGAGGATGTTTCAGTTGGTTTAACTGTCATTTTAGTGTCTTCTTTTTTTGGTCATACTTACATCTTCTGTAACATATTTTTCCCAAATGTATCTATATTATTGCAGTTTCACTGCAGTACTTCCACTTGTATCGTGTAGAAGCAGAAATGTTCCATGTCAGCTTGTTAACAGCCTTCGTATCTGGAGGCTATTGTCATATAGATGTTCCTAAAATACTCATGAGTTTGTTGCTTAGCTAAGGATAGAAAAATAACTGGTATAATGTTTTTTATTTTCTTCAAATAAAACTGACTTAATTAACTAAGTGAACAGCAGGGTTGAAGGCAAAATATCATTTAAATTTGCTGATCCTATCCCTTCCTTATTTCTTATTAAGACTGTAAAACATACAGGGTTCCTTGGGGCAAGAACCACGTCTCTATTTATTCTGTAAAATACTTAGTACAGGAGAAATCTCAAAAAAATTACAAGTTACAATTCTTCTCAAGCATTTCCCTCATTGTATTTATACAGACATTTTGAGAATATTTAATTGTCTCCTGGAGATTTTCAGTAATTCACATTGGAAGAAACAAATGCACACAAATGCAGTGAGTGCCAGGGAGAGGTACTTGAACCTCTGTAAAAAAAAAAAAAAGTACCTTGAAGTTTCAGAAGCCTGACTTTTCCCAGTATGGTTAAACAACCATACAACATTAATGCAGAAACAGCTTTAGATATTAAGCAAATGAAAAACATGGTTACAATGGTAAATAACAAGACTGTAAAGTTGGGTTCTACGGGATGCTGACAGGGAGCTGCTGTGTTGCAGGAACCCGCCCTTATGCAGTTGTGACTGAAAGCCACACTCAGTGGACCCTGGGTAAGGTCTGCAAAACTCCATCTCTGGCTGAGTCCTTATTTTTACATGTACTGCTAGGATGTGTTGTCCTCAGTTTGCATAAGAAACAAAAGATGTTATAGACCTGGATATTCACAACTTCTCTTGACAGCAATCTTGCAGAAATTTATGGAACTCATGTAATGTGGTGAATTTCTTTGCAATCCTTTATGTTAAGAGAACTGGAATGATTCATCCCCTGACTCTGACATAGCCTTCTTCAACAACCTCAGCTGACTTTTTCTATATCAGTATTATTCACACAAACAGTTGTTCTACTGGTCTTTTGCAAAACATGATGTCAGTTTTAGAAGTCCTGCAGAGGAAGAAATATTTTGTGTGCCCATGTCTGTCTGTGTTTTTTATCTTCTTTCAAAGGTAATGAGACTCACTTTACAGGAATTTTTAAAAAAAGCTGTCAAATATGTAAGTTCTTTCTATGTTTGGTTACAATGCTCAAGGGTAAGTTTTACATGTTTCATAAACTTGACCTGTCCTGTCAACACTGTGTGTTGCCTCCTGGTTCAGAGCTATGCAAGCATAGTAAGGAAAATGCTTCATCTGCTTCCTTAAACCTTGGGGTGGCACACAGTGATTATATCATTCAGGCAGAAGAAATGACAAATCCTGTAGTATTTGGTTTGTACTTTTTTTATAATTTTAAAGCAAGTAAAATGAAAAAGGGGTCAAAAAATATTCAATTATAGACTTTGTAAAAAACAAAAAACTCTAAGCAATAATATTAATTGAATAACCTGCTTTTATTCCTTGTGTTATCCACATCTGAATTTGAAAAAATATTAGATTAGTAGGATTTTTGTCTTTAGTAACCAATTTTTTGCAATTTTATACTTGAAATGGTTCTAAAAAACAGAATATAAATAGCAATATAATTTGAGAAGTGTTCTAAACAAAAATGTTTAAGTGCCATAGCAATTTATCCACAGTCCCTAGAAAAATAAGTCATGTTCTTTTTTAGTCTCTGTGCCATTGTAAAAGAAGCTTGTTTCTTCTCAGTATATGGGCATTTCTTTTTCCTGGTTCCATAAATATCTTAAAAATCAGAGAAGTACTTTTAATGTCAATTCAGTAAGAACTGAAGTATAAAAACTTTTTCAAGACTCTGGTTTATGTAACAAGGTTTTGATAGCAGGGGTGCAGGGGGGTTGATGGAGTGGTTTCAGTGCTGTCCCTGTGTCAGTTAGAGCCAGTTTCTCCGTTTAGGTTCCCAAAGCTGAGCCTATCAGAGATGCTGGTGGCATCTCTGTGATAATGTATTTAAGAAAGGGTAAAAAATGCTGCAGAGCAGCTGTGAGAGAAAGTGAGAAAAACATGCTAGGAATAGCCCTGGAGACACCAAGTCAGTGAAGAAGGAGAAGGAGGAGGTGCTTCAGGTGCTGGAGCAGCCTGTGGAGATCATGGTGTACCCCTGCAGCCCATGGAGTTCCACAGTGGAGCAGATAAACACACTGCAGGCCATGGAGGATGCCACACTGCAGCAGGTGGACACGACCTGAATGAAGCTGCAGCCCACATCAAAACAGGCTCCTGCAATCAACTGCAGCCCATAGAGAGGAGACCACACAGGTGGAGATTTTCTGGCAGTAACTATGGTGCTTAGAGGACCCATGCTGGAGCAGTCCATTATTAATAGACAGTACTCCATGGAACGGTCTCATGCTAGAATAGTTCTTGGAGAGGGACCCACATTGGAGCAGTTTGTGAAGGTCTGTATCCTGTAGGAGTGGCTCCATGATGAAGCAGGTGAAGCATGTGAAAAAGGGAGCATCAGAGACAGTGTTATGAACTGACTAGATCCCATTCCCCATCCCACTGGATCATTTGGGTGAGGAAATGGAAGAGTCAGGAATGAAACAGTGAAATGGAGCCTAGGGAGAAAAGTGGGTTTGGTTTGGTCTTTGTTTTTCACCATACCACTATATTTTTAAATGTCAATAAATTAAACTGATTTTCTCCAAGTTATTTCTGTTTAGCCTTGGATAGTAGGTGGTAACTGATCTCACTGTCCTTATCATGACCGATGAACTTTTTCTTCTTATTTTCTTCCCCTGTCCTCTTGGGGGAATTGGTGGGTGTCTGGCATCCAACCAAGGTTAACCCACTACAAAACCAGAAAATTTAGCTTTGTTTTCCTAAAGTAGAGTTTGGTGCTGTAAAAACTGATCCTACTTTAATTTTTATTTAGGCTAATTCATCCCTCACCTGCCTCCCATTTATTACCACTGCTTACATTGATTTAGTCAAAATAGATTATGCCCAGACTATGGACTCATTCCATCTGTCCCGCACCTATTCTGCTGTAGCCTCAGAGAAGACAGAGAACAACTATTAAAACAGCACTTTATATTGACAGCCAAATAAATACTTGTCATTGTAAAAGTGCATGGCCCTTGCACAGCTGTTCTGTTTAACTCAATCGCCATTTTATCCCTGCTGATCGTGAAGGAGATCTAAAATATTGTGTCTAGACTCAGACACGAGCAAGATTTAACAGAAGGAGCAGTTTCTGCTCAGCAAGAGTCTTCTCTGTCAATGACTTGTCATTCTCAGTAGGCTGCTGCAGAAAATCAAGTAAGGAATTACTAAACTTCTTTATTTAGGAAATCACCTTTACTTTTAAGCTCAGAAATGTTTGGAAGATGATAACATTAAAAATGCTTAGATGAACAGTAGCAATAATAAGCTGCTACAAAGACCAACACAAGTGTTGACAAATCTCACATTTCTACTAGAAGTCTTTAAGACAGACTTTGCAACAAAGTGATCAAAGAAGTATCTTAGTTTTCTTTTTAAGATCCAGAGTAATGTTCTAGTTCAAAAAAGAAATGTAAAAGTGTGATTTTTATTTTTCAAAATTATATATATTTTAAGCTGATATTGTTGTTTCTTCATATTTTCATAGTACTAGATCTTTGATGAGGAAATGGTGAAAAAATTAGTTATTTGATTTGACAAGACTGAAGGAAATTCAAATCAATATATAACTCGAAGTTTATTGTTTCTGAGAAAGAGTAGCTAGTAAGCTGGATGCAGTCAATGACACTTAGTCCAAATATCTTAAGGAAAAAAGCCAGCAACATTGTTATCTGTAAGGTAAAGCTGCTTTCTTGGCCCAAATTTAACTTGATAGTGTTTCCCCCTCCTCTTCATGTTTCATACCCCTTCTAGTCACTGGATGACCCTCCACTTTCTTATTTCTTTATTTCTGTGTTTTATACAAAACGTCCATTAAAATCAGCTACTATTGAACGAGCTCTTAGTTTTTTCTCAATATAGCATTTATGTTTCAGTTAATTTATGTTTCAGTTAATCTCTTCTGAGTACTAACTTTCCTGCAAGTCCCATGTATTTATCATTCTGCTCTTTTACAGCTAACTGTAACCACCATCATGTCTATTGGCTACGTTACTACATGTTATTGAGTATAAAAAAAGGTGATTGATTGACAATCACAGAATCAAGCCAGCATGGGAGAAAGATTCCCAGACTCCTAACTGGAACACAGCATCTAAGAAAGCTGACCTCTCACACTGACAGTATGCAACATTGAAAAATATCGGTTCTTCAAATATATCTTTCTCTGCCAGGAGGAACACTAAACACAAGTAGGAAGTGATTGGGATAGCTCATCAAAGAGGATCTGAGTCCCCCATGTCACTTGTGTGTATAGGAGATACCTACTATTTCATTCATACTCTAGCAACTTGAAAACTCAATGCCTCTATATCAGATCGTTTTTAAAGTACAGCCTTCCTAGTTCCATGTTTCTCCAAATTGTACAGTGCTTCTGTACAGACAGTGCAAAAGGATTTTTTATATCCTCATCATTTGTGTACAAAAATCATGATGAAAGTAAAATTTGAAGAAACTAGTTAATTCCTGAAGCTAAATATTTTTTTGAAAGCGGTAATGGGTTTGTGTAGTAAAATAACTCTTCCTCTTTCCAGGAGGAACAGGATATTCCAAAGCATGTTATGTCAGTCTGACTATAAGACGGAAGGAAGAATTAACTTGGCCCTTCTTCTTTCTTCCAGTATGACCCTGTAGGGAGCTACGTCTGTTTGAGATGCCGTTCCATGAGGGAGGTAGAATTTTTTTACTGTTAGTTTCCTTTGCCTGTATGTCTGTAGTGTTTTTAGTCTCTTCTTTTTTTCTCTGTGTAAATATAAACTTTCTTGCTTGGTAAGCCTGGGTTTTTCGCTTGAAACTACTTCTGTCATCATATATGATGCTAAATTTCAATATATACTGTGATGTATTACATCCTTTGGAAACGGATCAGCAACAAGTATTTAGGAGTTAAATCTTGACTAGTTATCATAAGGAGAACAATTTGATGTTTCTTACCAGCATAAACATTACTGAGGTATTCACCAAAGGGCAAGTAGTTAAGATTCTTTTGCAGTGTGACAATGCTATTCTGAAAACAGAAGTGTACGACACGTAGTACAGCGTGTTTCAATGGCTATTGCAGAGTGTCTAGGTGGGCAGCAATTCCATAGAAAACAATCTAAAGATTATACTGGTTCAGATGTGGACTATGAGCCAACAATACCATGCTACTGGAAAGGCCAATAGTCCTGCTAGGAAGTTTATACAGAGACACTATGTTACATCGATAAAGTAATTATTTGAACTGTCTCTACCCTTGTAAAGTCACCCTTTCCAAGCCCCCTGTCTAATTCTGCAGAATAGATTTTAAGAAGAAAAGAAATGCGGAGAAATAAAAGGTCATTGAAAATAATCAGAAGTACAGTAGCTGAATCTGTGATGAGAGAAATGAAATATAAGCCTACCACTGAGTGTGAGGTGACTGTACATAAAGAGAGAAACAGCAATGGATGCTATGTCAGTGATATATGTTCCAGCAGTAAGGTTAGTGAGCACTAGTTTAGTCTACTTGAAGGCCATGAGAGGCCTCAAAGAAAAAGTCTGTCAGGAGTGATATAGGCCCTGCCTTATGACAATAACAAGAAATAATGTCTTCCAAGATGCTCTTCTATGATTTTTCTTTTCTATGATTTCGATAATTTTAATAGAATGAATTATTAATTTATTAGTGTATTTAATTTTAACTTATTTACTACATTGGTTTAATCTGTATTCTAAGGAATATATTGGGTCACTGCAGCACTGCCTATTTTGTTCCCAATGCACACTACTATTTCTCTCTCTTAGACATGTAAACTGAGTCTTGAAGACGAGCTGATCTAGTTCTGCTTCAAGCTCTGCCTCTTATAAAATCTGTAACATGTTAACAAGGCACTTTTAATGGAGAATTAGACTTCTTTACTCTCTACACATCTGCACTAATACTCCACTTTTTATTTGCACATTTTGACTATTTAGTTCTTAAAATGTTATCATTTTTTTAGCCAAAGTGGCTTCTTATGCCAAACATGTGTTGGTATATTAATATTCTTCTCATAGATATTAAGCCACACTCTGTTGAACATCCTAATTGATTTGGTGAAACAACTGAAGTGCAGCTGTTGACTTTGAAAAAACATGTAGTCAGCTTCTAAGAATGCCCAGGGGAGGGAAATTCTATTACCAATAGACTGTCTTCAATTATAATTCTTTGGGTATCTTTGAACTTTGACCAAACAGTTTAGGGTTTCAGGAGAATATCAGTAGTACTAAAAATGTTTGACACCTCAACCCAGTCTGCTTCCTCAGACCATTGATCCTTTCATTATTGGCAAATCTGTCTATGAGTGTGAGTTATTAATGTTGTGTCAGCTACCACATTAATAAACAAAACTGCTGGAATAATGAAGAAAGAAATCCAAGCTAGGAAAGAAATCCAAACCTGTTTTTCCTGTGAAGCTGGATAGCTCAAGGTTTTATTACAGAGATTTTACAGATCAAGATTAGCAGGCAGAATAAAGTGGGTGCAGTCGTAATGTATATCTGCTATAGACCTCCTAAACAAGAAAAAATGAAGAAATAAAAAGAGAAACACATTTTTAAAAGTTCTCCAGCTGAGTATTTTTTTATGAGTCATCAAAATATTTAATGTTTCTCCTGACAATTCACACTGGAAATATGGTCAGTAGGCCAGCTGGATCAAAAATTAAATTTAGTTGATTTAATTTTTATACAGTCAGCATGGGTATATGAAGGGGAAATCACAGGGGAAATCACGCTTAACTGAATGGAATAAAGAAGTATTCTACATCAGATTACTTCCTAAATATACAAAATCTCTTCAGTTTGATCAAACGATAATCTATGAGTCAAAGTCATAGTGTTTCTAAATCTATCAGCAACTCCTTGCCAGTGCCATTAACAGTGTAGAAAGTTAATGTTCCATAGACTGTTGGAGTATCTCAATATGTCCATTGAGCTTTTACTTTTAAAAATAGAATCTACATTATATCTTCTTGAAATTTTAGTTACAGGAAAAGCGTAAATTATCTCTTCTGTGTTACACTCAATTGGTCTTTTGAGTCTCAGCTGGAGCACTCAAGTTTTGTAGCAATTTGATTGAAAAACTTATGGCAAATATGCAAAGCAATAATTTTAGGTAAAGCAGAAGCTTCAATTTCAATTTTCTTGATTTAAATTATACTTATTTTATGAATAGAAGGTCGGATGTGTTAAAAAATTGTCAATAAAAATATTTCTTGAAACAAAAGTAGTTTCAAAATGCTTATTCATATTTTATTATTTATAACATGCCAGAATGAGTAAAGCAGACATTCAGTGAGATGAAGCTGGCCAAATATCCTATGTATATTATGTTTCACTTTCAGACAAGTTTGTAACATTACTAAAATTTGATTCAAAGTGAAGCAGGAAGTTAAAAATCTCCCTACTTTTATTCATGGTTCAAGCAAAGTGGGAAGCATTTCAATTTATAATGGACTTTCTGCGCAATGGACCACATCTTCATTTATTTTTAACATGAGTCAGAATTTTAGTGGTTACATTTCTTGACAGAGTTCTTTTAAAGATTCATGTACTTTAGTGCACTGAGAATTCTCCAGCTGAATCAGTGTCCTGCCTTGAATACTCAAAAATTAGTCAATGGGTCATATATTACAAGAATGTATTGGAAATTTTTACAGAGGAGCTGCTTGAGTAATCTGTATTTCTGTGCTATGTGATGTCCTTCTAGGTAACATGACTCTGCCTCTGCTAATATATTCAAATCCCTACAAGTAGTCAGAGATCTTTTGAAAAGATCTGTCAGAGATCTTTTCAGTAGTTTACATGAAATGAACTAGTTCCTCAGGCATTCTCATAAAAATTTCTACCAAAAGTGACATCCTTATGAATGTGCACCACTACTACTTAGAGCAGATCCCTGGAGGCTGAAAGTTCAGACAAATGGTGCTGCAGTTCAAATGAAGCCTTCAGAAATTCTGCCTGTTCTGTGGTGTTCAGCAAAGGAGTGCTTAGAGCTCAGAGTTTTCAAGGTCATCAGTTTGGCCCCATTAAGACAGAATCAAAAAGCGTCATCCTATATACATTAGAAGTCACAACTGTAATGTCCTGTTGGTATGACAAATGTTCTCAGTAGGCTTCAGATTTTTTAAATCTTTATGAAATATATGTTAAAAATTTCAATCATTATTTCAAGTAAAGAGAGGATCAATATCACCTGACACATTCACAAGGTTATTTGATAGCATCTCAGTGTCTTTGAGGTTTATTGGGTGGCCAAGAACATATACATACATGATCTACTACCATCAATTGATGCATTTTAGTATCCTTAGTGAAAGTGTCATCTTAGCTTAGAAGTGTCATAGCTGTAGACTTACACTTGTCTCCTATTCTGGCAGAGACTTTGTTTCCTTGGTAAGAGCTTTTTGCAATAACAAAAAATGCTAGGCCTTACAGACAATACTTGGAAAACAGAAAATTAATTGATCTCCTTTGGGTGTTTTTTGCAAAGACTGATAAAAATTTTGTTGTTCTGATGTTTTTGACTTGCCTTCCAGGAGATTGTTTATTTTATTTAGAATTACTCAGAATTTATTTAGAATTTTACTCAGAATTGTAGCTTCAGGCAGGCATCATGTAGGGAAAGATGTAGGCACATTTCTCTCTTCAAGCACTAGCATTGAATTGTCATGTGCTCTATTAGAACCCCTTGCCAGTAAACACAATACAAAAGTCATTTTACTGCATCTCAACTTCATCCTGTAACCTTATCTACTATTTCTGGTTCTGCATTCCCTCCACAGCTGACAAATGTTCTTCAGAATTAGTTGTCATTATGTCTTGATATAGCACAGCCGTGTCTGAGAGAAGGCTTGTCATTCTCTTGACCAGTAGTGGTAACAGATAGCAGGCAATGTAAAAGGATGGATCAAAGATAATTTTCACTAAAAGCAAGGAAGGGACTGACAGCGTTTCACTGACTAGTTGTAGAGTTGGTGGCTATAAGACCTTCAGGCTTAGCCTTAGAAAATACCATACCACAGAAATATCTATGGCACAATGAACAGAAATTATTTCAGCATCTTCATTTTGGCATCTTCTTACAGCATAAAAAGGAAGATTGTGTGTGTATGTAAGCAAGGGAGTAAAATGCTAGGATTACACTTGTGAAGCAAAACCAAAACCCAACTCTTATACAGCAAAAATAGAACAGAGTTTTTTGCTTTCATGCAAAGCTGATGGAGGAATGAGTGAAGAAAGATCTATCATTTAAAGTAATATTTTTCTACTACTTCTTTCAGTACTAAATTAATTCTCATCTCCTTCTCAGTACTAAATTAATCATTATGTTGTTGATGTTGTTCTACTTGGAATAAAACAGTGAAATAAAGAATTACTGACCTACCTAGCCACTCCCGCTTAATAAAGATCATCCGCCCTTTTCTTTACTACCCGCATATTTACTAATGTAGGGCATTTCGAAAAACCAGGGGTAAAGCTAAAGCAATTTTCTCTGCAGTTTGAATTTTACACAAGTTTCTTTCTGACCTTGTGTGAAATTACAATACAGTATTGCTGTGCTCTTTAAGCCACTAAATACAGTTATATTATATATTAGAAATGGCTAAATTTTCATGAGAACTAATATAAGTTATTCACACCATATAATTTCCTAAGATTATATTCTGGGGTTTTACAGACACTGTGTAACAAAGATTAGTAGCAATCTAATCCAGTAAGAGTGTTATAACAAAAGCCTTATGATTTTTTATGAACAGTTTATTTCAAAACATTTTTTACTTCTTGATTAACAATTATTCACATAAACACTGCAGCAGTATTATTCATGTAAATAAATTGTCATAAAACATGTCTAATATATGTCTAGAATTGCAATTCAGGCTATTGGATTTCCTACTTCATAAAGCTTTAAAAGCTTTATATAAAATGTTTTCGGTTTGTTGGGTATTTTTCTTTCATTCTAATGGCAGTTTAAATCAGAGTGGAATTATAATATCTCTAAATTATTTCCCAAACTGGAAATCTTAGTGCGTCACATAGTTTTAAAAATAATAGCAGTAACATTATTTTAAAATTTGCCAAAAAAATACATCTCTAAAGCTATTGCCAAGCATCATTCTGCTCTGTAATTGGCCTCTGCCATTTTTTGCTGTTGCTGCAGACCAAATTAAAAGTAGCTGGCCACAAAGGGCAAATCACAGAGAGATTTGGTGCCATTAGTAATCAAAGGTAATGATTAGTGAAAATGGCAGAGGAGACACTAAGTGCTGAGTGATTATGGAGAGATATACAGACATTGAAATGTGGGCAATGTAAGAAATAAAAAAACAAGGAAAGCCCAAGTGATGCTAAAAATATTTTCAGCTATGACATCTGTATGTGAAGACCACCATGTGGGTAAAACTCTGTCAGACAACTAAGTAATCAGAGTATTGGAATTATTTCCATTATTCCACTTATGCATAAGTGGAATTTCTTCTCACATCTTCACTATTTTCCAGAATGTTTTCTTTGAACCTGTTTCATTTACTTGCTTCCTTTCTTTTGATTTGTGAGCCAGTGGGAAGTGTGAAATCGACACATACCGTGACTAAAGTTCACATTAGTCTTTCCAATAGGCACAACCTGAGCAGTAACTAAACAAACTTTCTCCTTTGTACTGCCTGTCAGCCTGGTCCACCTGTGTTGTGGACAAGTCAAATCTCTCAGAAAGTGAGAAAGTTCTACTTGATTGGCCTAGCTAATTCTTTCAACCACCACTAAGGAACGCAGAGTATTTACTGTAAATATGGTAATAATCAGCATTTTCTGGATTCAGTCAAAATAAAAGTTAAATATCAAGAGAGTTATCAGGGTGATAGATGTGGTCAATGCAGAATGAGACTAAAGGCATACAGGCAACTACCATCCCTCCAAATTAAAATGCAATCTTCAGAATTAAGATGAATGTAATGCAAAACCTGATGTGTGCCTATGTGCCTTTGGAACATGGCAAGATGGTCTATGATGAGCAATCTTTATTAATACTGGAATCATAGAATCATTTAAGTTGGAAAATACCTCTAAGACTATCAAGTCCAACCTTTAACATAACACTATCACGTCCACCACTAAACCACGTCCCTAAGTGTCACATCTAAACATGTTTTCAATACCTCCCAGGATGGGGACTCAAACACTTTCCCAGGCAGTCTATTCCAGTGCTTGACAACCCTTTGGGGGAAGAAATTTATGCTAAAAAATTATGCTAAACCTCCCTTGGTGCAACATGGGGTCATTTCCTCTCTTTCTGTCACTTGTTACTTGGAAGAAGAGACCAACTCCCACCTCACTACAACCTCCATTCAGGTAGTTGTACAGAGCAATGAGGTTCCCTTGAGTCTCCTTTTCTCCGGGCTAAACAAACCCAGTTCCCTCAGACACTCCTCTAAAGACTTGTACTACAAGTCCTTCACCACTCTATTGCCCTTCTCCGAACACATTCCAGCACCTCAATGTCTTTCTTGTAGTAAGGGGCCCAAAGGTGCTAGTGGGATTCAAGGTGTGACCTCATCAGAGCTGAGTGCAAAGGGACAATCACTTCCCTAGTCCTGCTTGCCACACTATTTCTGATACAAGCCAGAGTGCCATTGGCCTTCTTGGCCACCTGGGCACACGCTGTCTCATTCTAAGCCGCTGTCAGCCGGCCCCCCGGGTCCTTTTCCACTGGGCATCTTTCCAGCCACTCTTCCACAAGGCTGTTGTGACCCAAGGGCAGGTCCCGGCACTTGTTGAACCTCACACAATTGGCCTTGGCCCATGATTCAGCCTGCCCAGATCTCTCTGCAGAGCCTTCCTACTCTCCAGCAGATCAACACTTCTGTTCAACTTGTTGTCATCTGAGAACCAACTGCATGTGAACTTGATCCCCACATCCAGATCATCAATAAAGATATGAAACGAGATTGACACACCACCTGTGACTGGCCACTAGCTGGATTTACATCCATTCACTACTACTCTCTGGGCCCAGCATCCAGCCAGTTTTCTACCCAGCAAACAGTGCAACTGTCCCAGCCATGAGCAGCCAACTTCTCCAGGATAAGTCTGTGGGAAATGGTTTCAAAGGCCTTATTAAACTGTAAGTAGACAACATCCACAACTTTTCCCTCATCTGCTAGACAGGTCACCTTGCCATAGAAGGAGATCAGATTGTTTAAGCAGGATCAGCCTTTCATAAACCCATGCTGGCTGGACCTGATCCCCTGGTTGCCTTGCACATGCTGTGTGATGGTACTCAACAATCTGTTCCTTAACCTTCCCAGGCAGTGAGGTCAGGCTGACAGACCTGTAGTTCCCTGCATCCTCCTTCCAGCTCTGCTTGTAGATGGTGACTTCCAGACATCTGAAACTTCCCCAGTTAGCCAGGACTGCCAATAAATGATTGAATATTAGTAGACTGCCTATTCTGTTTTTGTGCAGATTGGTAAATGTGAAATTAAGAACATTTTGTTTTGTGGGGGTTGGTTCAGTTTTGGTTGCTTTTTTTTTCTTGTAGAGGATCCCACGTTAGTGGCTATTACCCGGGCACAGTAAAAGATTCTATAATGATAGCAGTTTATGTGATTATATGAAAATTTAACTTTGATCCAGGATATACACAAACTAATAGCATGAACACTTCTACAGAATCTTTTGGATCCCTTCTCAGAAAAGAGTTGCTTCTCTAAAGCAGAATACCCAAATTTATAATTTTTTCAATAAACATTAACGCCATAAAATAATTTACAGTGTAAGGATGATGCTCATCTAAGTTACAGATAATTGAAAAGAATGAAAGTCACAAAATCACCACATTCACAATACATAGAATAGGCTTCTTACCTTCTTCATGGACCTTAAGGACTGTGAAATACACAATTTTTAGAGAAGATATGCACAACTGACAGTTTTAAAGCCACGATGATAAACATCAAGAAGATAAAATATACTGTAAGATTTAGATAAACATATTTTTCAAAGGCTAAGCCTTTAGAAGACACACAGACAAGAAAGGAATCTTGAGATATGATACCTCAGGGAAACTCTACATTGGGAGTTCTCGAGGAGAAACTGTCTCATCCACAAGAATCCTGATTTCAAAAACCTGTCCTACTCAGTGGGTGGGCGTAGATACTCTATTCTGGCTTGTTTTGCATACTACCTTCTTCTCTTCACTTCTCTTTGCTTGTCTTCTTTCCATTTGTTTTGGATCTTTTAATTCCCCTAACAAAAGGTCAAAATTTTTCTTTGACCTGGTATTTAGCTTCCTCTACCATGCACCAACCCTTGCACTAAGCAATGTAGACACATGCAATGAAATATGTCCAAACAAACCTTCTCCCAAGTGACATAGAAAGCTCAAAACAGCACCTGACATTCTAGGTAAGATTATTAGATGCAAGCTATAGGCATTATTTAAAATCATTAGCATAAAATCAATAGCTTTAGGAAATAATTACAGTTTTCACTGTGACCTTGTCCCTCATTGTACTTCATCATCAAGGTTCAAAGAAGCATAATTTTCCTTAGTGATTTTGCATGAAATTTAACTGAATACCTCTCCTCCATTTTCAAAAGACCTTTACTTCTTTATTCTTGATTCTAGCTAAAGGCCCTTGAAGACCTGATGGTGTGATTGTGACTACAAATATCTTCAATTTTTGGTAAGCAATATTTAGAAAAACCTTTCTAATTGTAACAACAGTGAAGAATTAGAATGAAAAGCAGGCCAGAAGGATTAGAAAGGATGTGAAATTTCTGTTGCTAGCTGCCTTTAAGAACAAACTTGACTGTTGATTATATAGTGCAGGTTTATTTATTCTGCATTGTTCAAGCTGGGTGAACTGAATGACATCCTGAAGTCCCTTCCATTCCTGTTTTTGAACCCTTTATCTTTAATAAATAAATAGCTTTCTATAATCACCTCATCCAACTGCTTTAGTTCTCTCACTGTGATCAGAGTGTGCATCCAAACTGTATGAAAATCAAAAGCTGTTCTTTTCTAACTTCCAGATTTATAAACTTCCCCTATGATCAAAAATGCAGGTATTTTCCTTTATTGCCAGCATTGACAATATAACTTCTGATTTTGAATCTTAGCTGAGAATTGATGGTCACTTCTTTACTGTTTGAATTTAAACGTTCTCACTGGTGTGGCTTTCTAAGTCCCTCTACTCCACACAGATGGGCTATAACTAAGGTTTAATACATAGAACCAAGATACGCATGTCTATTTCTACTTCTAAAACTAGGACAAACACATTTTTTATCCTTGAAAAAGTCCCTTAAGTTTTTTGAGTTCCTCAGTTTCCCCAGGAAATACAATCGACATTTATTATTTCATGAGCATGATAGAGCACACTGTTGACAGAAAGAACACGACTTTTCAGAAGTATCTTTGCTCTCACAGAGGAATTGTTATTATCAGATTTCTGGCGCAAGTTTGTCAATTTGTGACACTTGAAAAGTTTAAGGAACTCAAGAGCTTTCCAAAAGAGTATCTACTTTGAAACATCTAGAATTTTAGACCAAAATGACCAAAATTTATATAAATTTCAAGACGAAGTGTTTGAATGAAATTGGAAATTTAAAACTATAAAAATACAATGGAATTTTGAACAGGAAACCATAGCAATATTGTACTAAAAAGAAGGAATTTTTAAAGACCATGACTGTCCCTGTACATATGCAATTGTAAATCAGTTGAGGTGGGAGACATTAACAACTTAATAACTGTTTCATTAATGCTACAGCATAGCATCTTTACAAAAGCATAATCTAAGATTTAGTCACTGATGAATGAAACTTGCTATGGGGAACAGCCTTAGAAAGGAGGAAGAGAAGAACCCTCACTGTTGCTATAAAGAGGCAAAGAAAAAAAGACCTTTGGATCTTTCTATCAGTATGATCTGATTCTACAAGCCCTCAGAGGGAAGAGGTAGAGGCAGAGCTATGATGTTCAAATTAGGACAACAAAAAAAACCCCGTACATTTGTGTGCCAGATTTCAATTTACAGCAGCTATGTTGCCATTGTTTTAGAGATCGTCCAAATTGTTCAGCAGCATTTAAATGAAAACCTAGTCTTAAATGGCAAATATGCGTAATGCTGGCTATTACCTCTTTCTATTTAATGTAGACTGTCACCATTGAGGCTGATTTCCCTACCCTGCTCTGCGTCTGCAATGAGACTTAATAAATATTGGCAGCAATTACAGAGAAATAAGACTTTAAACAGCCCTGATTTAATCCACAGAATAGACAGGATGCATAATGAATATGCTACAGCCATTACAGAGAAGTCTGATTCTGAGAGAGCTGTCTCAGCTGAAAGCTAGGACACTCTAGATGTTTTCAATACCATGACACAAGAAATTTTTGTCTGAAATTCTTGCCCTTGCCTGTACCCAAGTTGTAGCCTTTATATTCTGGTTCATAAGAACTACAACATGAGCTGGTATGTCCTCTGCTGGGAGCCGCAGACTGTTCAAACTTCCGGAGGATTCATCCATTCCCAGGAAATTCACAATCAGCCATCTGTCTTTCTAGATGCTTTTTACTCCCAGAGAGGAGTACTCATACAGGATATAAGGAAACCTTCACAGGAAAGAGGGAAGGTGCCTCAGTTCACCAGAAGCACTGTTTTCAGACCATTTTATATATAGTTGCATATATAAATGATACTGCACATATTTTTTGAAAAATAGCTACAGTTGTACATGCAAATGTGGTCACTGATGTATAATAGGGAATTACATATGTGATGGGCAATTTTCACATACACTTTTATTGAATTTCTCCTAGGTATATCTTAGAGAATTTAAGAGTGTACACAACTGTACACTCATTCTCTGAATTATCATATCTTTCTTTTATATAAAATATTATCAGTAATATGGAAACAGACTTTAATTACTAATCCTTAAGAACATTTAATGGCTACAAGAAAACATACAAACTGAGTCAAGTGGGATGTACTGAAGCCTGGGGAACTGTTGCTTGCTAAGTATCACTAAACAGTACCCATGATAATATAAATATAAAGTAATAAACCCAGCTGACCTTCAATTCACTAATAATTCAATGTGAGAAATTTTCTGGTCTGGCTGGCAAGGTAACTGATTTACTTTAGGGACAAAACCTGAACTCATCATTTAGGGCTGCATTGAATTTAGGCTTTACATTATTAAACAAAGGTAGCAGGGAGGAGTAAGAACTCACTTTTATAGTTAGCTGAGACATTGTTGATATTACCTAAAATCATGAATTATAGAAGCCATTAAAAAAACCAGTGGGAGGCTTATTACTTGAATGCCCAAGCAACCCAAGTAACAAAAATTCATAGCAAAGATAAAATAGCAACTAAGCAAAGAAACTGAAAGTAATGAGGAATGTCAAAAAGTAAGAGAAATTTTTCACAAGAAAGGTCGAAATAAAGAAATCCTCATATAGGAAAGCAGAAGAGTAAGAAATAAGAGCACTAAATCTGAACAAATATACACAAAAGTTATTGTCAAACTTTTTGTGTCTGTTAGTGTATAAATTGCTTTTCTTGTAATTTCAATGTCTGAGTGACTAATTTTGCTGAGCATTTATCAAACGAATAGATTTCTTAGAAGGTAGACAAATTTCACCGAAGAAAAAAACCAATTCCTCATGTAGTGTACATCTGAAGAAGAAAGACAATCTAGTCAAAATTGTTCATTGGAAATATTTGCAAGGAGAAATGATCTGTCTGCAGACAATTCTTAGAATAAGTTTAATATTTTTTTTACTTGAAAATTATTCTATTCTTAGAATATTTTGCATTTGTAATGAAGTGTTTCTTATACCAGAATTTTTAAATACAATAAATAAGAGAGAGAAGTTCTGATGCATGACTACATCTATTTTTCAGGGTCTAATTTTAATACTCTTGATTTCATTATATCCCTCTTTAACTTCTCATTTCAGTGGTGTTTTTCTGTTCTTACAGCAGCTAACAGGGAGGAAACTAAAGTTCTGAATGGGACTGAAACTGTGTGTCAATGTACATTTGTTTCATTAAACTTCAACATTATCTACACAGATATTTGCATATCTGTATATATGTATATATATATCTACATATGTATCTATCTGTCTATATCTCACATAGTTGTGCATTACTGTAATATGCATTTCACTGTTCCATGCTGTCCATTTACTACATAAACAGGAGTTAGACATATAGATAAACCTGGATTTTCTCAGTGTTATTTGCCCACATCTGTGTCCAAACTTAACAAGCACCTCAGTATATGTGCTTTTTTATGGCACTAGTAGACACCTTACTAGCATGTATTTTGGGAAAGTCTCTTCCCACAGCCTCTTCTAAAGATCTAAAAGCCAAGCAGCCAAGGGGATCTGTGTATTATGCTAAACCTTTAATAGAAGCCAAATCCTGTGTCAGCACCAATTGTAGTTACCCTCCTTGGTGCTATTAGATTCACATGGCGAGACTTCATTCGCATCATGTTTATAGTTTCAGCATTGCCTAAAGGGGTTATAAAAACTAGTCGTGCCTGTGTGATTCTTGTGGCATGGCTAAAAGAATAACCCTGAACTCAGGGCAATGATGAGCTACCATTAATTCTTTTTTTTTCTTCTTCTGTCTACATTAAATACCACTTTGGTATTTAAACACAATTTACAATATGTAGATGCTGAGTGAGAGGGAGAATTTCACTCAGCATCACTGCAAATGCAAATACAAATATAAGAATACAAAAATTACCATCCTACACCTTTTTCCTCCCTGATTTGAAATTTGTGGAAATTGTCACACCTCAAGAGTTGCGTAGCTTCTCTCAGAGACAGTAGCCCCTGAGAGGGGGGTGGATTAATTTCTGAGTATGAAGGTATCATTTTTATTGGGACAGAAGAGGAAAATCAAATGAAAGTTTAGGATGACTTGGCAATGGCAAGGTGGTGCAAGGTAGAATTTTGTACTGCTTCTTCAGTTTTACAGTGGAGCTCTTCAATGCTAGATAAGTATGCTGTAAGCATAGAAACACCATTTAGTGGAATTTAAACAATCCAGTCGACCACTTAATTTTTTTTTTGTGACAAGAGATTGAACATAATGTTAAAGTAGCAACAATGTGGTAAGAGGAGAAGACATCTTCTGACTTCAAAACCACCTACTTCAGACTTTAACAAAGGCTTTGTGGTTGTATCTATCAGTGATTATATGTCATAGTTAGTACATTGTCCTAGTTGTCAAATTACTCTTGAAGTCACTTGCACTCTTGTGTTTCCTTCCAGTGGAAACCCACATCTCCCATGACAGTGGGTAGATAAAAGTGGCGGTCAGTAGAGTGAACAACTTAACTGGTCTAGGGATGAAACATTCTCAAATTCCCTAGTTTAGGTTTAGTTCAACCTTCCAACACCTCATTTGCCTCTCCCGGTCCCCGAGACTTAAATGTAAGAACAACAATTCTGTTCTCCTTTTTGCTGGAGTGGTAAGGATGTATTTGTTAAGATTGATGAAATAACAAGCAGTGGGCCCTTCTTTAGTCAAACCTTAATAAATGAATGATAATATATTAGGTAAGTATACTTCAAAGACAGTGTCTAAGACAAATCTTTTCTTGTATAACTATTCTTGTATTCTTAATATGATCAGCTGCTTTCTTAGGAATTACTTTTCTTTGATTGGCTATGAGTGTCTTTACAGTCCTGATAAAGTAAACAACATTAAAACATCCTTGTTGTAATTATGTACTCAAACATGTGCCTTTATTTTTTTTATTTTTTTTTTTTTAAGAAAGTACTGAAACATCACCTGTTCTGCAAAGCTGATGAATAAAATGCCACTGGCTTTATTGCCAGGACATGGCAAGGGCCAGCTGCCCTCTGATGGATCAGGAAGCAGGGACTGGAGTAAACTGATCCCAGAGGGGTAGGGACCTCACCAGCCGAGACCTGACCCCACAGTGTCTGTCTGACTGTAGTCAGGCTCAGCCAGGCTCCCAGATCATCAGGCAAGGTCAGAGTAGCAAGGACAGGTCAAAGCCAGACCAGGACGTCAGCCCTGCACATCAGGTCAGGACCAGACCTGGTGAGAGACACATACGTCAGACACAGCCCCAGTGTGGGGATGGGCTGTGCTGTGAAAACTAAAGAAACACCTAAAAGCTAGACAGGATTTTAAAAAAAATATTAAGTAGAAGGTTTGTTGGGTTTTTTTGTTTGTTTGTTTGGGTTTTTAAAATTAAAACCTAGGAAATCTTTTGGCATCTCCTTCTGTTTCATCTGTTTGGAAAAGAGTAATTACAGAGATTTCTTTTAAATTTATGCAATATGACAGGGAAAATGGAAGAGGACCTTCTTTATGATTATGGCTCTTAAGTGAGAGAAATCAGGAATATATTCCAACATTTTTTTATTAGCATGTAACTTTGCTATATGGACTAAATACATACTTACACAATACCTAGTGACTTACAGCCTTAACCATTATATTGATAGCTAAGATTTGCCAAAGGTAAACATTTTAATGTATTTATTTCCCCCCAGTGTAGAACTTGAGCACTTTTCACTCATAGGAGATCTAAGGTAATTTTTTACTTCAGTTTAACACTTCTGATTTTTAAAAAATAAATATTTATTTTGAAACATAACTGAAACAGCTCTCAGTGGATCTTGAAAATGACAGTATTCTATTTTCAAAAATTCCGTCTTTTATTTCTTGACATTGTAGATGAAAGAGTTGTGTCTAGATCTAAGAAGAAAAGGACCATTCTCACTAGGTGCCCTATTTCTGACTATTTTGCATTCTAACAAATCTGTGGCCACCTAGGATTTCACAGCTATCACTCTGCAGCACTTCATAGTCACCTAGAATTTCATTAATAGGAATATGAACCAGATCCTTGTGCTCTAAAATCACAAATAATTGTGACCGCATATACTCATAACATTAGTGCTGTTATGAGTATAGGAGCAAAAAAACAGTGACAGATTTTAGTAGTTCGTGGTTAATGAGTACCTACACTAACTAGACTCATTACTGAATGAAATAGAATTATATATACTAAGGATAATATTGTAACAGGATCTGAGATCTTAAAATACCATGTGTCTTGTATTTAGCAATCCTGAAGCCTACAAAAAGGATTTGAATGGATTTTACATTTACATCTTTCAGCCCAAAGCTATATTATTGCAGAGTTAGGATGTAATTTAAGTACTCTACTAGAAGGAATCAGCCATGTCAAAAACTCTTGATTTACCATTCTTGTGTCTAGGTAGGAAACCCCCACAAAATGACTGACAGTCAGGAACCTTCAAATTGTCAAATATAATTTTGTTTTGCAAATAGATTTTGTAATGTGTAGTCAGCCTTCTGGTAAGAAACTATTGATTTAAATTAAATCAGAAAAGTTTACATGCAAACCAAATTTGAATTAGTTGGTTGTTCACAGATAACTTTCTTCTATACTCATACAAATGGTGATCAGAAAGTAAGAAAGAAAAAAGAATGAGAAAAGACGTAAGATACATTATATTTGCTTGCAAAATTACAAACACCCTGTTGTGTTTGTTGATGTAAATTCCTACTTTCTTTTATAATTTAATATGCATTTTATGTACTAGCCACTTCTATATAACTCAACAAAACCCTCAGAATGGAGGAGTGGTGCCCATTCCAAATGACTGTGTGCGTGAAACAGGTGCAAAAAAGACAAAATTGATTACAGAATAATGGAAGTGGGGGCAGATTTAGGATGGATGGATGCTCTAAGTTCGTTTGAAAAAAACCACAACTAGCCTCTGAAATACATGAATTTGTATTTCATGCATGTGGGTGAAAGACAATAAAACAGGAAGTCCTTTGACTTGTTAGAACTATTCTCCAATTTCTACTCCATTTATTTAGCAAACAATAAAACCCATTCTTTTATTTTTCCTGTACAGTCTTATCTGTTCTTCTCCTGAACAATCCTGTTTATATTCTGTGCAACACACGTTATAAAACTTGACCTAGTCACAGCATATCTAAACCCAGAGTCTAAATGAATGCTATGACATTCATTAACCCACCTTGTAGATGAGGAACAGATTCTAAATTTTTCCATTTAAAATCTTTTGTAAGAGTGTCATTGTCCCAAAAGGGAGCATTTCTGCTTCTGTCTACAGCTAAAATTGTAAGTTCTTATCATGGTTTCTTGTGCTTCTGAACTGACAATCCTAAACAATGAATCCTCTGTACAAAATCCAGAATAACTACAAGTTTTTTTTCCTAAATTGCTACTTAGAAAGTACCATGGTCTAAAAATAGGACATCTGCAGGTTATATATATAGGATTACTTGCTTTTATAAGCTATTTTCCTCCCCAGTCTTTTGCCCAGCAATGCTAAAGTGGGTAACAATCAGTTTTAGTTACCCTGGTGTGGTCTGAAAGTTAAATATATTTTCCTCAGAAACTGGTTTCAAAACTAGCAAATCCTGCCCCCCCCATCTGGGGGCATCTTTCTTATTCTTTCTGATCTGAGCTGATTTAAATTGATGATCAAGCTGAAATCTGCTTTGCACTGCTGACTGCAGATATAAAGGAACGGGGTTAATCTTATTATATTGAATTTTTTATTTCTGATATATGTCAGATTTTCACACACATGTGATAAGTTACAATTATATTTAAACACAGCTATGGCAGCACCTAAATACCTTCCTTCTCAACCTAAAATTTTCCATGATTCTATAGAATAAGTTAAAGGAAAGTCAGTCTTTCTATTTCCCTGCTGCTTATATCACTAATTGATAACATATATAAAGTTCTCTACCCTTAGAGAAGATATTAAAGTGCAGATAACCAGTTTTATCAAACACAAATTTTAATGCACCACCTTGCATTAACATCATATGCTGCTGTATTAATTACATCAATAAGAAGCACACCTCAGAGTCAAGCTTTTTATACTTTGAAGAACACTACTTTTGGCACGTGTTTTGTTCTGTTTGTTTGGTTTGGTTTTTTTCCACATAGACTGTATGCTGATATTCAAGAAATCAGCACTCAAGAAAAGTCCATAAAAACATGGGTCCTTGCTTGTGCCTCATTTCTTGCGAGAAAAAACACCAAGCACCAGGGAACATGATGATAAATTGACAAGATAACATTTGAATCTATCAGTTTATTAAAAACTCCCACATCTAAAGCTTCAAGTATTTGTCTAGATATTGACACTGTGGCTTGCACTTCGTCATGTAGAGACTAAAATGATCATTCAAATACAATTGGAACAACTGTAAATTTAAAGGTTAAAGGTTAACCTTTTGCCAGTAGATTCAGTCCTGATGCTAAAGCATAGTTAATCACAGATCTTCAGATAAAACTGGGTGAAAATGGTTCATTCATTTCTTCACAAAAGTATGCAAACATTTTTTTAATTACAATGACAGAAGAGTGTGTCTAGAGAAGAAACCTTATTAACCTAATAAACCTTTGATTATCTGGCAATGAAAAACAAAAAATGTCTCTTGAAAGTACTTAATTAATAAAGAAAAATCATATTTCAGTAGGGTTAAAATGCATGTATCTGTTTCTCCTTATATTAGGTTATAAATCAAATATGATTCCTATCCTCCAGAGATTTAACATTCTTCTTGTTCTATCAAAGAACTTTTGGGGATATTTTGCCTTTTTTTTTTTTTTTTTTTAATATGGAAGCACAACATTCCATGATAGTTAGCCTACTGGACAGTAAATCCTCTAGAAATTTGTATAAGGATTTATTATCACCACACTGAAGATACTGGGTATTACCAGAGAAACTAAAGAAGGTAAAACAATTGAACTTCACTTGGAATATATAAGGAGAAAGAATTTAGGCTGGATTCAAAAGCAATTAGTCAGTCTTCCCATTGTCACCTTGACCTTCTAGTCAAAAGTTTTTACTTAGTCCTGCAAAATGGATTAGTTCTGCATTGCTGTCAACTATCAGCAAGGAGGCAAGGACATTTAAAAAATCCTGTGTGTTAAGAGAAATCAGGAACCGTTTATTCCTGTAACCAATAATTCATTGGCTTCCAATCTGTGTTTACACACACACATATACACCCTGCAGGCAAAGGGCAGGCTGTAGTTGTCTGTTGTTGATAGACTGTGATTTGGAAGCATATTGTTTGCCAACCTTTAAGTTTAAATCCCTAATAACAACTGCTTTTAATTCCTGGTTTATTACCAGTGGCAGTGTCTTGTATTGGTCATTGAGTTTAGACCCTTTAGCAACGCTGCAAGATTTGCTGAGTGAGTTGGGGTTTTATTCTGCTTACTAGGTGTCTCTCGAGTCATCAGCCAGATACTTCCTGGCACTGTTCCCTCAATAGGGATAATGAATCATGACAGTTCATCTCAAATTGCCCAGCTCAAACATTTAAATGTCTGCCACAATCTACCAATGAACCCATCTGAGTGCCATTGGGGATCAGTGGGAGAAACTTATTAATACACATGAGATTTGGCAACATGTCAGGCTTAATCTATCACAACAGCTAAGATAATAGAGTTGTGTCTTCCCCTCCCCTGTCCTATGGTGAGAGAACACCAGCAGTGTGATATCACCAGGGAGTGCAGTGGTGCCATGCTGCTTTGCAGCAGCTTACTTTGTATTCATCCACTTACTTATGTGGTATTCTGAAGTGTACTCATTTTTTTCAGCAGAGAACTTTTAAGCTTTGCAAGTGAAATAAACTTTTTTAAAAGTATCTTTCAAAAGTATTTAGGAAATCTATAGCACTCTGATTAAAAATGTAACACTCATCTGATTCTCTCTTCTATGCTAGAACCATGATAGAAAAACATGACCTCATAAAAACCCTATAGCTCAATTTGCTAATGCATTTTTTTTCAGTCAGAGAATCTTAAGTATTACGAACATGAAGTAGTTGAAGGACAAATAGAAATGTTCTAATATGTAGCTCCAGCTGGTTTCTTTTGGTATTTTCTACCAAAAGCCTCTAGCAGCAATTGGGGATAAAGACTTTTTCATTTTGGAAGAGCGTTACTGTGTCTTTGGTGCTGTCTATATATAGATATATATGCTATACTATGAACTATTTCAAATAATTGAAGACACATGCTTTATTTCCAATCCAAATGAAAAAAAAACCACACAAACCCCGCAATCTTCTCAGAAGAAGTTACTATGACCAAATGAAATTCACTTAGTGGTAATACTCAGTAAAGAAAACCTTTTTGATAACAGAAATGTCTCTGGAGACACATAATGGGAAAGAAGGCATGTTACAGCTCATTTCCTTACAGTAGTTATGTGTTAAACTGTGGATGAACTAAAATAGAATATAATTCTTTGGAAAAGGAATTTGGAATTCTATCCCAACAGAATTGCTCTCTGAGTTAATATTTTATGGCTAAGTATTAAAATAATTGTCCCCATTATTGATCCTGCCTATATGGCATGGGCATCCAAACAGCACCCAGTAATGTTCCTAGTTTTCTTCAGAAGACTAAAGCTTGGAGTGGATTTGTTTAACATGTTATTTATAGAAGGTTATGAAGAAGATTTCTTCAATCAGCTTGCAATTAATTTTCTTCAATGTCAGCAACAGCACAAAGCTGGAAAAAACATTGTCAAAATGGGAAAACAATCGTGTAATATTTGTTTACCATTATCAGCCCTTCTTTCAGTCACTCCTTCAACAAACTGTCATTACTTTCATATGCAGAGACAGAATGGAAAGTACCTTAGTGCAGTGATAGTGTGCTTTTGAAGCAAAATCCTCACTTAACCCAGTTTGTCTTGTGTTTGTTCTCTTTGGAAAGAAATTCTGGTACATATTAAATAGATTCTTTTGGAAGGAATTTAAACCAAAGTCTCTGATTTGAGTATGTACCACAGTCTCCAGCCCTTCCCAGAGATAGCAGAGTAGCAATCAAAGGCTTGTCTTTTGTACAGTTTCAATCCTTTTAAATGGTGAAGATGACTGATCCAGCAGAAAAGAATAGATCTAGTCCCAGCTAAGATTCGCATGCTGCCTGTAATGTTGGTGTATGGGCCTCAACACCTTTTTTTCCTACAGATTTAGTGCTACTGCACTAAATTACTAGCTACTATAGATCTCACTACCAAGAGTTACTTTTTTACAATGCATAACAGAGAAGAGCGAACAGTTGCCGTCATCTCAGAAGATATCAAAAAAACACGCATTTTCAGTCACAGTTCCAGCTGCTCTTAAGGAAAGTTATCTTTCTCCCAAGGAGGAAGGGTAGCTCTGTTAGGAGGGCAAAGGTGACAGTAATGAAAGGATTCCCAGCCTAGACTTGTATTTGAAAACATTTGAAAGCTTATTTCAAAACATGGGAAACTTCACTGCCTTATTGAACTTTAGAATTCATTTCTATCCTTTTCCTTTACATTTTTCTCCTCTCGTTTCTCTTAGTTATCTCTAGATTGCCTTGATTTCTGAAACACTGGGACCTTTCAGCCTTTTTTCCCTTACCCGAGATGTGATACTACAGAATGCTCATTATAGTTGAATCATTGTATTAACTGAAATATTTACACATTGCCTTGAAGCATCAATGATCCAACAGTTTTTGTCCTTAACCTAGTCCAAGAGACTGCATTTCTGAATGTGCATTAATGTTACTCAGCTTCTTTTCTTGTGAGCGCTGAAAGTAATTGTAACTATACATGCCCTTTAGAAGATACTTGCTAAGTGCTGGAGTCCAGCTGTTCATAGATGTGTCCTGGGACAGGGTTAATTTTTTGCAGTAGCCATGAGAGGCGGAGCCTAGAGCTGTGTGGTCCTGGCCAAGATCCTAATGTTATTTTGTATCATCTCAAGTCATTGCCAGGTGTGAGGGAAAGGGACTCTTACTTTCAAGAAGGACATGTTTTTTTCTGGGGGAACAAAAGTATGACAGGCAGAGAGAAGTCATCCACCATTGTTTCATTGTCCTAGGTTTGGTGAGCATTTTGCATATAGATCATACTCTCTTTGTACACTTTTGTTATTAGTATTCTAGCTGTTAGTGTTCTTTTTCTTGTCTCATTGCTGTTTCCAGTAAATTGGCTTTTTGTGCGTTCAGTTGGAGGGGGGAGCAAGGGGCAGCACGGTTTTGGTGAAAGCACTAAATTGGGGAATATCATTCCTAAACCATGACAATCAGTGATTTTTAGTTCAAGTTAAACTAGTTTAGTGTGTTTTAGTCCTGGTGAAAGTGCTGGATCAGCATTCCTGTGTAATTAACTATTTCTTCATCAGCTATATTTAGAATACAATGATAGAATTACCTGAGCCACTCTTCCAGTGGGCTCATTTACAATAATAAGACCCTAAAGTAAGGAAGCATGTCTTGAAATCCCTTTAAATTCAACAGAAATAATTTTTAACAAAGAATTGGTGCACGTTCATCAGTATGACCCTAACTAAAGCCAACTAAATAATTATACATGTTTGAAGAAGACAGGTTTTGTTCTCAATCGCTGTTAAGAACAATGAAGGGGAATATGTGAAAAGTAATTGGTAGCTAAGTTTCCATGAAAGTAGCAGTCAAGCAGAGAAGATATTTTTCTCAGCACAATCAAAACATAAAGAAACAAATCAATAGAGATTATTGTGTGAGACTAAAGTAATTAAATTCTATGTAAAGAAAGATGGAAGTATGTGTAACTTCAAGGATAAAGGGCAAAGACAGGAGGGCATGCAAAGCCGGGGTTCTCCTCAACAGATTAGCTGACAAAAGCACAAAATCCAAATATATCAACAGTTATGCAGGAAACTGACCAATTCAGCTACCAACTCAGGCACAATACACTTGGCATAGTGTATAAACTATTAATGAACAAAGTAGTTCACAAGCAGAAAAATCTGAATTAGGCAACTATTCAACCCTTACTAATAATATATATCATCTACATGTACACATCTGTGTATATGTACACATTTGTATGCAAATATATCCTTCCCAATGGGAATAATTGTTTGGCTTTCAGAACAGGATCCCCTGGATTATTTGCTTCTTGCTATTATAAATAAATCTGCATATTCTCAACATAATTGTATTGTTTCAAAACCTCTCAAACAGGTGGTAGCTAAATATGTTCCCACATCTTGTCAGAAACCCAGTCATTTCTATAGCTCCTTTAAAAATCTGGTGGTTTACTTCATGTAAAACAGTTAGCTTGCTTTTTTTTACTAAAGCTATTATAACATATAGAGTTATCAGCAAAATCTTTAATGTCCAATTTCTTCTCTATCTGCAGGTCCTTGTTGTAAAAACTGTGGTACCTCTTGTCCTTTCTGGGTACTGGGCCCAGCATGGATTCTGATTCTTCTCACTGCTATAGGGCTGCTGTTTTCTCTCTGGGACTGCCCCTGTCTTTTCCAGATCCATAAGTAAGCCCTTGTACAGCTCATTGCAGCTACAATTCCAGCATCACATCAGAATGGCTACACTCACTGGTGAAAGTTACGAGCCACAACTACACATATATCCACACCTACAGAACAAACAGAGCTATGATTTTCAGAAACCTGGTTGATAAAAGGTTCCTTCAGGAAAAAAAAACCCTTATGTGGTCCCAACCTGTTTATGTATCAAGTTATAAGGAGAACAAGCTAATGCTGATATTCACTTAATTCTTATATACCTCACTCATACTGGCAGGTTGCCATTCTGACAAGATGCTTTTACCTCGTGGGAAGGAAGAACCAGGTTTCAGATCTAAACAATGAAAGCTCAAAAATAGTTAATTCCATTCTCCACTGCAACCAGAGAAAAGTTTGAATAATGTATGTGCCTTTAATCCATGGCCCCATTGCTCCTCCAATTCTGCTTCTATCTTGTTCTTGTTTTCCTGTAGCATTTTGAATCAGAATGGATTATGCACAAGGGACCTTCACACAGTGCAAGCTATTTGGGAATTTAAACAAAGTCCTCTAACTTAATTAGTCTTCTCCTAAGGTGATAAATGCCATTTTTGATGCTGCAAAGGGGGTTTACGACCATACTAATAACTGACATTTAACCATACACTTCCTGAGCTGCAGTTGTAAACATATAATTTCCCTGACTTCACTAATATAACTATGTGTTAACTCATGCTACAGACTCTGCAGGAAAGGTTAAGAGACGAATGGAAGCCTTGCTGAATTCACATACACAGGACACAGAGCTAATGACTGTGAGCATTAAAGCTTGTTACAGCTTTTTTGAGAATTTGAACAGGGAAAATCCTTAACTGATAGAGCACCTAAGAAATTCTTAGCAGTGCTACTCTACTTGGAATGGAAATCTATCATGAGAAAGCAATTTTAAAAGTAGGGGGCAGATGAATTATTTAGTTAAAAATATGTCAGTAAAGTGAACAGACAGTGGAAGAACTACTGCTTTTTGGTTGTTATAATTAGAGGGGAATGAACAGAGGTCACACCAGCCTTACACAAAATAATAAACAGTTTTAGATAAATTAAAATGGAAGACGTTTTGACATAGCATTAGAACACAAATACAACACATTTCACAATGATTAAAAATCTTTTTTGGATGACAGTTATCCTGTGAAGTTTTGGGCTACAAAACTTGTTAAGACAAAAGGTTAACTGGCCTAAAATATATACAAATCAGATTTACATAGCAATTGTTAAATAAAGGATTTTGTTAGGATAGACTTACTACATATAAGTAAATTAAACTACTCAGACAAAGTCAGGTGTTTGTGTGTGTACGTTCGTACCTGCCCAGATTGAACACACATGTGTATAGTGGAATGAGGAAAAGGAAAGAGAGTGGAATTAATGGAATACACATTATTTTTGCCACTGTGTTATGTTCCTCTATCTCAGTTTTCAAATATTCTGCAACCTGAAGAGAGGAGTTGATTTTTTTAGGCACTGTAGTTCTTTGGAATACAGAACACATTTTCTTAAAGTGAAGTATCACAAAAGACTGTTCTTATAGAAGAAATTGGACATTAATATATGGTTCCTCCCTTGTATCTTCTGATTCTGCTTCCTCTGACCTTTTCCAAATAGTTTGTCCTCCATCTTTGGGAATGTATCTTTCTAATATTTAGGAGTGAGGTGAGCCTGCAGAAAGAGGATGTATTAGTAGTTCTAGAAGTGAAAAGCATTCTGGTTATATTACTGCTGCCAAAATCCTTTAACAAATGTAAGTGTTATTTTTACTTTTCCAGGGAATATTTAATGAGCATCAAATATTCATAAAGGATAGATAATATTTAAATGACATCTTTAAATGATTAAAAATGTGCAACTCGCTCATACTGATTACTACATTAAGACCTAAAATATATTTTCATTAGGCCCCAACTGTCTCCAAGGTGATATCAAGAAAAAAATATTTCATGACTTTCTGTGCTTTTTGTAAGGAAGTTCATATACAAGCCTCTGTCTTCAGGATGAAAAATTTGTGTTCAACTCAGTAGTAGGTAAAATGCTAGATAAAATCAATCAGTTGCTAAGGAAAAAGAAGTAAAACTCAGCCTGTTTATTTACCCCAGCCTATGTTCCGTTGGGATAGCCTTGATGTTAGCCTTGATGTTAGCCTCTCCCTCTGTTTTTGAACAGAATGCTCATTCTCACTCATGATTCTATTCCAACAGACTGAACACTCTTTGGAAATGAGACTGCAGGTAACAGTACAACAGATCTAATGCAAGCTGTGTGTTTATATAGTGTTTTAAGGTGATAAGATAATACAACTCTGTTTAAGGTATCTTTCAGAAACAAAATGTGGGTTTTTTAAAGGAAAGTACGTTGCAAACCACACCAACAGGAGGCATAATAATTTTCCTTTCCTTTTTTGCTTCTTCTCTTGTTTCTGTCAAATTGATGCTTTGAATATTGCTGGAATGTTACTGTGTACACCAGGAAAGAACTACCATGTTTCCAAACACACAGAGTGCTTAAACTACAAAATCAACTACAAAAATCAGAAGTTTAGGGGATGCAAGCTGCAGTACAGAGAAATACAAACATGCTTGTTTATAGAATATAAATCTCAATATTTGAAACTAACTACTGAAGGATGACATTGTCTCAGTTTATATTTCTTCCTTTATTACCAGGATTACTACTATTTTAGTAAAAAAAGGAAGTAAATCCCAATTGAGGTAAAACTCTCTCAACTAAAGTTATGGCTGAGAAATAAGAAGAAAATTAGATACTTAAAATAATAGATTAGCTAACCCAAACCAGGCTTACAAAATGCCGACTTCCCAAATGTTCAATAAATATCTCCTCAAAGATGAAGTTCTTAAAAAGGTTGCAAAGTTTATTTTTCTTTTTCCTATTTCTTTCTTATAAATCTAAAGTAGAGGAAGCATGAGCTTCATGACAGCTAATCCTGATTTTGTCTTGCATAACCAGTGTTCATTCAAATTATTCTGTCTCTTCCTCTCTCTTGTTTATGTACGGATATACTTGCTAAAGTAAGGATAGAAATCTTTGATGCTTGTAAATATTTATTTTGAATTGGAGAAGGGAATATGGGGTCTACTTAACTCATTTTATCTGCTTCACTTAAAAGAGAAATTGTAAATGAATTCAGACAGTTTTATTAATTGTTGAAGCACAGGATAGAGGCACCCTGGCTATCTTGGAAGTGTTCACTTTTCATTCACAAAATTCATAAATAAATGAGGAAGAAGGGATAGTCTCCAAAATGCCTTGCCAAAGAGTTGATTTTTCTATTGCTGGAAGTGCTGAGAAAACTCCTGATTGGACTGAGCCACAGAAGAGCATTTAGTCAGCCTTATTGTTTTGATCTATTTTTATCTCCAGCTGTCAGGGACACAGAGGGGGACAACACACAACAAGGCCAGAGCTCTTGCCCAAGAGTATCCTGTCTTTCTTCTAACAGAGTGGAAAAGAAGAGTAAAAGTCCTGAAAGCACTCTGGCAAGTCCTTGTTTTCTACAAATGTGAGAGGCTCTGAGAGTGAAAATAGAACAGGTGGGAAAAATACTCCAGAGTAGTCTCTAATTATGTACCTCACTAACAAGTTTTATATTATGAAAAACGGGAAAATAATTTTATAACACTTCTCTTTCGCCTGCTTCTAGTAATCCATCTGAGATGATACAGAGATTAAAATCACTTTGGAGAAACAACTGTTTTTTTCCTCTCTTGGGGAATAGAAATGTGAGAGGAGAAGTGTGAGGGAACACGATTCAGGACGGGAACAGTTCCGGGCGTGGAGAGAAGCGTGCAGCGATTGGCGGGACTTTGTCATGTGGACTTTGCTGTTATTATGTGGTTTCGTTGTGTTCACACTGCACAGTGCACAGCCTGGACAAGCCCAGGCTTGCCATGAGTTTGCCCCCACTCCTCCCCCTTTTGCCGGTGTCCCTATGCTGATTTGTCCCTCTGCTTGTCGGTCTCATACTCCACCCTATGTTCTGGCCCGTTCCGCTCCCGAGTGGATAAAAGGAGAGTGGGCACGCCTGAATAAAGAACTCTGCTTGCACCCTTCCTCGTATCCCGTCCCCCCTTCAGACCACGTCAGAAAAGGAAAAGCTGAAGTACAAAAGCAAAGAGAAAAGCTGATGGTTTCAAGAGACCACAATGAGAATCTTTCTGTTTGGGTTCACTGTACAAAATGAAATTATTCTTTACTTTCTCTACTTGCTTATGGTTCTTGTTCTGTATTTACAATCTATTCCTAATAGAGTAAAAACTTCAGGAACTAAGAATTAGGCAGAGTAATAATGACAGAGATATTTACCTTAATATCAGGAAGGTTAGCCATGGAATACCAAACATTACAATCTCACTAGTCTATCTGAAATATCCTGCCACTTAGACATGTAGAAGTAGGAAATTGTATTTTTCAAGCCTGTATATTAAGGATATATTCCTTTTGATTAGAGAGATTTTTCCATTCCACACCACAGAAAAATCTTGGCAATATGAAAACAGACCATGGTTGTCACATTAAGTCAAACATAGTCAAGGAGTCTGCTGCTGTGAGGACTTTGATTAGAAAAATCAATCAGACAGCTTATATATAAATAAAATAGAGGTTTCTGCTCCCCAAATAAAGTCTTTCCTTCACGTACATGTATTTCCCTTCTATAATTCTTAATTCAGATGTAAACATACAGCATCAGCCTTCTAGCAAGCACAAGATGCTAAGTGATGAAGCTTAGTGAATAGGTTGGATGAATGCTGAGATATCCATGCTTCTGCACCTGTGTTAGAAGAAGTTTCCAATCTTAGAGCCCAGCTATTGCCAACTTTAACAACTGTGTGTTTATTTTAAGATGTTCTAGGCAAATTATAGGCTATATTGATCATCTTAGCATGCACTATGAATCTTACCATGTGCTGAGACTGTTGTGAGACTTTGATTATGTGGACTTGGAATTTCAACCTCACAAAAACAATAAAATGGCAAACAAAGTGTTTGTTTAATGCCATTTAAGTGTCTTTGAATCAATAATTTATTTGTTAAACTGCCAGGAGGTTGGTAAATGCCCACAATGGTTTACCCAGGATAGTACAGTGTTTTATACTGAGAGATTGGTAATGCAAAGAGAGGAAAAAGGTAAGGGCAAATGCATTCCTAGATAGGGAAACTACTGAATTTTTACAGCCAAAACCAGAAGATGTATAATCAGGGGAGAAGCAATGTTGAATTTCCCTATCACCTTTCTACAAATAGAAGCTAATAAAAAACTACATTAATTAGACTGATCCATGCAGCGGGACAGAAACTCTTCATGCCTGGAATAATCATCAAAAGTACTGTCCCCTTTGTGCTAGAAGCAGGATTATTGTTCTGTCATTAACCTCCTATAGAGGCAGCTGGAGAGCTGCCAGTTAGAGAGAACATTTTCTCATCACCAGGTGTTAAGTCAGCATTCTGTAGACGACATGAATTAGAGCAAGAACTATAGATTGCTTGAATAGGCATTGAAAGCCTGAGTTATGCAGCTCTCTCATTATATGGCTACTTTTCTCCTACATTCTTTTGCAGTATACGATGGACTTCTAGAAGAACAAAACCACCCTGGTGACTCCAGGGACAGAAGATCTCCTAGGAAAAAAAGATATAGAAGTACTGGCTGTTCACACAGTTCAGTCTACCTGGGTACTAGAGCCAGCTGGTACAGACAAGAAAATATAAGAAGTCTGCCAAAAAAGCAATTCTTCTGCAGCAGAAGTGCTAAAAGGCATTTGATGGGAGCCATGGAGTGAGAGGAAGCTTGCTTTTTGCCCTGCTTATCAAGCAGGGCTAATCATGCTGAAAGTGTTACTTCATATTTTCACAGATACTTTCCCTCTTACCTAAACAACAAACCAGTTCTAACTACAGATAAGAGTTGAAAAGTAATATTTGGCTCTGTCATTTTGCTCACTTTTTTTGAGAATATCTGTGACAGGGGTTTTATTTTAGCTTGGTTGTTTCTGAAGAATGTATTTGATTTGGCATTTTCTAGTTCAAAAAATTCCAGATTCCACTGCAGCAATCTTACCTCTAAACTGTGCTATTTAGCTCAAGCACTGGAAATTGGGCAAATTTGATATTGCCACACAGTGTCCAAATGGGGATGAAAAAGGAGGTTTTTACTATTTTACTGGTGTTACAAATGCTTTTGACCCATCTCATTCACTGATATCACCTCATAAATGATTGCAGAGAAAAATGTTACCTCTAAGTGACTGCTTAACTTTTGAGTATAATGGAGACATGGGATGGATTTATCTAATTCTTCTGGACATATCCGAGGATCCAATCAAATCACTTGAACAGCTCCCTCAGGCATAATGTGAAAGCCAGTGGTGTTACTCTGCGTGTACAGGTCTAGTCTGCTAACCTCCACTCATCTGTTTTGTATTTCTGTTCATATTGGTATTACTGGCAAACTGCTAAAGCCAGAATCATCTCTCATGACAACAGAGAACATGTACACCTCTAACGTGGCCCTTATAGACTGTTATGATATAATACAGATCCCAGAAGATCTCAACACCTTCAGCAGCATGGATGAGAGTGAAAGCATTAACGTTTGTCATCTAGCCTGTTACCGTCAAACTCTGCCTCCAGCTATGCAAGTATCAGGACAGTTCAGTAGCATTTACATCAGGCAGTTTCGTGAGGTCTTTGTGTGTGTCCTCAAGTAGTGTAGAATATAAAGAAAGGCTGATAATGCTAGAGGTATCTATGCTGAGACACAGGATCACACAATATGAAACAAATAAGGTCAAGTACACACATTGATATCTCCTCAAATGAAATCTCATTACAGAAACTTTCTAAAAATAACGGATGTACATAGGTTTTAGTTCAGACTCTAGCTAGTCCTGGGTTGCAAGACTAGCCTCTGTACTAATTTTGAATGTCTTATCTCTTTAACTCTTACGGTTTTTATTGATTAATTTTCGTTAATGCTGCAGAAACATTGCAAAATTATGTCCTTTACACGGACAGTTTACAACTTAAAGATGATACTAGATATCATTGCAAAATTGTCATCACTCACCGAGTGGAAGCCTGAAAAGGGAGACTCTTAGTTTCACCCACTGATTTCTCTCCCTGATTCTCCTACTCTCAGTAAACTAAGATTCACTGAGAGAAATATTTACACTCAGAGATGCAGTAAAATTATTTGGCAAGACTCCTAACGTAGCTGTTAAATGTCTTTCTCTGCTGCTTACGAAGTACCTTTAGTGAAAACAGATAGCTCTTACATGTCATTGCCTTTGGATTTGGCAATGGGTGGAAAGGTAGAAAGCTAAGAGATCACCACTGTCAGAGGCAAAAAAGCTGTTCTTTTGTATAGCAGATGTAGTCCTAAGAACATGCAGTTACCTGGCAGGGAAGAAACATTCAAATAACCAGCAGGACTTAGTGTACACTTTAATTAATTGGAAAGGCTTGATTTCTTGTCCTACAGAAAAGCCATCTTGTTCATACTCCCATCTGCAGTGTACATTATGCAATAAGAAAATCAAATTGTTGATGATATAAATACTATCCATTTATGCTGATTTCTAGTTGTTTAACAAATATCTGACAGAAACATATCTAGCAGATACTTTGCTGTTCCAACTTTGTTCATCTCTTGAGACAGACAGCTACTTAGCAGAGAAAACTATCCTAGTGATTTGTGGCTGCTGAGATACAGGATCATAACCCTATGTTAATCTTGACGTGAATTTAACCTTGATATTTCACTAGAAAATATTAAAAAAACCCTATGCCTTTGGGTCCATTATAAAAGAATTGGTTTTCACAGGTCACACTTTTGATCTTGAGTATACACTCTATGTTCATATCTGAGACATGTAACAAACAGACTTGCATTCTCTGAAGTGCAAGGTCACAGGGATGTTTGGTTGATAAATGCTCTGTTTTGATGCTTTGAGTTCTTAACTATGTTGCTTTGTCTCTAATCCACCTTTGAATGTGGGCTACTGGAGAAAAGTGCTGCTGTTTCTGTTCTGGGAAGGTCAGACAAACAGATGAGCATGAGAGAAAATATTGGTAATCTCTTAATTTTTCTATTTCACGATTTATCATGTAACAGGAAATATTACAACTAATATTTTAACATTTTAATGGGACTAAAAAAGCAAGTAGCTCAGATGAAACACTTAGAGTGGCTATCACATATTCTCTTTTTTTTTTTTTTTTAACCAGGGAAGTGTTTAGTGATTTCATTTGGTGCAACTTTGCATTCAGTGGATCAAGTCCTGCATATTTGAACAAGTGCATTAGTTAAGAAATCTTTACAGCCAAATTCCTGACTGACAGTTTTCCCGTCTCTCCATTTTAAAGCACTTTGGTGCCATAGTTCTTCTGACGGCTTCTATGTGCTGGCAATTACCCTGATTAAAAACCCATTTGAGAGTTTCTAAGGTGACAGCTTAAAGTTTTAATGCTCCCTGTGATTTGCAAGAAGGAATGCACACCATTCTCAAAACACATGAGCAGTTATTTAATAATGTGGCCAACCCAAGTATCAAAATGTAAGAATGCCAAAGAAGGAATTTGTGCTCTCCAAATATTTGTGGCAAAAAGAGAATGTTTAATGTCAGTAAAGAAAATTCACTGTTGTCACCTTAACAGTTGCAAAATGATGAGTAGAAACATACTCAGTACATATATATTAGAAACTATATTATTTTTATCCCTGCCACCTGAATCATTTTAGAACACAGAATGACAAGAAACATCAGATTATATTTATGTAGTTTAAATTTTCATAGGCCTACACCTGCAGGAGCTACTTCTGTACATTAGAACAGACCAAAGGTTTGTTATAATTTTATCATAGATTTATAGTCATTTAGAGGCTGTCTAGAAGGAAGAATTTTGATAGAGTGCATATTATGAATATAAACCTTCCCATCTCTGTCATTTCTGAGCCCAGTCTCAGTCTTGCCTCTCAGTATACCTCACTCTGGGGTCCTTTAACTCTCCTGTAGTACAGAAATCTCTAATGCCATTGTTTGAATCTTCATTTTCTCGTGGTTTAAAGGTAGCATATGCTGCTAAAATGATAGAAGGAAAACACTTTTGATTGCTTAACTACTGAGAACATGCTAAGGTTATCCATTTATATGGGGTGCTGAAATCAAGCTGGGAAACCTGAAAGGAAGATTGACAAGTAAGTAGTTTATCTGAAGTGGGATGAAATGCATCTTGGTAAACACTTTTTTATGATGTGTTTTCAAATGGACTACAATATTTAGAGAACAGTGTTATATTAATTAGGAAATTACCCGCATAATAAAAACAGATGTTAAATTAAAGGGAAAAAAGGGGAAAAATTGCAATATTATGGGACCATAATAGTACTGAGAAGCTAGGAGAGATGATAACCTATGAAACAGATTTTGTTCCTTACCTTTCTTTCATTTTTTTTTTTAACAGAGCAAGAGATTGAAATGTATCAAGATATCTATCCAAATAGAGCGTACCGGTCACATTTGAGAAGACTTTTTTGCATTAGCCAACCTTAATTTGCAGACAATCAAGACCAAACAAGGAATGAATAAAATTTTTTTTCTATAGCTAGGCTGGTACAGCTTCTTGATTTACTGTAATTCTTATCTCTGCCTCATTTGGAGAAAGCAAAACAAATGGCATCTTTAAATTTCTCTGCCTATTTTGTCTGCAGGGACTTAATATTTACTAAGGGTTTGATTTGCCCTATTGTTTCCTTTACATTATTTTCCTTCTTTGATTTGCCTGCCATGATAAACTTTTGTACATGAGATTAAAGGTTTCATTAATTGCAAAAGAGCAATCCAAAACATCCTATTGAATGTACATTTTTCTACTGTCCAAGAACTCTTCTTATTGTAGTTTAAACTCTACCTAAAATAAATTTTAAAAGTCAAAAGTTGCTGACACAATCTCTTTCCTAGTCATGAGGAGGACTGCTCTGGTTCTTGGTGGCAAACTATGTAAATTCATTCTCTTAACATTCCAACAGGGAAAAAAAATAAATAGATAGGTAAGAGAAGGGAGTAGAAGGTAACGGCAATTCACCAAATCAATGACTAATAAAAAACATGGCAGCAGTATTTTAAAAAACTGATGTCTTTTCTAAATAACATTCTAAAAATCAATTTATCAGAACGCTGTACTTCAGGAAAGGAAACACTCCTTTTGCTTTGTACATAGGGAACATGCTACCTTTCATATGTTTCTATCACATAAATCAATCCTCAACAATATAAACTTCTGCCACTTGTACTACCTGCAGTCCTATAGAAAAGAATTGCTAGCTATGATTAATTATTCAAATTTAAAGTACTGAAGGCTTATTATACATATAAGTTTGTGTTAGCATAAAATTCTATCACATCCAACTGATACAGAAAATTACTTGTGTGCAAAAATCAGTTGTACCTTAGTAAATGTTGTAGAGCAATAGGAGAGAGAATTTTCCCTGCCAATTCCACTGTGGCCATCTACAACATAATAGTCAACAAATGATATCCATAGAAGATCACATTCAACAAGTGAAAAAAGGAACTCTGGAAACTTAAAGTCAAGTTTAGACAAATCTTATTTCTGACCTTGCAAAAGAATTTTGCATGGCAAAATGTAGAAGAAAATTTCATTCCTGGCTGCTGGTAAGACAAAAAGGGTATTACATTTTTTTTTCATTTAGGATGCAGTTACATGCAAATAAATCTAATTTCAGGCACAATCTCTAGGTTTTTCCATATTTACCATGTCTCAGATTCTCTCTCAAGTACCCAAACAGAAAGATGAAGCTGCTAAACAGTCTGCACCACAAGCACAAATGAAGACAGGAATTACAGGGCAAAAGAAAGAAAAGTATAATCCAGATAGATATACAATTAATCACGTGAGTTTACAGAGTTTAGGTCACTTCTTCAAGGATACTACTAAGCCCCAACATAGTCTTTATGCACTAGACTTCGTGTCCCTCAAACCCCCAACTATAAATGCCACCATTAGCAATAGTCCTAAAGGACAGGTATGTTTGAAAAGTTCCCTCTGAGCAGTAGTTGGGAGTTACTGGGTTAGTACTCAGCCAACGGGCACTGGGTTAGGACTAGACAAGGGTTGGGAGGGAGACAAAAGCTGGCACTGCAGTTGCAGCAGAGTGGCAAGAAGGGTCTCAAGGGAAAGTGTATTCTGAACATGAAACAAAAGATGAGAATTTGTTCTGGGCCATGGGCTTGTTGTCATCCTGATAATTACCATAAAGCTAGGGGATGGCTTTGTCTCAGCCTGTCTCAAACACCCAGAGCCATGAGAAAGGTGTATGGCAGCCCATGAATTCTCATTGAAGTCAATTTTTAACCTTAATTTTCTAAACTAAATATAAATCAGACGTCTCAGAAGATGTAAGGTCCTCAGAGTACTTACTCTGATACAACCAAAAAAAACCCCGAACAACAGAGGGACTGCCAAATGTAGTTGCAAAATTCAATTTCATCCATCTTAACACCCTTGCCATCCTTAAATCTTATGTTGTTTAGTAAAATTACACCATTTCCTCTAGGGGCACTGGAAAAGTAGTCTGATTAAAGAGTTTCCTTCCCTCATATCTATCTTCTTTCCTCAGGCAAAAGTGCTGGTTATCTTCATGATCAGAATGCAGATATTATTTGTAGCATATGATATCTGCTGTCAGTGGGTGACAAGTTACACAAAAAAATTAATGGAAGGATTTGAGGTACAGAAGCATACACTTAAATGTACATATACAATGAGACAAAAAATATTAAAGTGAAGACAATATAAAGCTTTGGTAAAGCCTGAGTTATGCAGCCAGTGTCAGATGCAGGGCTGCAGATAATTATGCTGAAAAAAAACTATATTCAGGTTACAAGCACTCAATAAACAAGCCTTTTTCTATCCTACAGACCACACCCATTTTTACAAACAACTGAGTAGACATCCAAAACCAGATGAGTTTTGTTTCTTTTAATCTCTTTCTCCATTCTATCTATCTGATATTTAGTCTTCTTACCTTAATCAACATTGTTGTGGCAGCATGAGAAATTTGTACCACATTGATTTCCCATAGCACGGAAGTGTCACACTAGCTAAAGGTGAAGAAGCTAATAGGATGAAAATAATAATCAGAATAATAATGGAGGAATTATGAACCCAGTTCCATATAAGAGATTGAAATATTACATTTGGGTTCTTGTGCTGCTATAAACTTTTAGATCAAAACACAAATAGGTGTTATGTTTAAAGACATTGTATCAAGTCATCCACTTATTGACAAAAACAATATCCTTAAACATGTTAGTGTATGAAATAAGTGTAGGAACAAAGCAAACTACTGTTTACTATCAGCTGAATCTCCTAATGCTCTGAATAGTCTTTTTCTTCCATTGCTGCTATTCTTTCCTTTTAGAGACAATTGTGTGTGGGTGGTTGGGATAGGGAAAGCATATGTCCTAATATTTCCCAGAGAAGAATATCCTAAATCAGATCATATATCTGTCATGGCTACAACTTGTCTTTGACAGTGTCTAAAATGAAAGATAAAAGATTCTGTTATTAACAATAGAGTGCTTCTTTGGGATATAACTCCAGGTTTGTATTTGAAGTGGTTTAAAGCATGAGTTCAACAATGTAAAAACAATCTTGTTATAAAGAGTGTGGGTTTGCTGTCATGTTAGCTCACCATCAAGCTTGCACAGAAGTCTTTATTGTCCAACTATTTATACTGCAATATTAGGTTGAAACCTGGATTAAAGTTAAAAAAGCCTGAACACTGGTAAAGAACTGTCAAAATGCAACCTCATGGAACCTACTGGGCAAACTCTCAAGAGCAACCTGCCACCATGCACAGGGCCAAAATTTCTATTGACTGTTAAAAAAAGAGGTTCAGTATTTCTTGATTACATTAATAAGTACTATGATGACTTTTGCCTATGCTCTTCTTGATTGCTCATTGGACTTAATTTAAATAATTCTGTATATACATTAATCTAAATATCCAAAGATAATATCATAAATATGGGGAAGTACTGGGAAAAATCAATGCATCATCTAATTATGTGCGCTGTTCTCCATGACCGTATAAGAACAAGTCAATCGGAGCTTTATTTCCTATATTATACATGCAGTATCCAAGAAGTTGTTAAACCATATTTTGTAATATATTTCTTTCCTAATAATGTTTAACATTTTATTGCTTTTTCACAATTGTCAAATACTAAACTGATGCTTTTATGAAGCTGTGATTCATAAGACTGTGATCTCAGTCCTGACTGGTAATGGCCAGCTCTGAAACCATCATTTTACATATGAAAATAAGTTTTATTTTTTTTGATGATATTTTATGTCCATCTACACTTAACGTGATTTTTCATTTTATTACACACTGAGTTTTATAAAGTCTGTCATTCTGTGATAATGGTCCACATCTATACTATTCTGAAATTGTCATGAGCAAACTTAATCATTTTAAGATTTATTCTCCTTTCCAGGTAATTTGCAAGAAAATAGTGTCAGGCACAATTTAAATAAACTTTCTTTGAACAAAACAATCCACAGTATTGTGGAAAGAGCATAAAATTAAAACAACAAGAGAAGGAATGCTCTGAATATTCTTCCAGAATCCAGCAGTTTATCATTTGAGGACTGTTGCAATTAGAGGTGAAGATTTTGTATTCATGAGTTCAAGACGAATTTTTCTTCCATTAATTTGTTTGCTTTCCAAATCCATGTAAATTTTCACAATCCACAGACTTCTTAAAAATCCCAGAGCACTTCTCCACATTTGAGGAAAGTTTTTTAAAAAAATATATTAAAATGGCTCAAATTTTACCTTTCTGCCTGTGAGCAAAGAATATTTTTCTTGTTTTTACTTTTGGTCTTGCCACTTCAAGTGATGCATTAGCATAATAAATCCTTTGTAGTTTTCCCTAGTGCTAATTCGAACTGATTTTTGGAGAGTTAAATTAAATCATGATCTGTGCCATGCTGTTCCTGTGGAAAGCTTTTATTTCAATACTTTGTGTTTTGATATATCTCCATATGTTTCAGGGTAATGATAATAGTCCTTGTAATAGTATAATTTGACATCATTCTTATTGTAAGAAACTTAGACAGTCAGTATTAAACTCCAGTGCATGTCTTAGGCAATACGAAAGAGCATGGCACAGAGACATACATGTGGGAGCCACTGTAATAAGGAATTTCATTTCAATAAGCTAACCAAAGAAGTTCAGAAAAAGCATACTAAACCCCAGAATTTTTCTCTCAGCTCCAAGCATCTTCAAGGCTAATGAAAACAACATGCAAATGGATGTAAATATCAGGGTAAATTGAAAATATAATTAATCATACCTGACATTGGAAACTAAAGAAAAGTTAAACAACCCACATAGGATTTAACTCTGCAGCTGAATTCTACTTTCTGATTCTATGATCAAGTGATTCTGTCATGCCTTCTGTAATTATTATTTATTGCCACAGTGTCAGAAAAAAAGTATTGAACACTGATAAATTTGTAACCTTTGTTGGTTGATATCTTAGTATAAATAATAGCTTCCAGAGTAAAAGAACTGGGTGTGATTGTCCTGAAATTGTCTACTGTAGACAGTACAGACAAAATGGGGCCCTGATATATGCTCTGTTCTTAGGCATCCTGGAGTATTCACTTAGTGAGAGGGAAATAGATGAGAAATAGTACTGAAATGGACTCAATTGACCTTGGCAACAGGCACACTAATGGCTCTGAGAGCAGAGAGCAGGGTAGGCTACTTAATCCTCAGTGTCAGAAAGCAATTAAATCTGCTAATTACAAAATTATGAGTGCAAATGCTCAAAGGCAAGCAAAACCTGTAATGATTAACCATTTTACAAAGAAATTCTTCCTTCTCTCTCCAACCGTTCCCGAGTATTCCCAAAAGATAACATTTTCACACAGGAGTAACTTCAGATACCTTAATGTCATGCTAAATGACAATGATAGCCTTTGCTTTTTCCTTGGAGATGGTACATTTATGATCCCCAAGTGTCAGGCTGTGAGACTGGACACTGTGTTTAACACAGTCATAACCATTATAGTAACAAAATTTATCGTAAGAGCTACCACTCAGAGGTAGAGCAAATTCTACTCTTACTTTTCAAAGAAGCAGAGGGATATTGCAATAGCACAGGACCCTATAGTGTCAGACTAAGTGTTTGTGTTTTTCCACCTTCAAAGAGGAGATCATTTTTGCCAGAAAGTTTATGCTATATTCTGTACAACAACAACTAGAGAAGAACTAAACCCTGGGAATCTTTTTTGACATCTTTTCCTAAGCTTTAAGAACTCTGAATACTGAATCAAGTATATGAAGAGGATATTGTAAAAGTCCAGTACACAAGAAAAAAAACTAGATTATTTATATGGAAGTTAAGCTGTAAGTGTCAAAGCAACATCACCATAACAAACTTGATGCATTCTTTCCAAGTAATGCTGTTCCCTAGCATATTTATTATCCTCTAATACATCACATCAACATGTTGCTGGAGTGAGGAAAAAGAAGGCCTGCCCTAGACACATTTGATGAGCCTTTAATTAATTTCTACTTTGCTGCGGAGCACCCATGTAGTCAGAGAGACAGCATAAAGGAAAAACACAAAGGAACACAACTGAGGAATAGCCCCTGCATGTATGTCAGCCTGTCAGTTGGCTTGCAGATTCCTTTGAAACCTATGCTTTTTGGGTTAAAATGAAGTAAAATTAAATTTCCTCATTTTTACCAATATTTTTTTTTCAACTAGAAGTATAATAAGTTTTTTGATAAGGGTCAAGCCGGTTGAAATAATTTTGCAAGTAAAGAATGCTAAACTACCGTGGTTTGACTATCTCATTGAAATTTGTCTGCTGTATTCCTTGTGTCTGGTAGTTCAGCATGTGTTGGCTGTTCAGAGGCTGCAGGACTTGGTGTGCAGATGAGTGAAACTTCACTGTATGAAGCACAATTTTTAAAGAAATCCTTCATTATCTCTACTGTGAAATATCCTGTCAGTTTCAGCATTTTTATCTTTTATTTGTTTCAAGATTTTTGGAACAGTGTTTTTCAACATTCTCTGCAGATTTACCAGATGAAGAAAAAGACTACAGTGAAGTACCACTTTTCATGACACTTAAGTCTCTATGACACTGATGACACTGGTGTCCACCACAGCTGGCACTCAGCACACATCTATTCTCCGTAGCATATCTTTGCAGTACAGTTTGAAACACAAAGTTCAAGTGCGTATGTTATCTCTGGTTTTCAAAGATACTTAGATATGTATTACACTTAAAAATATGTGTCATTAATCCTGCGAGACAAGATTGTAAAAACTAGAATATTTTTATGAGAATTTGTGCTTTCTTTTCTTCTGCCAATCCACTTTTACTTCAGCTTTTTTTTCAAATTTTGTGGCAGGAGGAATGGAAGAGTATGCTAACTCTAAAATGGCTTTTCAAAGGATTTAAAGAGTCCTAGGTGCTCGTGATCATAAATATTGAATGAAAAACATAACTTTATGACATTGTTTTTTGATTTTTAATGTAAGTGCTTGATTGCTTTTTGAAAAATATGGCTTTAATCATCACTGCTAGGAGCATATATAGCTATATATCATAGAATGGACTGGGTTGGAAGGGACCTTAAAGATCATCTAGTTCCAACTCCACTGCCATGGACAGGGACACCTTTCACTAGACCCGGTTGCTCAGAGCTCCATCCAGCCTGGCCTTAAACACTTCCAGGGATGAGGCATCCACAACATCTGTATCCAATAAATCATACATGTGAAGCTAATATCATGCAGTGTGTTTTAGAGTCATGTGAAAAGTCCTCGTGTTTCATTTTTACCTTGAAATCAGTTCTCTACCAACTACAAGTTTCTATAGGACTTACTCTTTGCTCAAGTCTTGAGTAACTTCTAACTGTTCAGTGGTACAACAAAGCATCTTATTCCTCTTCTTCATATGCATCATGGAGTTTCCTACAATAGTAACAGATGCAAAGACCCAAGATTCATTATTATTATCTATACTTAAAAATGATGCAGTTTTATTGACTATTTCATAACTTTGATAGTGTTAGGGAATATTTGTTTGCCATGCCAAAAAGTGACGTGTCATTACAAAATTAAGTGACACATTAAAGAAGGTTAGGAAACTCTGGAATATAATACTGCAATTAAAAATAATTGATAAGAACAAAATTTTAATTTAACATTTTAAAATTAACATGCTTTGGGAATTTAATGGCTTTGTTTAACTAGATTAATTTCTTATGGGAGACACACTATTTTTAAGTGGGCTATCTCAGAAAAAAATCCCTACAGAATATATAACAACTCTTAACATTTTTTATGTACATGTATCTAGTATTTGAATAGTATCTAGAAACATAAGTCTCAGTTGCAATATTCGGCTGTCTTGTTTCTGTGCTAAAACAGAGAGCTGCACTGACATGGTTTTCTGTAGCATTTTGAAGAATGCAAAATAGAGGGAGTAAAAGTACTTTTCAAGAAAATCCTCAACCTTCTAGCTTCCACGACTCTAGCCTCATTTATGATGTTCCTGCAAAAAGTGTTAGCATACTCAGTGGATTGAAAACTTCTAAAATTGGCTGGAAATACGTTGTAATCCTGTTCCAAGTTTAATGGAAAATGGGAGCACTGGAGAGATTGTCCAGACTGAATTCAGTGAAGATCTTTCACAGTTAGAGGGGTGATCCTTGGTAACATACTGCATCTCTCAAAGAGAGAGAGAAAGAAAATGTATTTTCATTCTCTGAATGCTTAGATGATAAAGAAATTCAGTATATTTGAAATGAGCTCCTAAAAGTATTTTGTCCTATTAGCCAGTAGAACTCCATAGAAACTTTTGTTGCTGCGCAGTGAGGCGCCATAACAATGTATATTGTCTTTCAGTTTAGTGTGTGTTCTTTCTCTCAATGTGAAATATTACGAGAGAGTAGTTGGCTCATTTTATCTGAGCAATCCTGCAGTTACCTTCTGATTCTCATTTTACTGGTTATGCAGAGAAGATGCCATTTAAAACTTTAATTGCCAGAGAGGGTTGTGAAATATTCGATGAGATTTACTGCTTTCCCTTTGTGATGTACCTTCACAGCAAAGTGACCCTGGTGATTAGGAAGCATATTGTATAAATGGCAATGTAATGAGGGCTTGGAGACTGTGAAGTCTCCAAAGAACACTTCATTTTGAAATTTTCTTGTTGTGGAGTATTTTATGAAGAAATCCTGCCAGGCATTCCAATGAAGATAACATGGATCTTTAGCCAGAGACACTGTCAAAAATAGAACAAAATTCTTAATAATACTTTAAACTACAGACCCATGAAGTCCAACCTCACTGTTTAACTCAACTGATAAGGAGAGGCACTGAAAGAAAAAAAGATCTCTGTCTTTAAGATGTAAACAGTCTGCATATTTTTCAAGTTGTTGGCAAGACATCTAATCAGAGTATTCATGATTCACAGTAAGAATAATCGTTCAGAACATAACAAGTATGTTGATAGCTTTTCTGTTTTTAAGAACTGCATAATGCATAATAGATGTATTACATACTTTAATATATAGATTTTTTTTGATTCAAATTCTGCTGCTAATCCACTGCAATCTCTACAACAGAGTTAAATTGCTTCCTTCATTTTATTGCTTGTTAACATTGAAACATAAAAATGACCATTTATAAGTTAATATGAATTATTTCACTACTGATCAGATTTAGGAAGAACTTGCTTTAGTACACTCAGGTCCAATCCTGTATTGATTCTGCAGTTTACTGAGATGTTAAACTCTTGCGCTCCTTTTAAAATAACTTCTGTTGCGGGTTAAGCTCAGGAGGCAGCTAAGCTCCACACAGCCACTCCCTCACTCCCTACAGTGGGAAGGGAAAGAGAATCAGAAGGATAAAGTTTAGAGAACTTGTGTGCTGAGATAAGGACAGTGTAATAGGCAAAGCTAAAGCTGCAAAAAAAAGCAAAGCAAAATAAGGGATTCATTCACTACTTCCTATCAGCAAGCAGATGTTTAACCATTTCCAAGAAAGTGGGGCTTCATCAATGTGTAATGGTTACCTGGGAAGACAAAAGCAATAACTCCTAATGTCTCTTCCTTCCTCTTTTTTTTCCTCAGCTTTTATTGCTAAGAATGCCATCATATGGTATGGAACAACCCTTGGGTCAGTTGGGGTCATCTGACCCAGCTATATCTCCTCCCAGATTCTGGTGCACCCCCAACCTACTCACTGGCAAGCTTTTATAAACTAAACCAATTATATTTACTAGTAAAGAAAAAATATACTTTTTGAGGTTTTTCAAAGAAAGGGAATGATGTTATAGTAAGTGAATATATATGCAGATACATCCTGAATATAGCAAAGCTTATAATAGCACTGTCACTCATAGCATTTGATCTTTAGTGTCACAGAAACTACCTTGAAAACTCTGTGAGAGAATGAAATGCAAAGCATAATTTGTACGGTTAAATGACAAAGTCGTATCCAAAACAGAATATACTGTATATAAAAACCAGATAGTTGTTTCAAACAGGTTTTTAGCCTTTGACACTGTTAGTGACTAAGACCTGAGAAAACAGGTATCCCTTTCAGCTGCTGACAAATACTCAAAGTCAGGTCACTTCAATATTCCTTTCACTTTGTTCTTGAGAGAGTAGTGATTGGAGATTCAAGTAAGCATCACCAGAGGTGAGAACCTAATTGGGCCCAGAAGATTGAAATTCTGCCAGAAAAATGAAAGTGTGCAATGTCAAAAATATACCAAATCAAAATAGCTGCTGTCCCTGTCTCTGTAAGACACTGAACAACAAACACACAAGTAAGACCATTGAGTGCATAGATATTTCTGTTTAAAAATTAAATCTTTTCCTGAACTGGATGTGTAAAATTTGAAGTGGTCAGATCCAACAATAGAATAATCACCATTTCATAAGGGCAGCTACAAATGAAGTAAATAAGTGACTTGTCAAAATGTCATTGCAAGGAGGGACAAAAAAGACTTCATTCACCCCTACTCCCCCTCAGCGTACACAAGCATATGCACCAGGAGAAAAAGTGCTGCTGCTCCTGCACCTCCCTTAGTAAATCAGCAATTATACATCCCCTTCCAAGAAACCTTCTCACAGGTTTTGTTTCTTTCACAAAAATCTTCCTTTCCCCAGAAAACCTGGGAAGATGCCACCAGAGCGGCTCTTCCCAGCAGCTTACAGGCTGCCAAGTCATAACTGGAGTCATCCAGCTGCCCGCAACGGTACACCACAGGGAGGGGAGTGGGCTTCCATACCCCCATTGGGGACATAGATCATACAGGAGCCAGCTACACCCATACACTAAGCTGGGCCAAGGATCCAGGTGGGAAAAAGCCATGAGCCTTGTTCAACACCACTGTTCCACGGAAGCATTGTTTCCTCAGCATGTCAGGAGCTCCTACCTGTCACAGAAGAAATATGACAGGCTCACAAGGTAGTTGAAAGAAATGCCATCTGGACATCCCACAGCCTGCTCATATCCAACAGGCACACGAGGGACAGGAACCAGAACCAGCTGTCCCTCACAAACCCACCAACAGCAGTCTGCCTTCTCCAGCCCTCTCTCACCTCTGCCTCTACCTTCTGTGAGGCTGGCTCCCAGGGACTTGCACATCCAGTATTGGGGTCAATACCCATCAGTGTTGCTGGAAGCTCCCTCACGAGGCTCCTCCATGCTCCCCCCAGGCTATGGTCATTTAGGAACTGGTTGGGCAGGCCTGGACCCTTCCAGATAGCCACCACTGGCAGGGGAGGAAAGGCGTGGGTGGCTTTCAGCAGGGAGAGGGTAGGCTCGGAAGAAGAAAGCTGCCTCCTGGACACTGATGGCAGGTTATGAGGCAGCTGCATCTGATGGGAAACATGGTGCATGGGGGAGGCAGGTGGTGTGGTGGTTGGTGATAAATAACCCACCACAACTGTGCATTCTGGAACTGTCTGTTCAAAACAGCTCTGAAGAAAAGGACCTAAGTGTCTAAGTAGGCAGCAATCTGTATGTGAGCCAGCAGTGCACGGTGGTAGCAAAGAAAACCAAGTCTAGGGAAGTGATCCTTCCACTCCACAATTGAGAAGACCATGCCTGAAGTCCTATGTCCAAGTTTGGGCTCCTTGAGCCACAGTGCAACATCATTTCTTCTTTAAAGCTATTTTTTGGATCATTTATATCATATCCTAAGGCTTACCTTGGTTATAGGAGGACAAGGCCAACCCAGTGGCAGACCTGACAAGATGGTAATACTTATCACACTGGGGATGCAGCAGTGGCAGCTGCAGGTGCAGCCTATTGTATCCAGGACCTCCGAGCAGAGGTTTGTTTCATATGGCTAATCTTGAAACTTGATGGTGCAAGCATGTGGCACGTGAGGACAGACAGATGGGTAGCGTGGCATGCTGAAGGGTGCTTGCATTAAGTTGGCAGAGCAGATTATGGAATATGTTCTCAGCTGGCGATGCTCCAAGTGCTATGCAGTGTAGATATAGCAAATTGGTTTTAGAAGGGGCTAGTCATGAATGGGGATGATGCACACTGCTCCAGATTACTTGGAACAATAATTCAGCAATTATTCCCTGAAGCAGATCACAAGTATAGATGTAGCCTAAAGGATGCAAAACTGTTTCATTTAGTTATGTGCCAGGCTGAGATTGATTGTTCCTTAACTTATGTCATATCCTCTAAAATATCTTTAGAAAGTCTTCTAAAAATGTCTTTGGATTTTTTTGAAGAGCACACTTCGATCCAAACTCCAGATTGGATCTAAACATTTTTCCTCTCTTATTCCATTTCAGATAAAAATATATTAGAGTCAATGTTAAAAAAGTCAACCTGACTTGGATGTCTTCTTTCCAAGTATATCAACAGTTGCTTTCAAAATTATGATCAAGACTTTTAATGACTTCACATTGAATTTCAGTGAAATATTTAATCCAGACTGAAATTAAAATAAATTTCGGATTATATACTATCATTTTCAGAATTAAATCAATTTTATTTGAGGACTATATTTCATATCCCTGAATATCACATGGAGAAGCAAAAAACGTGATCTCTATAAACCATGACTTTACTCACTGAGACCAATTAACATATTTAACACTCATCTCAGTTTTTAGTAAAGGCACTAATGAGAATATCAATGCCAAGAAGGGAAGGAAAAGGAAAGGTAGAACTGGAGGTTTGCCCTGACCAATGAGAATATCTTGAGATTATTCTCTTAAGAACATATCAATAGAGCAGTAGTAAGTGACCAGCTCAAATTTAACAAAAGGATCCCTGAATATTTTTTTTTAATTTTTTTTTCCAGTATACAGAGCAATTACTTGTGGTCATGTCTCTTCAGTCCTGGTAAATCTCCGAGAGAGAGAGAGAGACTCTCACTGAACAGGTTTTTTACTGAAAATTTTCTCCTAATTACCTGAGCTTCAGAGATCAATGCAGCAGCTCCTGGGTGGGCAGCTATAGTTAAAGAAGAAAGATGTTGAATATCAATGCCATTGTTCTATTTTCCTTGGAATTATTTTAATCAAGTCAGTGTATTTGGTAAGTGTGGGGTAAGAGACCTGGAGAATATCCTGTCTTTATTTTAACTGAAAAATTTCTACTAAAGAATTTGTTTTGATGGTAGAAACTGTTTTTTCAACTAGTTGAAAATTACCTGTTTTTGTAAAAAAAAATGTTTTCTTATTTTTACTATGTACACATTAAAAAAAAATCAAAAACCTGAGGGGTGAAACAAGATTTTTAATTTTTAACAGTGTGGATCAAAACACTATTTTTTGTTTCCAGAACATTATAAATATATCATTGCTTTCAGATGTCCAGGTTTTGTAGAATATTAAAAATATAGATATTTTCATGTAAATTAAAAGGTATGTGTTTTTTTCCATTATGAAGAAAAGAACAGAGGATATTTGGCTAAATATTGGAACTGCCAAATGGAAACCTCTGTTGTAATCCTTGATATCTTTAAAGATATTTAATCTAATTTAAAATTGAAGTGCTGTGTGGTTGTGTGTCAGATACAATGAAATCTTTATAAAAATTTATTTTTTAAAATCCAATCACTGAAGTAAAGCATCAGACTTAAGAGATACAAATGTGGCAAAGGTCCCCCAGAATTGGTTCAGCAGACTAGTTTCGTCATTCTGGATAGATAACCTGTATAGAATTATCTGAGAATCAAGAATAATTCTATTTCAGTATTCTTTTGGATCTTTGGATGCCCAGAGAACTCTACAGTTCTATTTTTCCTTAGCTTTGTGAATTTGCATCAGAATATTACTCAATACATAGATTTTATGACCAAGTTAGAAACAATGCTCAAGGATTTATACATTATTAGCAGTGTCAAAGGAATTAACTTTTTTATATCCTCAGAGATAAGAGGATATATAAATAAACCTGGTCACATATTATTGTGTTGTCAGCAATATCTTAGCTGGAAAATATACCAGAAAACATAAATGAAGCAAGAATAAATTACATGAAATTAAGGTATTTTGACTTAAAGACTGGGAAGACTGAGTGCTTTCAACACAATGAATAAAGTACCATAAAGTTTCAGAACAAAGAGTTTTGGTGACCCCAGTAAATTTTAATTAATTAAGCCATAGAATAAAAGTAGTGCATAAAAGCTTGTCTATTATGTATATAAGTAAGATGAGAACTAGTTGAAATTGTCAAAAAGTATAGAATAGGGAAAATAATATGAAACAACTGAGTTCAATTTTCCCAGACAAACTGTAGCAACAAATGCACCCCAGCAGTCCTGATCACCGCAGTGTTGCCATCCACATTATGGCACACACACTTATCTCTAAGTCTTTATCTTGTTAACTATTTCAGATTTTGAGTATTTGTACATGGTATTAATTTCTACTAATGATTTTTTATATATATATTCTGTATAAACTGCTTTATGATGCAGTCCTGAGCTTTCCTGTCCCAAAGCCAAACATCCTTCCGAAAGCTAAGAGGCATGAAGTACCTCTCCTATGAGGAAAGGCTGAGAGAGTTGGATTTGTTCAGTCTGGAAAAAGGAAGGCTTAGGGGTGACCTGATTGTGGCTTTCCAGTACCTAAAGGGGGCCTACAAGAAAGATGGAGAGGGACCTTTTACAAGAACGTGTAGTGATAGGACAAGGGGGAATGGCTTCAAACTGAAAAAGAATACCTTTAGATCAGATATAAGGAAGAAATCCTTCACTGTGAGGGTGATGAAGCACTGGCACAGGTTGCCCAGAGAAGTCGTGAATGCCCCATCCCTGAAAGTGTTTAAGGACAGGATGGATGGAACTAAATGATCTTTCAGATCCCTTCCAACCCAGTCTGTGAGTCTTTTTATACATTCATCATGTTGAATTCCCAAGTAAGAGCTAAATTCATTAGTTAAAATACATTTTTAACATAATTTCTTGAGGTGACTGAATTTTTTTTCCTACCTGAAAATACAGAACTGAAAATTGAGCCATACTTGGGGTTTGGATTGAGAAGTAAATGCTACTGAAGGACTTGATTTTATTTTCAAGAATTTTAAAAAATCATTTCACCATTAACCATACAAAGCAGGTTAGGTTTTAAGACTAGATTTCTGACCTCTGTTAGACTATTGTAGACCTTAAATTGTCATTTAATCTTCATCAGACATACTATATCCAGTTGATTGAGAAGTAATATTGTGGCATGGCCTCTGAAACATGACTATATCAGCAGACAATAATAACTCTTGTAACGCATTGAGCTTTGTTATGGTTAGTTCGCACACTTCACTAAGATCTTACTTATTACAAGTCTTTATTGTTAAATAAGTTTCCTAGTATAGAGCTTTTGAATTATATAGATAGTACCTTTTATGGCTTGTTTGTTAAGATTCTTTCTAAGTTCTACTTTAGAAATTAAAATAGTCATTCTTTATGCTTCTTGAATGTAAAGACTATTTTTTTCTTCAATTTTAATCATTCATGCTGTGGATGAGAGTGCAAGGGATGAGAATGCAGTCATCACAGATTTTCTGACAGAGATAATATTCAGCTCACTAAGATTTTCTATTCAAAACTAGAAGAAATAAAGTTTCAGGACAGATTTTGTTCCCTGCTTCAGTCTGTCCTCTAATCTTGGAATGTCTTAAGCTCTCTGTGCCTGTCAAATGCTATAGGATATCACACAGAAAAGCTAATACAAACTGCTACTGTAGCTCCTCTGGAGTTCTTCTATGAGTGTACATCATAATGTTTCACTTTTATGAGAACTTTAGATATCTGTGAAACCTCTTGTGATGTAGAAATACCATATGGATTTCTATTTCACTTCAAAAACTGCCTCTGCGTGGAAATGTATAGCGATCATACACGTGTATATATGCACACAGACACAGATACTTTCTGGTAAATTAATCCACTGAGGCTTTAATGACAGTTCAATCCTGGTTTCTTTCTATCTCTCTGGACAAGGAATTAAAACATGTGGTTATATATTCTCAGTTTTGTAAGAAGGGTGAAATTATGTTTCCTTTTATTAATGTATAAGTGTTTCTTGTATGTCCAGTACTACTTACAAAAATACAGAGACCACTCTTCTGAAATTTTTGTGATCCGAAAATACATAATGGAGGTAACCTACATAAGAAGAAGAAAAGGGAACAAAATTGGAACGGCATTATTCATTTCATATGTAAATAATTGGATGGGAAAGAGAGTTAACCAGTAAAGAATCCATGTAGCTGACAGATAAACTGAAATAATTCCCCAGTCTGACTCCGATATGATCAAAGAAGAGTAGTTTTTACAAAGTGTTTTCAAAGTGTAAAATATGAGAGAAAGTCCAGGAAAATGTGGGAACTCTGTAGGTGGCATTGTAGATTTTGTAGATGCCATGCCCAGAAAAGGCATGGTATTGCAAGTCATGGGGGGGAAATCAGTGAAAAGGGATTTTTAACTTTGTACTTTTTTGATACTTTTGCCACAGTCCTGTGAAGTCTTCAGCAAAAATTGGTTCTCATAGCTTAACTACAGATACAAATAAAATACTTTAAAACATTTTCTAAATACACACATACAATATTTCCCTTCTATGTTATGGGTTTCTTAAAACCTCCTTGATTTAAAAAATTGTTTTGCTATATTTTACAAATTTTTACTGCAGTTTTTTTAAATACATTTAGCAAAACCACATTTTCAAGATGCAAATGCACTTCACAATAATCAATGAATTCCAACACAAACATTTCTGGTGACATTTGTTCCCCAAAGTTTTACTCTATTGCCACTCAGCATGAAACATGTATTGATTCTGGCCTCAGGAGCTGCATTCCATTCTTTCTCCATTTTAGCAGATGGTAAATCAAAGGTGACACAATAAAAGTGAATAAGAAGTGGGACTCTAGGGAGAGGGGTAAGTTAGTTCCTTCCAGCTGGCTGGGAAAACAGCTTCCAAACAACTAAATCTTAGATCTAAGAAAGTTATTCAGTGTTCAGGAGAAGATTACAAGGTTGATGCTTTCCAATTGCCATATTTTCTCAAGAAAAGAGTTTCTCTATGAAAAGTTTGATTTTCTTTTTAATTCAGTTTCTTTTGTTTGATAGACTTTCCATTGACTCTTCAAAGAGCTTCTTTTCAGTATCTGCATCTTTTTATCATAGCACACTAATAAAGACATGAAGATGACTTCTTAACTTAGTTTAACCTTTTCCTGTGCCTCCTATTGAACTTCTAAGGAGTTGTTCATCAGAGTCTGAAGTTGTCTTTTTTATTCCTGAGCAAACAGGAGAAGAGATAAATAAGTGTTATGTATTTTCTGATTTTGCATTCAACTGAAATTGTTTGTTTCCCAGAATCCCTCCTGGCAAGGTTTCTTCTTTACATTTATTCTCTTAAATCTTTGGCTTTCAATGTCTTAGTACTTAGTAGTAATGTCTTACTACTTCTTACTGGTGTGTTTCTGGGACCGTGCTTCTTCTGATATAATTCTCACAATATTGTTTTAATCACTTATGTAGCTCAGGAGTTTGTGGCCTACATTTCCCTTTTAATTCCCAAGCCAAACTTCCTTCTTTTTTTTTTCCTATAAACTTCTATTTCCAGGGAACTCTGTACACCTCATGAAACCTTTGGTTATATTTTTGAGTTTACCGCTCTTTGATTCTGTCTGTGCTTAATCCTGCATATCCACCTAACTAATTAAACCTCATGGGCTTTCTGCCATTTTCAGTTATTTAGTGTATAATGGACTATTTTATTTTTTATTTACATATTTTAACAAGACCTGCTGGAAGTCCATAACATGAAGAGACTAAATACCTTGGTTGCAAGTTGTTTTCAGTGATCTGTTTTGTGGTTCGTACAGATTAGCAAAAAAAGTTTGATTTTAAGATTGAGGAGTTTCTTTTGTCTGTGAAAACCAGGAGATTCTTCCTGCTCTGATCTTGACTGTGAATTAAAGAGACTACATTAAACATTCATTTCCTTCAGGTTCCTAGATTATTAAGGGATTATACTTCTTTCAAATAAAATTTACTGACAAAAGCATGGAGTATGTAATGCAAAATTGGCAACTGTCTTTGCCAAATCCTTAATCTTCCTTCTCTATGAGCCCAGAATCAACCATGGTAGAAACATGCAAAGTTATATTTTTCTTGAATATTTTATCTTGACAAGTATTTATACACATACTCCTGCTTTTGAACAGAATATTTTATAATATACCTTTATAATGAACAGTACTAAACACAGTATTGTCCTTGAACTCAAGAGAGAGGATTTCTCTTCTTTGATATTTTTGCCATTCCTGAAAATCTTAGAAATTCATTTTACAAGCCTGCACCTCTGTTTCCTCAAAAGAGGTGAGTTCTTTTGGAAAATAGTTTGAGTTCTACTGATTAAGAGTACTTGGTGTTATTTGTGCTTTATTTAAAGGAACATATTAGTTATTACTTATATAATACAAAGTAGAATTTTACTCATGACTAGAAAGGACTTGCTAATAAAGTGAAGGATGAAGCTGTGCAACAGTACATAGAAACATCATGAATACTTCAAGCTAGGAATTTAAACTACAGAGGCAATTTAGGGAGACAGAATTACTTGTTGTAGTGTATCTTTCTTATCATGAAACATAATAGAAACACATCTTCCTAATCTATGGGAAGATCTTGACTTGGGAAAGGGGAGAAATGACAACAGCTGCAGTTGCGGTGTAGTAGTATTGGTAGTTCTATTCAAACTGTGGAGAGAGATTTTTTTGAGTAAAGAACCATATATAGTTTACAGATAATAAGAGAATGTTACTCTGCAATGCGTGGGCCAGATTTCCTGCAGAACCTCTTGGCATTTCTTTACTGTTACTTCTTGGATCTTGCACATTACAAGAGGGCTCATATCCAACTGTAAACTTCAAGATCTGACTTCTCTGCCACGGGAGAAATCCATTCAGCTTTTCTGTGTTGCTTTTTAATATGAAATGATAGAAGGAATTAATACAGAATTAATATTTGAAATTATAGAAGGAATTAATACAGAATTAATATTTTTTTAATCTCCTGAAACATATAGTTTAGCTAGGGGTTAGTAGCTAACTCTTTCAGTACTACTATCAATTTGGAATTTCTAGACATATACATTCTTTCTGCTTTGAATTTTTGTGAAAGGAAGAAAATTTGTCATTTCCCTGAGATGTCTCCATGCCAGGCATCTAAACCAAGATAGAGCTTTGACTAAGCTACCTGTCCTTCAGAAATTGAAGTACAGAGCTACTGTGCATGCCCCGAATCAACAGTCTCTACATTGTAATCTGGGCTGATGGTCTTCCCATACAAATAGTACACATTGTGTCCACCTATTTGTCTGCTCTGAAATTTTAGGACAGAAACAGAGAACTGTAATCTTCTTAACTCTGGCAGTCTCAAAAATTTTTTCAGAAAGGGGTTTCTTCTTATGTTGCCTATGGAACGAGATTATTTGGCTTTGCTAGGTAAATCAGTTTGCAAGACTGTGTCCCTGAATCTTAAGAGACCTTTTTCTTTTTCTGAACCGCTATGCAATTACATAATTTACAAATAATAATTTGTTTCATAGCAGTAGTTGCAGCTAATTCATGTAACAGGGAGGTTAACTGTAGAAGTGAATTCTTCATCATCTCATGAGTTTCATATTCAGCACATGGCAGCGTCATTATTCTGAACTAACATGTTTTGCTACTTCTACTGACAAAAACACTCCTGTAGTCATAAGGTTAATTGCCTGGTTTACAGTTTTTAACATCACTGTAATTGCAGAGTAATTACACTGTGTTCAGTAGACTAACAATAAATTTTACAGGTTACAAAAATAAAAGTTTAGTATAATGGAAGTCTCATTAAATTGGCTGTTCTAAATAACTACAGTCTTAAAATAGTAGTTTAGGACTTTGGATGGAGTATTTTTCAAATCCAGCCCACTCCTTCATTTTTGCTTAACAACATTTTGCTTAATCCTGTCATATATATAACCTTCTCAAACCATATTTAGAGTTCCTCTTTCAAGATCAGGTTGACTTTTTTGTGTATGTTGTAAGTAACGTGCCCAGTCTCTTTCTAATAACTATTGCCTGGGGAACCTCGTTCACTTCAAACCAAACAAGGCTAGTGTACAGACTGAAATACAGATGGCACAATTTTTTCCTTGACAGAAGTAAAGCAAAGTTGACCTAGAAATGTCCCTGAATTAGGAGGTGTATTCAGCTCTTCTTACATAAGGGGAGGCAGATGTAATATAAAAAACTTTCCCTAAGGAAGAGAAAATATGTAAAAAAGGAGTGAACTGTAAGGAGAACATCAGCACCCCTCATAAAACCATCATCACTTATCAATTATTAATTTTTTTTAAAAAGTAACAGAAATAGCATTTTTTTAAAGAGAGATTCCCAACCCCCCAGACCCTCATATTATGCCATTGATCTGCAGCTTCTCAAATGAATTCCCAGTACTCCTGTATCATAAATACACTGACCTCTGCATTTATTTGTTCCCTGTGTGTTTGTGCATATTTGGCAGCTGCTAAATGAGTTTGGTCCTTTTACCCACAAGCACCAGAGGAAAGTTGAACCCTTGGTTAATGGGCATAGGGACAATCATAAGAGTGCTGCTTTTCTGGAGGAAAGAGATAGTTTGATTTAAAGACAATTAAAGCCCTGAGTGAACTGGGACCCATCCTCCTCTATGTTCATTATTTAGATAGTAAGTTGTCAGTTATTATTGTCTTTAGAAGGAGAAGGAAAAGGAGAAAAGAAGCCTCCTGTGCAGAAGAAAGGATGTTTTTTAATGGAGTTTGAGGAAGTAGTAGAGCAATCTGGACAGTAGAATCACTAGTGATTACAGAAACCAATGCTGTAAATTAAAGTGGCACACAAGCCTTCCTTAATTCCAATGCACTATCAATATACTAACTACCAAATACTTTATCCTATGGAACGACCCTGGTGGATCATAAGGTTTTGTCTTCCTTACATTATGTTTTTAGACAAAGCTCTCCAGCTAAAGAGAGGCACATTCTCACTGATGGATAAGGCACACGTTAACAGAAAGAGATTTCATCTGTCACTGAGTGAATCGTCTTTCCAAAGGTGGTTGCAACTGTGTGGTGTAGTTGTTTATTTACTATCCATAGGACTAAACTTGTACAGGTTTTGTGACTTTTCTTTGGAACAACTATCTTTCAGGAGAATCAGGAAGAATTTCAATAGTCCTTTCACACTGAGAAAACAGATTGTTTCATTTCATCTAATTCTGAAAGTACTTGAATGTGTTGAATGTGGTAGCTTGATTTCAAATTGTAAAGCTTGTGTTCCATCTAGTAGAATTAGATGATGGGATGGGAACTGAACACAGTGGACAAAATGGAAAGGTAAAAACAAAACATCTAAAGAAATAAAAGGTAGTAAATTAATTTGAAGTAGGAGATAGAAAAGAAATCTAAATAATAGAGTGGATGGTATGCATAAATCAATCTATACTTTTAAGTGTAATACAACAATATCAAAATGAGGACAAAACTGTTTATGTAAGTTTAATATATAGTCAACCCACCCAAGGTCTACCTTCTCTGTGTGGGTGAAACATGTCCTGATAGTCCTTGCACCAGAAGAACACATTGATAGAAGGAACCTCTAGCACTAAATTCATTCAGAAACCTGTTTAAATATGCTTGCCTGCAGTGCCCTGGCCTGCTACCCAGTCTTCCTGTTTCCTACAGAATCCTGCAGATATGTATAAAATACTCTAGGTTAACTTCTCACCCCTCTACCAGTGACTGCAACAAAATCAGGTAGATATCTGCCATGAAAGGAAGAGCCCCTTGATAGAGGGACATTCTTTCATGTCTTAAAGCCATAATAACCAAAATAATCCCAGAAGAAGGCTGGGTAACCTGTAGTTTTTAACATATGCCAGGTCATTTTGGTCTACAGAATCAATTCAGGCATAAAAATAGATGCCAGGGTACTGTTTCTTTTTCCACTTTCTTTCTTGGTATAAAATAACTGTAAAATTTCTGACCAATTATTACTTAAGAGCCTGATTCTGTGCAAATGACATTTTAAATGGATGACAAGACATCCAAGAGTGGATTTCAGAGTGTGGAGCCAAACTGCCAAATTAGGTACTTAAAAAAATATATAGTGAATAAACAATAAAAAGATAATAAGTGTAAAAAGGGATCACATGTAAAATGAGAACACTATGTGGTTGTGATGACAGTATTAGGAAGCCCCACAGATTAGACCCTTTTCCTTCCACTCTGCCTCATACCTAAAAGTACACTGAAGAAACATCTAAGAAGGAGGAAAATTGGGCAAGGATTGCATGAAGAGAGCATGGAGTCTGAGAGGCAGAACAAATCCATGGAGATTTGAAAAAAGGAAATAAACTAAAGCTTACAAAAAGGTAATGAAAAGTAGATCAGTAGAGTAACCCTCGTAGATGACTTTTTGAAAATTAAAACAATCCAGTTGATAAAGAAAAAAGGAATTCCAATTCTTAGTATAAATTATTTTCTGTGCTTGCCACTACTTCAGTTGTACAGCTTCAAATATTATAAGAATCATCTGATAAGATCTGTTTTTTACATTTAGAAGTCATGTCAAAATAAACACCCTCCAGCTTGACAGGCACTCCCCCTCTTCCCCCGCCCTGTCTTATGCTGTTCTGCCATTACTTTACTGCAACCCATCTGTCAGAAAAAAAAAGTCTTTTTTTTATTGGTAATTTGTCTTTTACATATGTCAGAGAACACTTACCACGATGCTTTTTTTGGTATATTTATAAGAAATTACAGTGCTTCAGTAAGTAAACAAATGGAAATATGGCAAGTATACTTTACACCAGTGTCTCAAACACTATTTTAATTTCAGAATTTAAAACCAGAAAACTAACCACTGTAGTTTCCTTATTGTGATTATTTTGTAATTAGTACAGTAGAACTGAATCTCCATTTTTGAGCCATCTTTAACACTCCCGTGAGGACAGTCAAAACTAAATTTTCAGCCCCTTTGGCTTTCTACAGTCCTACAATTAGGTTTTATTTTGCTAATATAATTTAATATACATTGATATCACAGTATGTTTTTAGCAAAACTCCGATGATATATTTCTTTCTTTTAATAGAAACAGAACGTACTGATTTAGAGCTTCTTATATAATATTTAGTGGGACAGAAAGAAGGCCAACCCTGTTAAACAACAGGTTTATTGTTCAGGTATTCAGTCACAACAGTGAGACCTGTTAAAGTCTCAGTGTTCAAATCCTGAACTCACCTTCCTTCTCATGTGTATGACTCAGAGCAGTGAGTTGGTTTCATGCCCCAGTAAGTGCTAAATTATTTAGTACCACTGAAATAGCACCAACGGGAGACACACAGAGAAATAAAACATTTATCTCCTTAAATCCGAGCTGGATGTGCATTGCTTGGGTTTCGAGGTCCTCTTTTAGATTCCTTAAACAGCATTCCAGTACTGCTGTAGCCACTGGGCTGTTGGTAACTAGTCTTTCTGTGTTTTCCTGCTTTCTTTTGTATATGGATGAGGCTGGTTTTGTGCATGACAATTACACAGATAAACAGATTTCAAATTTCCAAATTTCTTTCACAAAACATAACTTTCCTGCTCTGGACAGCCCTGGCTCTAGAATCCTGTTGGGAACTTGCAGTGGAAATAAGCTTCGGTACAAAATAAATCAGTGTTTCCCAAAATGTGACGAACTTTTCACTTGAAGTGACTGAATATGTCCTGGTCATACAAATCCTGGAAGAAGCTAACCAACCATCAGATTGTGGTGCCAGCAAATTTCTTCTAGAAGTTTTGTACAGGAGGGGTTAGGGTGCTGTGAGAGACTGAAATGTTAATGGTTAACAACTCAAAACAATGGGCCATGGTGACAAGGTGCTTTGCTGAGGTCAAGTTTGCACACACAGCCAAAGGGGAGGAGAAGAATTTTTGGATGTATGCTGGCGAAACCTCTGATCCAAGTAAGACAGAGGAGATGACCACCCACCACTGGAGGCTACAAGATGGGCCTCCCAAGGGGAGGTGCTTGGGTATTCCCATGTAAACCTAAGCATATATTAACCCACAGAACTCTATGTTTCATGAGCTTCCCCCGATAGATCAAGACTGCAACCATCACTTTGACTGAGGGACATCAGAAAAGTCAAGTCTCTTTGCTGGGTCCATGGCTGGTGAAATCTTTCTACCCTTAACCTTTCTTTCTCTGTCTTTCATTATTTTCTGTTATACATTTTCTTAAGTGTTATCTTTATATTGCTATATTTCTATAGATAATAACCAAAATGGCTACATACATCCTTTCTATTGCAACCAAATTGTTCTAAAATAAACCCTATATATCTACACATATATATATTTTCAACACTGATCATTCAGTGTTGTTTCAGTCTAATCTGCCCCAAGGGATCTATTAACAAGAGCCTGGGTTACCCTCACCTTCAGGAGCAGGTTGTAACAGGGGCTATCATCCAGTAAGAGGCTGAAGCAGCCAATGTCAGATGCTTCAGCTAAGTTTATTTTGGTAGCTTTCATCCCTGTGCAAAATACTGGGATCTCATTTGCCATTGAGGTGATATCAGAAGACCATAGATTTTTCCAAGACAGTCTCTGCAATGTTCTGTGTCAATGGCAAATGAGAGGTATTCTAAAAAAGGCAGGATAAATAAGTGAATAGTCCTGACTTTTGTCCTGAAACATTCTCTAAAATTTTCCCTCAGACGTCTTTCTGAATTGTAACTTAGTGGTTCAAATGCAAAGAAACTTTAATTATGGATGTGTATAATCAAAATGTCATACAGACATCAACAAAGATTTTGGTGGAATTTCAGAATTGTTCTAAATACCTATTTGAACAGACGGATAGCATGGATATGTTGAAGGTAAACTAGATACTTTGTTTTGCTTTCACGGTTTGTTAATATACTGTTATTAAGCACAACCAACAGGAAGTTCTGTGAAGCTTGGTGGGATACCAACCTTAGAAGGATATGGGCTTCACATCTTCCTTGAACCAGTTGACCACTCACACTAGTGGGTGTTAAATACACACCATACTCTGCAAGTTATCTTATTATCACTGAGAAGGGTAATTCTGCAGACACACTTTACCTTCAAACGTGAATGCTTGCTTGTTTAAAACATTTGGTGGATATATAGCTCAGGTGTCTCCTTTTGCTGGATCTTATATAAAGAGGGCAATTTTATGTCCCATATTCTGCTCAGATAACAGCTTGTTCTGCACTGGACGTACTTGAAAGTATACCCTTGAAAGTAACAACTTTACTTATTCATTGTCCAGACTGATTTTGAATTGAGATCCAGATTTGGCCTTGTAACCCTATTAACATCTCTCTAAGCCAGTGAGTTCACATCACTGCACTTAGATTGATGCATATGTCCATTTTGAGACATATCTGATGAATACCTTCATATTACTTTCAATGATACCCTTTGCCTCTGTGGACCACAGAAAATGAACCACCACTAAAAGCTGATCTAAAAAACCCCACCATTCCCTCAATTCAAAACCTTAAAGGCTCCCAACAGCAGAACTGTAGTTTCCCTAAAATCCTAATTACAGTGAATTAAATTACTAAAATGCTACTAATTACTTTTTAATTTCAAGAGAGATGTTTACAAAGCACAGTATAATGAGTAATACAGTACTTCAAATGATTACTAATGTTGCCATTTTGTCTGACTTAATCTCAATTAGTATAAATCATGCCATCATCGCTAATTGCTATTCCTTTTGAGCAAAATGCTAATTTCTCTTTACAATCTTACAATTGCTGTTTGTTTTTCCCTTAAATTATTCCATTTAAGAGGCCCTGATAAAAGGAGTGTTCAGAATATTTATTTTCTAGAACTCAAGAAGAGGAAGGCATAAACTGAGGCTTTTAGGGTTTATTTTTCAGTAGTTTTATCTTTTAAGTTCCTTTTTTTCTATAATAAAAAAAAAGCTTTCATCTCTCAAATGAATCATCAAGCAAGATGTAAATTCATATCAAATTGTACTTTCAAGGGATTTTGCTTGTTTTAGTGTCATAAATTGACTTTATTATCCATCCCTGAAAGGAAGATTAGATTTTTTTTTCATTAATAAGCTACATTCTTACAACATTCTCACTGTACCTGTGAAAACTAAATATCAACAGAGAAGGATAGAATGCTTTGTCCAGGGTCAGAGAATGTACAAAGGGAGTGGCAGAGATGAAATCACCACGGAGCTCATTATCTTACTTTTGGGCTAAATAGTAATCGGTGCTCCTGCCCTCTAAAGTCTCACAGAATTAGATGTCAAAGGTGTGGGTCCTTTGAGCAGGCTGTGCATTACAATGTCAATGGATTTCTATTCTGGTGTTGTATAAATGAATGGGGACAGCACACTGGGGATGTGAGTGGGGACTTGGTCCTGCTATCTTCACCATTGTTAAGTGAGATACTTGCAACCTTGACTCATCAGAAATTATTAAAGCTCCATTTGTGTGTTGTGTCAGCTCACTTAAGGCATCGGTCTGTCTTCAATAACACTGGTAGAATCAGACTCAGTCATGTCATGGCATTTCCTCGTCTTTCTCTCCTTGTATCATTATGGGAATAATTTGATCAGCAAGAGCTATTAAACTGAATGGAGTTGAAAAGGAGCACTGGAAAGTGCCAGAGTATGCTATTGCTTACTGTAAGATATTTTCATGCTTTTAAAGGAAAATTAGTACTCAGAGATCTAGTCTACTTTGCTATGCTTTATACTAGAAATATGTACAAATGATAATGAGAAAAATTTATCTCTCTGTGCTGAGAGCTGATGGAGCAGAATGTATCTCATAAGCTTGTACACATTTCCAATGCCTTTGACTGAGAGATCTATGAAAGGAGTCCTCTGTACTGTGCCCATTCATTCCTGGTATAAACTCAAGCAGTCCTCTGAAAAGCTGAGTGTTGTAGAGGGCCCAGTTAAGTCCCTTTCATTAAGTCCCTTCTCTTTCCCTACCACAGTCATTTCTGCTGCTTGGAATGGATGCTTAGGGGTAAGTAATTGTTATAATTTTTAAGGCATGGTGCACATCACAACTGCTGTAAGTCTGCCTTCCAGAAATGAGCAAAGGATTCATTTCTCATTTCCTCCATACTTGTGTATCAGGTAGAAAACATATCAGTGAAAGTGCAGGTAGTACATTTTCCTGAGAGAAAGTAAGTTACATTCTGTTCATTCAGTAGTTGCATTTGAAGTATCACCTAATGGTTTGCTTCTAAACTCTGCTTGCATAGATATTGTTAGTACTGAAATTTCTGTCTTGAAAGGAGTGACAGGTCTGAAAAACAGATTGCCCTTAAGGCATTTTTAAGAATTCATTTCCCAGTTAGCCCAAGGAAGAAACAAAAGGGATGAAAAGCACTTCAATTATCTCTCTGTTTACCAACTGCTGAATAAAGTCCTAAATCACCAGTGCTTGTAGGATTTCCAAGGGAATTGATGAGAATTTTAATATGGTTTCCAGACAGGAGTGCATAAGTTTGACTTATTATTCTAGATATGGCTCTGCTAGCTACTGTCAAAAAACCAGTCATACGGGAGTCCTACTTTGCAAAAAAACCCCTGATCTTTACGGTAAAAACTCAGTATAGGTAACTGATCCTTAGGTGTGAGGGGAAAACAGAACTCCAGATTAAGTCAACATAAGTCAACAGAAGTACCTGTGAAAATCAAAATGGGCAAAATTTAAGAAGGCAGTCCCCAGTATTTTAAACAGTTACTTCAGAGAAATTTCAGTCTCAGATACGGAGTTTACACATTTCCTGTGCACTCCCAATAGCAGTCACTACACAGCATTCACACAGGTACAGTGTTAGCAGTTTTTTTGAGCTCATGCTTAAATACTATGAAGTTGAATAGAGTTTTGTCACTCTCGTTAGTTTAAGCAGCCTGGGGAGCAATGGGAGCTGTAGTTGATGTAACTAGCAGTACTCTGTGCATTAGGCAGCTTTTTTTCCCTCATGTAGAACTTTCTTTGTAAACTTTGTGAGTCACTGTGAAGGCAGAAAGCTTTACTTTTTTTCCCAGTCCTCATTAGAATGCAGTCAAATTGCCCTTCAAGTTTTTTTTCCATGCTGGTGGCTCAACTTTAACTTTTACACTAGCATAGGCAATACCAGAGGACTATGGGAGTGTTGATGTAAAGAATGGGATTTTAAAAAATTGCTGTGTCTAAAAATGTTGTATTTTTCAAGTTTGCACAATGCATAGACTAATCAATCTTCTAAGAAAACATGCCCTAGAAAGAACTGCATTACAGAATAAATAACACAGGTTTATTAGCCTTCTTTTCTACTTACTAATCACCTATCTGTAGCAAGTATCTGAAGGACACAACAGAGGTGACTAGTCACTCTCTTGGGATTCTTTGCCTGCATTTTGATAGACTTTTTTTTTCTTATGTATTTTTGCAGGTTTTGGGGCTAAGTGCACATCAAGAGATTAGAGAGAAAACCACATATTATTTTTATTTTATTTTGCAAAAATTCTTCCCTCTTTTCCTGTTTTGTTTTAAGCTTAAACCAAGTATGTAAACCTGATATTCCTATGACAAACCTGGCTGTGTAATTTTTTGTATCTGTCACTGGAAAACCTAAGTGTCATACAAAACTCAATTTTTATGTTGTGTCTTTATTTTCATTTAAATAAGAAACTGGAATTGCTGGATTGCTTTGTGGCAAATATCATATACTCTTTGGCCCCTGTAGTAAAAACTCCAATTACATTTGTATACAGATGAACTTTTTATACTGACCTACTTTGTAGCACTAAGTCATTCAGTGTTGTGATATCTCATTTTACATGAAAATCTACCACCACATTAAGTTACTAGATTTTCATGTAAAATGAGATATCACAACACTGAATATCAGATGAAAAATATAGAACTTAAATTGTCTCTAAGTAAATGGTATACAGCATAGGGCCTCAGTTGCTGTTGAATACTAAAATGAAAAAGTCATTTGTGAAGGTCAAATCAGGACCAAGATCCATATTCTTCTAAACTGTGAGATTGTTTTGAATCTGGGAATAGTGTTCGTGTTGAGCTCTAGCATAAGACATTCACTTATGAGACTGTTTTTAGAAATGTCTAGAGATGCTGGAAATATTAATGGCTTTACAAGATACTAAAAAATGTCTTCAGAAAGCAAAGAAGGAGCAAGTAACCACTGTATATCTGCAAAGGGAATCTGCTTCCCTGGAACAAACTGGGCAAAATCTTTGTGAAACCAGGGTCACAACAAATTAACCAATTAACAATTATCCCAAAAGTCTTTAATTAGAATACTTTCTATCCATGTAGGAACAAAAAACAAATCCACTAGATTTAGGAAGCAGGCAAAACCACAGGATATTGCTTGACGTGAACTGTGCTTCCATCTCAATGATTCTGAGGACTTCAATATTATACCTGTGAAAATTTCAGTGTAGACAGTATCTAGTAACCACTGTGGTAGTGGATCAAGAGTTGGACTTGATGATCTCAGGTAATCTCCTTTCCAACCTGGCTGATTCTATGATTCTATGATTCAGTTAATAAAGGCAGCAAATCTGTCATATATAGTCATTAAATGCTTGCCTATGATAGTAAAGATTAGATATAATAAGCAAAGAAGTCTGTCTTTTTCTCATGTTCCTAAGAAGCAGATACTGCCTCTACCATTTTGAGGATTCCCTGAAGGCTGATCTGGTCTAGTGTCCTGGTTGCAGCTGGGATAGATTTAATTTTCTTCCTAATAGCTGGTACAATGCTGTGGTTTTTATTTAGTATAAGAATAATGTTGATAACACTATAATGTTTTTACTTGGCACTAAGTAGACTTATCCTAAGTCAAGGACTTTCCAGCTAGCTACTCACTCCCTGCCAGTGAGAAGGCTAGAGAGGCACAAGCAGTTGGGATATTACACAAACAGGACAGCTTACACAAACTGGACAAAGGAATATTCCATAACGCAGAATGTCATGGTTAGTTTATAAACTGAGGGCAGTTGGCTGGGAGGTGCCAATTGCTACTCAGGGCCTGGCTGGGCATCAGTCAACGGGTGGTGAGCAGTTGTATTGTGCATATATATGTGTGTGTATATAGATAGATAGATAATCTATCTATAGATAATATAGATATGTATAGATAGCTACATATATATATATATATACACACACATGGATTTTTCTTCCTTTGGCTTTATTTCTCTCTTTTTGTTTATTTCCTTTTCATTACTCCTAGTAGTATTATCATATTGCTATTTTTACTATTGTGTTCTTTTTTATTTCAATTATTAAACCATTTTTAACTCAAACTGTAGAGTTTACCTTCTTTCTGATTTGCCTCCCCATTGGTGAAGGGTGTGGAAGTAGGAAGGATGATCAAATTGCTCAATGGTATTTTAGGTACACAATGTGAGGCACAGTGGGTTGAGATAGTGACAAATTTTGCTGGAATACACTAGAACGGATTTGTTATAAGCATTCATTATATTAGTATGGTAGTCCCTGATCACAATGTTGATTTGTTTGCTCTCAAAGTTTGTGTGTTGCATCATATAAAACCTTATTTACCATATAAGCTCTCTATTGTGCTGTTTATTACCTGTGGGAATGGGGGTAAGGTTATCATGTTGTTGTATTTTGTAACATGGGATTATGATATGATACAACTGATGGTTTTGAAACTAGTCTGGTATTTGTACTCTGCGTTGCTGTCATCTCCATACTTTGGGAGCAATATATCAGAAACTATTAATAATTACACCTTTAACCTTTTCTCCTCAGAGGCCCAAACTATGGAGGAGATATCTTACCACATCTTCCCCTTTCCCACCAGTCTAATTACAGTAGCATTTGAGAACTTTGAAAATTTTGAATATGCTTGGGATGTTGAATCCAGCATGGTCCTATTGCTAGGAACTAACATGTTGCTGAATGGGTCTCAGATCTTGTCTAAGGTTAAAGAACTATTTAAGAATATCACCCACAGATCTGCTGTAGGTTGGATAGCTATGAGTGGTAGTGTGCAAGGGATACTACAGGCAAAAGCCTGGGACTGGATGCCTCCAATTTTTTGCAACTTCACTGCTTAACAAGTGCAAAATCTGAAAAACTGGTAAAATATTTGGAAAAAATATACTGTCATCCTGGAAATTTCAGAGAGACACAAATCACTGCAATATATTGCATGCCCACTGAGCTCTGTTCAACACTGTTCAATACCCTCAAGTGGTAAAGAATGTCTCTGGATCTAACAACAAGAGAGACACTGCAGGTATTCCAGTTTCTGTGACTGACACTGAGGCTACTCCAATCATGGCAATAGGGACTATGCTGAACCAGAGAACAAACCCAAGTCGGTATCAGTTGCCTTGATACAAGAAGAAATGGTCACGAAAGTAGGATGAAGTAGGACCATCAGTAGAAAATGAGGATAAGGTAGAACAAGATGTAACACCTTGATTTCTATCCCCGAGTGAGCTGTAAAAAGATTTCAGCCATTATCCAGGTGAGCACATTATTATTATATTCTATATTTCCGTTATTAAACAGTTCTTATGAAAATTCACAGATATTATCTTCTTTCTGATTATCCTCTCCTTCCCACCAGGGTGTGTATGTGTGTGTCTATCAGTGAGTGAGTGGCTATGGGGTACTTAGGTGCAATCTGAAGTTAAATCACAATGCCTTGCAAAGTTCCACGACTAGTATGAGATCAAGAAAGTTCCATTAGAAAACTATGTTTTGCTGATTTTACAGTAATGAACACTAAGAAAGAAAATACACTTTTATAATTATAGAGTTACGTAAATCAAAGACTTGCAGAAATTCTGTTTAGAAGTGACATCTGAGTTTATAGAGTCAAACTACTCAGGTAAAGCACTACATCAGTTTTAGCAGTGACTTTGTCCAGCAGGGTCTTGAAATCTCAAGGATGGAAATTCCACAACCTCTCTGGGTAATTTCGCCCAGCATAATCCAGCTTCCTGATGACTTTTTTCCCCCGATGTCCATTCTAATTATACATACACAATTGGTGGCTCTTTCACCTTTTTATACTGGCTTTAGTGAGAAGGGTTGGGCTTCACTGTCTTTTGAATTAACCTCTCCTGTAGCTCCACATCCCTTTGGAATTGAAGGGCCAAAAATAGCCACAGCATTTTAGACATGGCATCAACAATGTTGAGTGGAGAAGGCTAATACTTTCCTCTGGTCTGCCTATGTATTATGGGCATATAGTCCCTAATAGTTCCAAACTGTCCCTCAAAGTCCCCTAATCACATATAGTCCCCTCAGTCTAGTATGTGGTTTCCTTTACTCACAGTGAGACTGCTGTGTTGACTGATATTTAAGGATATGTCCACCATCAGCTCCGTGTTCTTTTGTGGCAGGGCTGATGATCAGCCAGTTGGTTCTCAGCCCACAGTGATGCACAGGGTTATCCTGAATACAGAATTTTGCACTTTTTCTTGTTGAATATCAAGAGATTTCTATTGGCACAATCCACATTTTAGAAGGAATTATGGATTGATTCTCTGCTTGTTATGCCAGCTACTTCCCCTACCAGCTGGTAGCTCATTACTATTGGCATTCCTCAGGGGTCATTACTGGAACTGATAGTGTTTATCATCTTTTTTACTCATCCTCGTGATGAGATGGATGTACCTTCAGCATGTCCATAAACTGTGTGCAGCTGTTAATACACTGGAGTGTGTGGTAGCTATTCGGAGACCTCAATAGACTGGAGTCATGGACTGACAGGAGCCATATAAAGTCCATAAAAGGCAAATGCAGAATCCCCTACAGGATTTTTAAGCAACAGGCTATGTGACAAGTTACTATAAAGAAGTTGTGCAGAAATGGGCAGGGGGGGTGCTCATGAAGAACAAACTGAATGTAAGTTACAAGTAACTTGGACAAAGAAGGCCAGCCACATACCAAGCAGCATTAGTACGACTGTAGTTTGAGGATTATTTGGTTATTCCCTTCAATTCAGCACATGTGAGACCACACTCTCGTTACCATGGTCCAGTTTTTCTCTATATTTAATGGATGTCATATGCACAGGGATTTTCCACAACACGAGACTAACTGTTCCAGCCTGTTGAAGCAATGGGACATTTAACAAGGCAGAACATCAGAGCAGCCTGCTAAACAATTTACACCCACTTTAACCCTGACTTTCTCTCTGGTGCTGTTTTCCCAAAACAGCATAAAGATCCCTCCAGACAGAGTCAAGGGCATGTTTTTGACACTGAATAACATGTTGTCAAGATGAATCTATTACTGTTACAGGAAGTTGCTCTTCAGTCAATATTGGGAGACATTAGTGTCATATCTCATCAGACAGTACAGTTTCAGAAGTAGAGGGAGACTTAAATGTTAAATTTTAAATCTTTATTTTAGTTCTGGCCCTTAGTGGGTTCAAGTGTTGATACCTCGAAAGACACAAATGTTTTGCATTCTGCTTTCTAGCCTAGATAATAGTTGAGCCTTGAAGAATATTTTGTGATCCATTCTGACAAAACAAGACAGATGACCATATAAGTTCCCATCTTATGTAGGGTTTGTTAACTGGGTCAGCATAATGACAGTATCATTATTTCAATTACCAGAAGTGAAAATTTATCCATAGGAAACAGGAAAAATGATCACTGGCACACTTTAGCACCAGAATTCTTTCTGCTCTGCAGTGCTTCAGCCTTTCCTAAGGGAGCTTTAATTTTTATTCCAAAAGAAATTACTATTCCAGCAAATAACAGCTGGTTGAATTGGAAGGACTATCCCAATTACAAACATGACATACTTACAGAGTGACTCTTTTATTATTTCATGATTCTTGCTGGCATTTCTGATTGTTTGGTTCTTTGCTTGCTGTGATAAAGGGATAGCATAAACGAAATTAAATATTATGTAGGTACAACATAAGGTACAACAAAGTCTCTTGATTTGCTTCTTCATTTTCCCAGTCACTAGAACATAACACTGGCTAAGCTTGACATATTAGGAAAAGATCTAAGTCTTTAATAAATTCTTGGAATATATAATTTCTCGTACCTTATCATGTCACTGAACTATCGAGTTTTATGTTTCTTTCATTGCCTCTAGCAATAGTTGCTATGTTATGTTCTAATGCAAGGTCATTTGTCTTTGACTAAACACTCTTCCCCTGTAAATATACAGCGATAGAAGAGATTTTATCATGCTGTTTTAGGTGTTCTATTATAAATGACATAATAATTAATGTCTGTAAAATCAGTGAGTACCCTTTAAAATATAATCACGGTAGAAAAATTAAAAGTTTTTTTGGTTTGAAGCATGCTTCTTTTGCTCTCTTATTTCCAATACCTACCATCCCTAGATGATTCCAGTGCTGTTGCCATAAACTATGCAAGTCCAAATATCTGTGAGACAACTTGCTCATTGTGAAGATCCTATTCTAAATTCAGTAATGGGAGACTTCGTTAACTGCTATGGTTCTTTACAATAGAATCATAGAATTGTTTAGGTTAGAAAAGACCTTTAATATAATCAAGCCCAACCCTCAACCCAACACATCCAAATTCATCCCTAAACCATGTCCCCAAGTGCCACATCCACATATCTTTTAAATACCTCCAGGGGATAGTGACTCAATCATTTCCCTGGGCAGCCTGTTCCAGCACTAGACATCCCTTTCATGGAAGAAATTTTTACTAATATCTAATTTCAACTTCCCCTGGTGAAATTTGAGGACATTTCTTCTTGTCTTATTGCTTGTTACTTGGGAAAAGCAACCAACTCCCACCTGGCTACGACCTGCTTTCAGATAGCTGTAGAGAGTAATAACATCTCCCCTGAGCCTCTTTTCTCCAGACTCAGCTCCCTCAGCTGATCCCCATAAGACTTGTGCTCCAGACCCTTCACCAACTCCATTGTCCTTCTCTGGACACGCTTCAGCATCTCAATGCCTTTCTTGCACTGAGGTGTCCAAAACTGAACACAAGATTCAAGGTTTGGCTCACCAGTGCTGAGCACAGGGAGGCGATTACTGCCCTGATCCTTCTGGACACACTATTTTTGATATAGGTCAGGATACCATTGGCCTTCTTGGCCATCTGAGCATACTGTGGCTCATGTTCAGGTAGCCATCAGCCAACACCCACAAACACCCTTAAAACCATGAATTTTTTTCTTTGGTTCCAAAAATCTTTCTTAGTAACATAGTTAGGTAGACCACAGATGTTCTGAGCTGTGGTAAAACTGTATGCCACTCTTGCACATAACATTAATACTTCTAAAGGTCTGTATAGTAATTGAATGGAAAAAAAAAAATCTTTGTAATCTAAAGGTAAGTACTGTAGTGTATGAGATACACTTTGTCTGGAGCAGGGGGTTTTCAGTGTATTTCTCTGTACTAGATTTTATGGCTGTCACTAAAATGTCAACCATTGATCCAGTGCCTATATTATCTGAGATTCAATTACAGTGGATCAATGTTGGCTTTTTAACAGTAACCTTTGTAGCACGCTGGACAACACTGGAAATATATCTTACTCCACATACCTGGTAACAATTGATGGCAGTGGTACTGCTAACATATACAAATGGGAAAAAAAAATTAAAGAATCAACTTCCAGGTGGTTAAGAAATTTTGAGCACTAAAATTTGCCCCAAAGAAATAGAGACAAAAAAGAAGACCTTGAAAAATTCTCAAACATTTGCCCCAATATTTTCCTTTCCATACATATATTCAATCACTCACATAATGATCCTGATTTTTAAATGGAAAAAAATTCCGTTAATTCAGATAGACCTTGATGTTATACTGAAATTTATTCTTCTACCAGTTTCTTCAGAAGAAGTCTGATTACTCCAAGTAACACAATTCAGTATTTTCATGCTTTTAGTTGCAGGTTTATTTCTTTCTTTATCTGACTGAAAAAATGAATCACGACACTAAGACTTAAGTTCTGTTTCTGGTGCAGGGTTCATGACTGATGACAGATAAATTAATTCTTTTCTTTCAAGGACGAACAGTAATAGGTTTTTATACCAGTCAAGTATGTCAGCCTGTGATTTTGGGCACAGACTGTGTGTTACTGATGGCCAGTACTGGGAACAAAGTCCTTATTTCAAGTCTCAGGCATTTAAGCAGCATTGTTATACAGAAAGAGAAATTGAAAATTCTCCCAATTTTAAAGGGAACTTCACACAGGTTTAAAACAGTAATACCAGAGCATAATATTTTTTCCTGATTTGTGGTTTTTCACAAAGCATTTATGAGTCTATTAATTATTACTCTTTGTGATTAATACTGACATAATGTTTATATAGAAATAGCAATGCAACTCTGCAGTCCCTTTTTACAGTAATGTTTAGATCTCTCATAGTGAAATGTTTAAAGGCTTTCCAAATCTTCTATAATCAGGGATCACTCTTCCTTTCTCTCCTCTCCTATGGTTGCTAAAATAAAAGCCACCAAAGCTATGCTGTTCTATTTGTCTTAAACAACTCAAAAATAAAAAAAAAAAAGCAGTTCAATATGTCTCTCAAGCTATGTAGTTATATCTAAGCACCCCTATAATACCTGAGATATATTAAATATAATGCAGAATGAGGACTAGGTTAATATTGATGGTGGTGGGCAGGTATGGTCAGGAATAAAAGCAATAAGATTTACAGATAGTAAGTCAGCCTTAAAGTAAGTCAGGCAAAAATGTCTCCATTTCTTTCCCACTGGTCCTTCTACCATTCATCATCAGAATAAGATACTGTCTTCTGACTAAACCTCTTCACAAACCAGGGCAGGGTGGTCAGTGTTTGTATACACTTGTCCATGCACAAAGTTTAACAGAGCTGCAGGATGACAGCTCCTCACAGACATTTACTGCAACTGTGGATGACATGTTTGTGCAGGCTCAGGTTAAGGCTCTTTATTTATATAGAGTAGCTGTGTCAGTGTATCACTTGAAAATAAGTCTATCTCTCACTGAAATATGTAGTAAATAAGAAAAGTAAAAGTGAATGATCCAGTGAGTACAAGGATTTTCATGAAATGTGTTTCATACAAATTTAGTGGTAGACTGAGGCAAATTGGGGCAAATTGTCCTTAGTCTGTCACTCAGTAGACCTTCTGTGAGAAGGTGTGAGAGGTGTTCATTCTTATGCCAGTGAAGTATCTAGTCTTTCTGGGTGCAGTCATCAGTACAGCTTTAATATTGTCTTATTTGCCAAAGGAGGATCCAAGGACTGCAAATCAAGGATAAATTCACATTTTCTCACTGCACCTGATTAAAGGGCATAAAAAAAGTTGGCACAGAAAGTTTTCAAAGGCCTTCTTTGGGGTCTGTTCATCTCCATGACCACAATCTGGATTCCAGGATGATTTAAAGATGCTTTCAGGTCCCCAGCCACAGAAGGCACAACTAAAAGGTCACAGAAGTCTGGGCTGCAGAGCCCAGGTCTGTTATAGCTGGCATCCCTGGAGAGTGGGAAGCTTGAGTCTCTCCTCCTCAGGCTTCAGCAAACTCTACCTCTTCTTTCCTCACAGACTCTCAGAGTATTGGGAAAACAACTTTCAATAGGAAAATATTGCAGAGCTAAGTGAGCATGTCTGAGCCCACCAAAAGGAACAAAAAAAAAGCCTCTGAATCTAAGGGACAGGATCTCCTAGGGATCATGGTCTTAAATGATGCAGGGCTCTCTTTCTCAAGAAGGGATCAATTAACCTCTTCCCTCCTTCAAGCACTGTAGTAAAGAGAAAATATTTAATCTGGTGGCAAATCAACATGATAACAGTGATGTGTTTGAGAATACAGTCTTGATAGAAGTAAATACAAAATAACTAAAGTATACACAGACATAGTTCTCTCACTAGATTTAGACAGCTGAAATTCCACAAACAGTCTTTACCGATATAAAAGCTTGGAATTGAACCTATCTCTCCTCTCATTCATCATATGAGTTAGGAATTTGACAAAAAAGACCAGCATAATCAGCACTCATATTTTAACATTAATCTGCCATTTATGTCTGTCTAGATATCTTCTTTTTTTTCCTACACAAGTTAATAAGATGGTTATATCTCCAAACGTCTAGCCTGAGACATATGGCCTTAGTCAAACTGACATTTATTTCAAACATCATGCATCGTTGACACTTCACAGAATGCAGTGATACTCAGTTGATGAAAAAGAGGAGCAGAACTAGTCCTCCCCTATTAGCTAATTCCCTGAACTGAACTCATCTTAAAAAAAAAAAGAAGAGCCGTGCCCTGGAGATTCCTGTAACCTTTAACAAACACACTAAAGACAAGTAAATTACTTCAAAGTGGTCACACTTAAAGCTATTGTTTGATTCCAGGTTCTAGCTATCTATAAGTGTGTTAATCTAATTAATGATTTCATTTCCCCTCTTCACTCCTCCTGTCTCTTCCCCCATCCCCACCACCCCAGGGAAAGTGTTCATTAGGGAGAAGAATCATCCGAAATTCTTCTTTTCTGGGTAAAATTTGCAATTGTGCTACTTGTAGATGGAGTACTCTCTTGTGCTTTGAGAAGCCAAACTTGACATGCAAAAATCAGTTTGCTGCCAGAGAGCTCTTAGACTAACTTGGTGAAATTACTAAGTTTTTTTTGTAGAGGACATTGAGACAGAGACATCTTCATTACTTGAAATTTAAGCTCATTTTAGTAGATGTTGGTTTCAAAATTTCATATGATCAAATGGATCTCAGTGACTGCTGTGCTGCAAATGTGCACCAGTAGAAAATCTATTTACTTTTTACTTGTAAGTCTATCCAAACTACTTCTTAATTGTTGGCCTGTGGAATGTTTATTTGCTTAATTATTAATTAATTATGTGGAGAAAGATCCCAATTAAAAATATTGCCATAAAAGTAAGGTGATGTAAATACTTAGTGGGAGTTTCTACATCAATTTTGTAGAAAAATGCTAGACTACAAAGAATGTTAAGAGGACAAGAGAGACATGCACCCACATCTAGGACGAATATGCACTGTTCTCACAAGATATATTTAGGACAGATTTCTCGGCGTCTGAGACACCACTTTCATTTTCACAATGGAAGGAGAATTATGCTTTCTCCAGGTTCAGTGGAAAAGAATGTCATTTGTAAGAATCAATGTAAACACAACAGTAATTACTCATTTTTGTGCTCTGATTCAGCCTTCTTCCCAAATATACTTTGTTTTAAAACAGACACCAAAAATTCTATTTATATGTTTTAAATCAGAGCTTCTTTATACAAAGAAAAAGTGTAAACTTTATCCAAACATGAAATGTAAACTTCCTCTGGCCATTGGTAGGAAATCTTGGGGATTTTCAAAACAAATAAAAGAAAGAGAAATTATATGCATACTTAATTTTATTCACGGTACTTAATCAGGAACTTTATTAATGGGGGTACACATTTTTTGTTGTTCCCTTGGGCACAGTGGTATGTTTCTGGGGATACTAATAAGGGCCAGACTGTATCTTCTTCATAAATTATTTGCTCCTTCTTAGTTAAAACTGCATTCTTTACTATAGGAACACATGCTATGCCAAATGACAGGGTCCTATTTTTTGATTTGGAAAGAACCATTAGGAGATCTGAACTTCAGCCACTACCCAACACATACTAGCTTGTGATAGGTAATTTCACTCAAAATACTCATTACTTGCAAATGAGCATCAAAATATTTGTATTTAAATTTCAAGACATTTTTAATATTTTTAATGCCTGATTTAATGGAAATGAACCAGTCAGATACATTCAGAATAATAGGAGCACTGCAATTTCAAAGGTTGTGCAGAAATGTAGGAATTTTCAACTTAATCTAGACTTCCTCAGCACATATTTCCAATCACAAGACATTATTGTCAATATATGCAATGTTTTCAAGCTTTATTTCACCTGATTTTTGCCAGTGAAACTCAGCAGTTAATAGAATTGCCAATTTTGCTATTAAATGAATAGTATTTTTAGCAACACTTTCTACAAATTTTGGTGGAAGTTTGATCTTACACCAGCAAAAACAGACTACTAGTTTGAGATGTCCACTTTTATGAGGCTTAAGAAAGGCCCAAAGTTCAGGAGGAAGTATGACCTTGTGATTATAACAAGAAGGGCTGAGGTGTAGCAGGCAGGATTTCACACCATTTATTTACTAGAACAGGATGTACAAAAATGAGAACATATTTGCAAAAATTTACTTGATAGTTCTTTTCCCAGTAGATGTAATTGAAATGCTGACACATTTTCAATTTGGAAAAAAAAAAAATCAGCCAATGATATTTCAGTAGTTGATTGTTGCCTACTGTCAGCCTCTACATACATTGTAATTAAATACAACAAACTGTGAAGAAAGTGCTAAGAAAACTAATAAAAGCAATTGCATTTACCTCAGAAACAGACAGTGGAGTAGTTTTAGACACAATTTAGTCCCTTTTAGTTGCATCTTGAAGAATTAAGAAAAACACTTCTCATTTATTTATTCCTGAATATGTTTTGTTCTTAGTTTCAGTAACTAGTCTTTCTTTAATCTTAGAACACTGCAAGTAGCAAATTCAGTAATTTTTTGCTTTCCTTTGCTTTGATATGAGAGCTATATATCAGGCTTTTCGAGCAGAGGACAGGCTGCAACCACTTTTTAGAATGCAATGCTAAAGACTAGGTTTTGTTGACATTTTTGCACAAGCAGTGCAAAAAAATGAAGTCTCAGTCTCCCAGAAACTACAAAATTCAGGTAAATTTCCACAAATATTTCCTGCTCAAATAGATAGGGAAAAGATGTTAAAAATGTCAAAGTATTACTTTCTTTAAACGATTAATGAAATGCTTTGATGGTCATTTGATAATAAAACATTTCAAGAACTCTTTCTTTGCGAAAAGAATTTTAGAAGTTATTTAGAATACAAACACACAAGCTATTTCTTGTTGGAAAAGGCAAATGTCAGAAAGTTGACCTGACAAGAATTTTCTGCTTTATTTTGTAGATTTTTTTTCCACAAATATTTCCATTCTCTAAATTTTTCTTTGGATTCAACAAGAAGTGAGTACTTTCCTGAGCTTTTCAATTTGTCTCTTGCACCAAGTGCCGTTATTGGCTGGCCACCACTGTATTCTCCTCCTGTGTTTAGAAGAGCCCTGTAAGAACACAGCCAAAGTTGATGCTTCAAGGACATACACAATACTGTTTCGCCCAGAGGCACACTTTAACATATCTGAGACAAAGCTCAGAGCATTTGTGTTTCAATTTCAGCAGCCCTAGGATTCTGTTCTCAAAATTTTTTTCACACAATCGTAAAAACATGTCAGAGATGTTATACTGTGCTTTAGTACACAGGAGACAGTTAAGCGTTTCTGTGATGCAAACTATGTAAATTGTAACATGCTAAAAAGTCCTACATACCTGAATACAACATACACACACACAAAAAAAGTTACTCTTAATTCTTTTAATACTAAGAAACACACACTGAATATTTTCCAAATTGTTTGGCTTTTACTGCTCTCTCTTTACTGGTGTTTCCTCTTGCATTTCTATCGCATCGATACACTTTAGGATGCCTCTATATTTATCACAGTCATGTTTGTTATGCAGTCTAAAAGTTAGGTTGCTAGTTTTGCTGCTTTCAGCAATTCTCAAAAATTTAAGATTTTTCTCACTTTAGGATGAAAATAAGTCTGGCTTGTGACAACTAATATTAATATTAATAATACTGTTAAAATATTATCTTTTAAATGGATAAATAACCCTATGCAAGGAGAGTTGATATGGAGCAATTTCCTCTTCTTTAAGAAAGATGATCTGAAACAATTTCCTCCTATGCATCCTGAAAGCCTTTTTGCTAGCTTTTTGGCTGCAAAATACAATAGTAAAACTCATTTTCAGTTAAAAATTACTGTAAAATAGAAATAGACAATAAAGACAATAAACAATTTAGACAATAAATCATTAGGTTTTGGAGTTGTTGCATATTTTGTTTTGGGTTTTTCAATTTTTTTAATGGAAATCTGAGGCATGCATCAGTAAATAATCTTTAATGTAAAAGTTTTACCAGCAAGTCTTTATCCAAGTGTAAATTTAATGCTTATTCTGTCGATAAATTGTATTTTTGAGAGCAAAATATATTCTTTCAAAAAAGATCAAAAGACTTCAAGCAAGCCCTGGAGGTGGATTTCCTTCATTGCATCCCTTTGTTGTACTAGAGCACTAATAACCAGTAAAAAATTTCCTGAAGAAGAATTCCCCATGCATTTTAGGGTAATCGTGTGAAAACAGAAAGAAACTGAATTCACACCTCACCTCCGAAACTCTTAAACTGCCTTTAATCAGGAATTTCATTACTTGTTCTTACCTCTTCTCATGACCATCCCCGAATCTGAAGTGCAACACCAATAAACACTAGGAGCTCCTGAGACAGAATCTCTTTTATCCTTACATATGCCAAAAAGGAAAACATTGGATGTAATTAAGAAAAGAAATCGTGGTGAGGAAGAGAGAAAAAGAAGTGCATACAACCCCAATGCATAGTTTCTCAAGGGCACATGGGAACTATTCACTTCATCTGCAGAAATCTATAGATTTTGAATCTGAGCTGTCAAATACAATAAAATTAGCTCAAATTTTCACTTCATGTTCCTCTCCGTTCTTGGATTATAGTGCATTATAATACTATATGTTTCATTAAGAGTCTTTCCTCTTTCAATGAAGACTCTCAGCATGAAGAAATGTGGTATAGATGGCCTAATACAAACATTTCTGTTCTTCTAAAAGTAAAGTCCTAAAATGTAGAACTTTAGAGAAGAAAACTACTTGAGTGAACTACTTTGCTTTTGACCAAGTCTTTTCATTTCTGTGAGCTATTAGATGTTGTTCCAAGCCCCTTTCCCTGCAGGATACAAGGCTAAGAAGGATTACTCAATCACGAAAACCCCACTGGCTCAGCTTATGACACAAAATCCTCTAAACTTACTGAGAAAGCAGACACTTCTGGGGTGCTTCAGACCCATTTTTTGTCTCTCTTGGTATTTTAGTTGGCAAAAATGCTGTCAAAGGTGAGCCCTACAACCAAAGAGACAGTGGAAATATGACATATTGTCAGAAGCTGATTTACCCAGAAGTCAGAAGTTATAGTTAGGCTAATTTCACAATGAAATATGAATTACACAGATTTCTTTTCTCACATAGGAGACCCTGTGCCACTGAGTTTTTCACAGTCAAGCAGCAGAGTGAGGGGGTGTTCTTTGCATAAAAAGTAGCATTGTCCTATGATATGAGTGAAAGTCAAGATTTTTGTTTCTCTGTGTGTTAAACCAGAAAAAAACATACTTATTAATCAAATAGGAGTCTATTGACCACTAATGTTTTCAAATCAATACTTTTCAAAAGAGGAAAAGAAGTATCATTATTTTAAAAACTGCTGATTTTACAGATGTTAGTTTCTTCTATACTGATAATTCAACTTCTGGTCTCTGTTCTTGGAGAAAGTGCTGGATCTGCAAAAGGATTAGCACTGCGTTTAAAGAGACAGTCTCCTCATTCTCTATGTTATTAGTGGGAAAATACATTACCATTTACCAATGGTAATATGCAATATGCAATACTTTCTGATACAGTTCTTATGATTATTTACGTCAGACCAAAAATTGCCCCTATTTTAAATTAAACAACATTATGGGAAGTTTCTAGCTGCCTTATGATTTGAATCACTCAGTACTCGCTTTGGACTTCAAGGTACTAGAATATTTATGGACCAGGGACAAACCAAGTCTGCTCTAGTACGTTTAAGTACCTATTAGAAGTAAATAAACTTTGGAAAAAGCACATCTCCTTCGGTGGGTGCAAGCTAGAAGCACAAATCGTATAATTTACTGATGAAGTTTGGGATCAAACCAGAACCTGTAGAGGGTACCAAGTCTTTCAACTCATGCCATAGAGCCAAGTGAGATATATGCCTACAACACACGGTTGTAGGCCCAGTGCCCTATTCTAATGTCAGGATAAAGAGGTTCGGATAGTTATTATTTCCTGGTTCGTCAAAATAGCTGGATTTAACTTTTGGCTGTCAATAGTTACTGCCATTTATCACCTAATAACAACTAGTAGCATTCAGTTTTCCTTTGGAATTTTTGAATCAAATATTAAATTAAGAGACAGAAAGTGAAACATAAGACTAGATATCTAGACACGGAATAGAAAGAAGCATTTTTTTTTAGTGGAGATGTTGACTGGTTGCATTGTAAGATGAATGTAAAGGTTTCTTTCCTGCTCAATAGTAGGTCCAGGTTTCTTTATCTTCCTGCAGTAACTGTTGTCTAATCACTGTAACTTCTAATATTACCATAATTAATGGATGGAGATGAAGAAAGAAAATGTTCAGCAGTTTTAAGGTAGGTGTTGGCTGTGTTTCCCTATAATATTTGTAAATTTTATAAAAGTACCACTCAATTCCTATGCCTCACTTAGATTCCCTTTAGCATCTCCAAACAAGATTTGATTGCTTGAGTTTTGTTTTGATGCTCCATGTATGGCTGAATTTCATTCTACTGCAGGACTGTTGCTGACAAAACAATCTCCTCTGCTTTGTCCAATTTGGCTGTAAATGACTAAATCAATGTGACCTTCAGAAAAGCCTCCTAGATGATTATTCCATAGCCTTGACTGCCAATATGAAGCACTCCCCATTTACCAGAACTCTTTACAGAAAGCAATTCACTAATTGAACAGGTGGCTATTTATTTCAGTGTTGGGGAAGCTGAGATAGTTCCTGATGCAAAACACAAAAAGTAACTTCTGGAATATTGCTAAGAAATTTAATACAGTCATGCTCAGGCTACCACGTCCTGCCAGAACCTATACAGTTCAAAATCCCATTTTTCTTCTTGACTGCTATGTCACTCTGCAACTTTATATCCATTTTATTATTCTTAGCCCCTAATTCAGTTATGGCAGAAAGCTTTCCAAAGCTCTGAACTCTTGAAGACCTCAGGCCCAGCCTACAAACATACACATTTGATTATTTTTTAATGAATATCCCCACTGCAAGTATAGAGAATCAGGGCCTGTTTAACATTACATTTTAAAAAAATTACTGGGATAAAAATGGAGTAAAATCTTCATGCTACTAGTTATAAATTTCAAGCTGTACTCCTTGGGATATAAGTCTATCTTTAGCTAGTCCCAGATTAGGAAAGAATTTTACACTGCATACAGGTACTATAGTGCGCGGTGCTTGAACAAGTATTCTTCACTATGAGGGTGTTCAGGAACTGGAATAGGTTGTCCAGAGAAGCTGAGGATGCCCCATCCCTGGAAGTGTTCCAGGCCAGATTGGATGGGGCTCTGAGCAACCTGGTCTAGTGGAAGGTGTCCTTGATCGTGTCAGAGGGTTTGGAACTAGATGATCTTTAAGTTTCCTTCCAACCAAACCATTCTATGATCCTGTGTCTCTCTGATGCATCTGTTACTGATCACTGTGGAAAAGGAGACAGAAAAACTGGAATCTGACATTAAAACCAGTATTGTAGCTCCTATGCTGCTACTCACTTCATTGGCAAAGGATATTTTGAGTAGGTTTTACAATTCAAATCTAAATGACCACTCTGGCCATGAAGAAAGACAAAAGTAGTTTCAGAGAGACCCATTGCCTTGCAAAACTTAGGTGGACAGGCTTTTTAGGTAAAAGTTTTCCTAAAGAACTCTCAGACGTTTAATTTCCGATTCTGATTCTTCTTTCATTTTCTTTGGTGCATCATTAAATATAATTTCTAAGTCAGCTCAGTAGATCTGACATGAGAAGAGCCTTACTAATTTAATCCTCTTTTTGAATATTCTTCATTTCTCTCCTTTTCCTTCCCAACACACTCACCAAAGCCACCAACTTCTATAAAGAGACAAAATATTTTGGTAATTCTTTTTTGATGTCATTTTCCCAACAAGCTGACTGACTCCATAGTCCTCTCCTTTCCCTCTTTTTTCCCCTTTCCCAAACATTTCTAATCATTCCTTTATCAAGCCATGCTGGTAGCTTTGCAACCTGGCATTTAGAGCTAAGCAAGTAAATTTCAATAACTAATACACTCAAACAAAGCTTTTTTCCCTTCTTGGGGACTACTTGAAAGAAGATCTTGAACTGAATTTATGTGATAGCAGAATGCTTTTGATATATTTTAAATTCTGTTAATCTCTGCTTGATCACAAATATTTATCCTGCCTAATTTGTGAGAGATTGAAAAAAGTCATGTAACACTGATTGCTTCACATGATTTCATACAGCAAAAGTGGAGGTCTCAGGTGCAGAAAAAGTAAGCTAAAATATGAGTGAAAATACTGGTTTGTACACCTCAATATATTCACAGGCATATGTTTCTCTCAGTCACTCTAATTCCTTCCACAGTCATCTTCATTGGAATTTTAATCTATGGTAGCTTTCAGCACAATGCTTTTTTGCTGTACCATTAGTCTCTCTCCACAGTCAAGCATTTGAATCCTTCTACCAGTCATCCTTGTTCAGTCTGTTTCTAGTTGATTTGGAGAGCAATAACATTGGAGAAGCCCAGACAACATTTTTCACAGGCTACATATCGAAGCAATTTCAAAATGGACAGTTACAGGGTGCTGTTATATTTCCTCTATTCTCAAGGAGTGAGACCAGTGTACAAAGTCAAGAAAGAAATAACAAAGTAGCAAAATTACCACTGCACAATTATTGCATTCTTGATAAAACCAAAAATATTTGGTTCCTCTTTTTTAGTATAAAAAATTCTGGCATTTTGTCAGCATCCCATAATACTTAAACCCTACAGTCTTAGAAGTTTTAGTATGACTGTTCTGTTTCAAGAATCTGAGCTTTCTCCATATTCCACTAATGAAGCTTCTTCATCTACAGACTTATTATTTGAAAGGGAAATGCATATTTGAAAGTGAAATAAAGTATCTGGAAAGACAATAAGAATACAAAGAAACCATTGAGGTCTGCACATAAACTTCCTTATAAAGGAAGAAATTTTGATGAGGGAAATGCAGTCTCTCCATCTGGGAAACAATCAGCATTGCTCAATGACTGTCCTTATCACTGGCACTTGAAACAGCGTTCTGCCTGCAGCTTTTAAGATTTAATTGTACCTGAAAATCAGGGGTTTTTTGCAGTCTGGCGACTAAACCTGGATAAAGAAGACGAGAAGAAACAAAACGGAGAGGTAAGGGTTCTGTGTCCTAGTCCCTCTTCTGCTACTGAGCAACTGGGTGACCTTGGACGAGACACTTAATATCCATGACTTATTGCTTCAACTGCCAAATTAGACAAGGCTGACCTGCCTTTGAGGGGTTTGTGGGCTTCAATTTTTAACATCTTGATACAGAACCACTCAGAACTGCAAAATAGAGGCTTTCATTGTTGTAATTAAATAACTGAGACTTCAACTCAGCAGAAATTAAAAATCAACACTTTCTTCGTGTATCCCTGGGGATGATGATGGAGATCCACTTGAGTAAGTGCAGGAAGGCTCTTAGGGATGGGCAGACTAACAAATCACAAGAATAAATGAATGAACAGAAACATCCGGCACAAGATTTCCTAGCTGTCCTCGCCTCTGATGCATTGATTAATAGAGAACAATGAAGGAAACAGTGCTGGAGGACAAACTGAGTAGCAAAGAATTGTAACTGACAATTTGCTGCTAAAATACATAGTCCCTTGTAAAACCTATTGATCAATGAAGTCTCTCTACCAGCATAAAAAAAATACACACACAACAGAGGGAAGGAAATTTGAGTAAATACTCTCATTTAGAAAACTCAGCATCATGCAGCATTTAATCTGTCTGCTATTCAATAACAGCAGCACACACAAGTAACTTTTCTCTTTTGTTATTACTCACCTGGAGCTATTAATCATCAGACTACAAACAAAAGACCAAAAGGAGAGAGGAGAAGTGATGAGCCTATTTCTCCCTTGAGGCAGATATTGAGGAGGGCAATAAACACAGGGAGGGGCGCAGAGCAGCCTCCCAGCCCTGACAGAGTAGGGATCGCAGCAAGGGTGTGCACTGAGCATGGAAGAGGCGCACTCTTCTAGCGGCAGGGATACAGGGTGCCATCAGCAGGACCCTGAAGTCACCTTCCCTTGCCAGCCAAAGTTTTTAGTACAACACTGCCATCTATTGTCTAACGTTCCAGATTTGAAGGAGGCTGGATATTACAAAGTGGTCTGTCTTGTGAGATATCCCAGATTTGAAACCATATTCGGCACCCCACTAGCCAAACGCTGTAGAAGTTACAACCTAGACATATCTTTTGACCTTCCAGCCCAAGCAAATTATTATAACAGATTGACAGGTCAAGGCTGTATAATGAAAGAGAAGATGAGCAGGCTGGACATTCACAGATAAGGCAATACAAAAAAGGAGAGGTGCTCTAACTGCTCTGTTCTGACTAAACCCTTCTGAATTAACCTGCATTAACCTTTTGAGTACCACACTGGGCTGGAGATTTATCCAGATGTACAATGGAGGAACCAGAAGAGCTGACTTCAAATGGTTATCATGTTAGAGCAATATTAAATAATCCAAAGGTCAAAGGAGGAAGAGGACTCCTTGTACAAGTTATAACTCTGATTAATAGAATATTAAATCACACTAAAGCAATACTTTATCTGAGTGTAAATTCAGGCAAGTGCTTTTCCCCCTTTTAAAACAGCCTGTTGACAAAGTTCATTCACTGCTTTCTGTTCAGGGTGGAATGCATATTTCTTAATTCATTATTGCACGTAATTATACGGTTAAATAAACATTGATATGTAGAAATAAAACTCAGAGTTTAGACCACAATTTTTGGGTCTATAACTATCACTGCATTGCTCCCAGAGAGAGAAAAACATTCTGGGGTTTGGCAAGAAACAGAAACCCAGATGCAGTTTGATGAATCCTTCAAGTTTCAGTTTTGAAAAAAGAATAAGTTCTGCACTTCATTCTTCTGGGGAAATGAATTAGGCCCATACAAGAGAGAGAGAATAAAGAGAATTAGACTTTTGTATTGACAAGGAGTAGAGCAGAACATAAAAATGTGTAGCATTAACAATAATAAATCCTTTATCCGCAGGAAGGCCACTTCCAGAAAGTGTAAAAAATTCAAATGAAATCTCTCCATTTTTCTCCTTTCTCAAACTTCAGGTAGTGCTGTCCTATCAATGTGATTAAAAGTACCACATTATATTTTACCACTTTTTATGGTTTTGCCTTTTGAAATGAGCTTGTTTAAATCTCTCTTCTGAGCTGCACTAGCTACCCACATGAGCTCAAACCTATGAGAAAACACATGAACTCTGGGGTAGAGGTACTGGAGTTAGACAACCAATAGGGAAGATATTCCAGGTCACATGGTCATATTTAATCCCTCTTGGAATTCTGGTGATACACTGGAGGATCCTCAGTAGAACAATTTTCAAAAATATCACCCAAATATTTTTATGGTAAAATAGCTGTTCTCACAAAGGCAGCCAGCTCCACATCTCATGTAGGCTCCCCCAACTCACCTATCTCTTACTCATTCTGTCACATTTCACAGCTGCCATGTTGTCTGAATGCAAAGCTGATAACTTGGTGTGATTTCTAAAAAAAAAAAAAAGAAAACATTTGTGTGTGAACATTCTTTTACAATCCATCTTCCTCCCAAAAAATCATTTTGTTTTCTTGATTTTAATTCTGTTACAATTCTGTTCCCAATTTATATTGCATGCCTGCAATTTTGATGTCTTTTCATTTTATTATTTCAAAAAAGGAAGAAGGAGTGTAGAGGACCAATGAAAGGAACTAAAACCATGAAAAAGTAAGAGAAATGGAAAGAGACATTTGGAAGGGGCATTAAACAATTTTTAAAAACTCAGGATATGTTGATGGAATATTAAAACAGCTGCAATTCTTAAGGCTGATTCACTGTGAGATTAGATGGGCCCAATTAATAATATCATCTTTGATTGGTAAAACTAGATGAGTACCTGGCTGAAAGACCTAATCTTGGTTCTTTCATCTCTGAAAAAATCAAATACAGGGTTTTTTTTATCAAGTAGGTACAAGAAACAACAATCAGAGCATTGATGTTCAGGTTTTCAGTATTAAATATTAAATTTTCAATTTTCAGTTGATGTTGAAAATTTTTTCAAAATTTTTTATTCAAGTTTATTCTAGTCCAAAACAGCTTTTTTTTTTGTTTTGTTTTGTTTTACCGAATGCTTTGGAAACTCAAAACCACGTATACCTAAATATTTTGGTTTCCCATGAACTTCAGGAAAATTTGCTTAGCATTTTGATCAGAGGTATAATTTCCAAATTTTTAACAACTAAAGGGAATAATTTAGTTACAGAGATCCAGCTATTCACATGTCTTCATGTGTTTCTGTAGAAATGTTGGAATCTGGTTAACTACATCTGCAACTTTTGCAAGTTCAGTTGTCCAAAAGCTGCCTGCATCTTCAGGCAATCACTTATCATTAGGGGCAGTAAGCATTGAAATGAAGATGGATTCTCCTTCTCTCTAACACTGTGATGCTAGACAGTATTTGGTTCCCAGAGAGGGAAAACTGAGCTTTGCAACCCAAGTGACAATAATATCGCTTGGCTCCAAGTGTTACCAGGACACAGGAGAGTATAGAAGGCGTTTTACCTCACCAGTATGCAGGTTCTGCCAAACTCCACAATAGTGCCTTTAAGAGCCTGTAGTCCTAGTGTGTCAGTTAGTTTGTAAACAAAACACTATGAGAAAAAAGAACACTTAAGTGGTGAGACATGGATCAACATGACTAACTCTACGACAGTTTCTGTCTCATGAGAATTAAAATCAGATGGGGCATATCTTCTATTCCTAATGTCTCTATGGCAATTTTGGCAGCTGCTCTTGTAAGTGTTCATTTCTTCCAAGTCAGCTCAATCTCACACTCTGGTAGTTTTGATCTGTAGTCTCCTAGATTAATATAGCACAAACAATTCCAATTATCACAGCTCACATCAAAAGGTTTTAGAATAAGCAGAAGTGAATAAACTGTGCCCCTCAGAGAGACATATACAGTGGCACCAGGGTGGTATTTGAAAGTCTCCTGAAAATCACAACAGATCACTAGAAAACACAATAAATTTAATTTTTGAAGAGGTTTAGCCTGGTTTTGATTCTTCTTAAATACTCTTCTGTCAGTCAGTGGAAAACTGTAAACTTTTTGTTGTAAATTCAAATGGAAAAGAAGGTTTTGCAGTTTGTTGTTTTAAACTACATGTGGAATAAAGTTCTATTCCAGTGAAAATACATGTTCTATGAATTAAAGAAACCCATTTTGCAAAGATAAGAACTTTAAAGTTCACCTGAAGCAAGTAGTGAGCAAAGATCTGCACCCAGAGGATAAATATGTGCAAAACAATATAACTCCTTTAGTTATATAATTTTTAAAATCTGCTTGAAATAATAATATTTCTGGAAATCTCAACAATATTTCTCATTACCAAAATTTTTCAGTGTGTAGAACAGCAAAACAACAAAACATAATCTAGTTAGTCTTAGAGAATTGAACACATTCTGTATTGTGTTTGGTTTTGTCACTGGGTAGCTCCACATAAATTCAGTGAAATATGTGATATAACTAATGTGAAAAGGGCCAAAGCAGCAGCATAGCAAAAACAAATGGCAAAAAAAGAGCATGAGAGATACTGTGAGTGGATTCTGTCCAAAAGTGTTTCATGTTAGTAACATCACATTGAAACCAGCATCCAACACCAACAAACAATACAGTTGAGCCACTGTTAGATGCAAACAGTAGCAGCACTTACGCTAAGAAAACCACTGCAGTATATATATAAGTAGCTTATTGGTGCCTTGAATGCCATCTGCAAAGATTAAAGCCTGTTCTGGTTTCTGCTACTAAATTCTGTCTGTGGTTCAATATGTAGAGGTTCAGACATCTGTGAAAGATTGAATATTGGTTCAGTCCGAATGAACTGACCAAAACAGGAGCTGTCATGTACAGGCCAGAGGTATCTCTCAAGACAGCTTTTTATGTCAAGCTGCATTATTACAATCAATTAATTCTTATCCCCAAAGTGGATCCCTGGATCTGAAATACCAAAGATGAAAGAAAGGTGTTTATTTGGGCTTCTGCAAGAGTACTGATTTACATGGAAAATACTCCTTTTTTTTATCAGACAAATACTCCCTAATGGAAGTAGGCCTGTCATGTGGGCTGCACTATCTTAATTGTTGCTGCTCTTCCTTTGACTAATGAGCTTTTCTACTCCTGAAGAAAAAGAAACCAAGCTATGATTCCCTTAAGGATTCTGAAAGTTGAAATAGGAACAGAAAACAGCACCAACTATGTGACAGTGATGTAACATGTTATCATAATATGTATAAGGACATCCACTTAGTTTATCAGAATAATCTATATAGTTCCCAATAGGAGTAATAACGAATACAGAATGCTTGTACAGTGAAATTTTATGAACTAAGACACTTAGTAATTTAGAAGTTATTATTTTCTACAGCATCCATGAGAACAGCGTCATGATAGGATAATCAAGAGGCATTTTCAATGCAGCTGTCAAAAAAAATCTCTAATGTCATTTTTAAATAACACTGAAAGAAAGGGAGATTGCGCTTTCTCCTGCCTGTAGTGGAAATGCTACAGAGAGAGGTCAGCAGCAATGCAGTTAGTCTATAATATATAGTACATTTCAAAGATGTGTACCATTAGCTTGGACTGCAGTTTGTTGTACTTTACAGCAGAAGGGTATTAGAATTTTGTACTAAATCCTCAAGGTCAAAATATGCCTAACTAAAGGACCCCAATACACCTGGTTCTATGACATTCCAATTCCCTATACATGTGCATGTCCACCACTACTGGCATACATGGTAAGGTTTATAAATTTTTTCAAACACTCTGATAATCCAAGTTCTTGGTAGCATTTGGTGTACTACTGTAATTGCTATGCTAAGAACATAAAAGGCATGGCTGAGTGCATGCCCAGAAATGCCAATGTTTCTCCAGGGGGTCATAGTAGATCTGAACAATTAAATGTATCCCTTCAGAAGCACTAGACTTTAAAGAGAAATATCAGTCCTCCTCTGTCTACCTGATCAATGTGCAGCAGATAGGCTTTTTTTCTGTCTTATTCTACTTCTGTCTTTCTCAGATATGTGGCAAAAGGTCCACAGCCATCAATAGATTAGGTCATCTTCTGTAACTCAGTGGCAAGAGCCATGTCAGACAGGAGAAGCCTTGAGAGTTTTCTTCTATATTTCCAGAATCTATCACTTGGTCATATTTCCTTTATGTAAAATCTGGGGTGTAATGGAGAATTATGTCTCTGCTCCTTTAACAAAACTCGAATCTCTTCAGTGTTTATGCTGTCTACAGTGTACCTCTGCTCAGCATAGTTTGCAGCAGAACTGGGAATCACAGGGTCTTGTTCAATGCAACTGTACAGCACAGCAGCCATTATTTCTTAAGGCTTTTCCTTTCTTCTCCACTAAGTGAAGGCAATCTTAAATCACAAGGTATATGACTATGAAGCATTTTCAGATTCAAACTTCATATTATCTTCCTTTTCAGAAAGGAATCTTTAGGCAGGAAAGCATCTTCAAAATGGTGAGAGAACACCTCATATTGGTGACTGGAAAACTGTGTAAGAAAGCTAGAAATGTACCGTAATAGCCTTTCTTCCACTATATCATAAAAACTCTGTCTTCCTTCCTTTCGCTATTCAGTTTAAGTTTTTATTCTTAAAGAGAAGCCAGTTCACACTTCAGTTCCTAGCTGATGGTGGGGATCTGGATGGCTGTTGAAATCAAGAACTGGAAGGGTAGTTTCTACTTATGATCCTGAGATTATCTCAGCTGGTTAGAGCCTGGTGCAAATAACGCCCAGGTAGTGGGTTTGATGCCTGTATGAGCCATTCACTTAAGAGCTGGACTTGATGATCCTTGTGGGACCCTTCCAACTCAGAATATTCTGTGATTATAGAAGTGCAACTGCCACATGTGCTTTAGGATAACCTCAGATTACTAGCCTGTCTTTCTGCTAGTACCTGGAAAAAGTGAGAAGTGGAAGCCCTTTCAGGAGGCCTTCACTTTGACCTCTTTGCCCAGTTGTGATTCTGAACTCTGTCAAGCAAACAGGTTTCTCTCCAGTTTAGCTATGCTACGTAGGAGCTTTTCAGCTTGTGCCACATATTTACCAAGAAATTCAATTCTTTTTCTTTTGTTCATCTCAGTAATGGGTTTGAACTGGGATATAGTCATGCTACAGTGTCTTGGATTTCTCCTCAGTGAGTGCTAAAACTATCAGTTTTCTTTTGGGCTAAACTGCCTCAGTCTAGCAATTAATGGCACTGGGACCATTTATATATGTTGGATTTATTATCTATGGTTATACCTGGTTGGATCATTTTTCTGCATGCTGAAATGGAGCATAATTGGACTATTTTTCATAACAAATGGAGTGTGCCTGTACAGAAGGAGGTTGGCCTACATCAAGTTTTGCCTCACTATTTTTAATAGCTCCAGCAGGGAACGCGTTTCACTTCTCTGTTGGGGTCTTTCCAGACTAATGTTTTTCTTTTTGTTTAATGACACAGAGGTTGGTCTCTGTCATATTGTTATGAGTGATAAAGTATAAGTCCTGGCCATTTTTGCATTGCTTTTGTGGAAAAAAGGTGAACAAGCAAATTCCAGAAAGAAGTACTGCTACGCGTATTTGAATTCCCTGTACTAACTAGGCAATAGTGGCCCAGACAAGTGAGTTTCTTGCAAGAATATCTTGGTTTATTTTATTTTAACACAAAATCAGAACACAATTCCTGGGAGACATTCCAGCCTGGTAGTCCTTCATTATTATTATAGTAAATATTTAGTATAATAAAATAATAGAATACAATATAACATAATATAATAATAATATTACACAGTTCTGCAATCTATTAATGTCTGATTTAAAATGGACATCTCCAGCAAAGAGAAAATTAAAGCATCATGGTCAACGAATAAATTCAGCATAGCAAGACTACTGTTTTAGTGATCTGTGATGCCAGTTTTTTCTTTGTTTACTATGTGGTATGGCTCACAGGCGTGCTCCGGCAGAAGAGAAAACTTTAAAATGATTCATTAAAATCAATCAGAATCTTACTCTTTGAGCATCTGCTTTTGTTTGGGTCATGTTTTCCTGGTGATTCCTTGAATCACAGCTAAAGAAGAGTCAGACACACAGGGAGAACATCAGGCCCTGTCTTTATTCCTTAATGCCTTTACTCTCAAATAGGCTCCTGGGTAGAGGTGAGAGACAGAGTAGTGTACTAGCAATCAAATCTGCTTTGCAGCATGTTCCTATGCTGAGCATCTGGTAAGGAACACAGATGTTCATTTTACAAACTGTCTGTGTTGAAGCTACGGCTGAGGTGTATGTCTTCATGAAAACTGACTGTTTATTATAACACAAAATGAGACTGTGCAACTTTGTAATCCCATCCCCAACTCCATGTGTTCACATGGTATATATGTATATGTGTTCATGCAAATGCCGCTGTGTGTGTGAGGCACTTGTTACAGTGTTACAGTGTAACAATATTTGTTACAGTGTTGTGTGCATGTGTTACAATGTATTTAGAATCTTCATACAGTGAGATCACCTGATAAGCTTTATCTTCATCACTTATGGTCTTCGTTCAGATTGATTTCTTTAAACATGGTGAGCATGAAGCAAAAAGACAACTTCCACTTTTCTCTCTTAACTCTGAAGTTCTGAAAGTCTGTTGTATAAAATCGTATTGAGAAAGCTTCAAGAGGGTCAAAAATGTGCAAAAATTTACAGTCAACTCCTGTCTCATCTGAATGACTATTTGGCATGAATTTCAGGTCACTACTTTCCTTTCCAAAAGAATCTTGTGTGTGATGCTCACAGTATAGGCTCCATGGCACACCTCCAAGGGTTTGGATTAGATAGAATAAATATCCTTCCACAGAATAATCAAATCTTGATATCAGTGTATTTTAGCAATTTGCACAACAGAGCCATTTGCTGAGGACTAAGAAAGAAATTAATTTATTTCTTGATTCATTTATTTATTTTGATTTATATCAACACTAGTTTTAAAGCAAAGACCTAGAGTTCGAAGCAATGTTGTTATGTATTAAAAATGTGTGCACTAATGTGATGAAAACTAAATACAAATGATCTGAATGAAATCAAAGTCTAATTCATGTCACTCTTATCAATTGGCATATATATATACACTAGCCACTATCATAATTGATTTTGTTACTGTAATGTGCATAGACCAAATTCAAAATCAGGCCTTCACTCCATCTCTGTAATGCTCTCACAGGGAAGAGACTATGTTATTGCATAAAACCATTGTACGTAACTGAGTTCAGCTAAAGTCTGAGCAGGTACAAAGAAAAGTACAGCTTTCATGGAAGAAAAAGGTTAGACAAGAATATTCAGCTAAAGGAAGAGATGAATGAAGGAGAAATATCATAAATTATTAAATCATGAAAGTACAAGAGAAGTTAAAAGACAAAAATTTATCTTTCATGTAAAGAAAAAAACCTACAGGGAATCCAATGAAATAACCAGGCAGGAAGTCAAAACCAAATAAAAAGCAGTACTGTTTCTAATATCTACTGTGTTTTTCTTTCTAAGACCATAGCAGAAGCAAAAAGCAGGAATGTTTCCAAAGAGGGATCACAGAACTGCATTGAGGGTAAGTCAAATGGCAAAAACCACAGAACTATCTAGATACAAACTCTGGCACTCTCCCCCTCAAATCCACCTCACCTGGAGTACTGCATCCTGTTCTTGGGTCCCCAATATAAGAAGGACATGGACCTGTTGGAGTGAGTCCAGAGAAGGGCCACAAAATAGGTCAGAGCACTGCAGCCATGAAGACAGGCTGAGAGAACTGGGGTTGTTCTGTCTGGAGAAGAGAAGGCTCCAGGGAGACCTTTGAGCAGCCTTCCAGTACATAAAGGGAGCTTAGAAGAAAACCAAAGAGGGATGTTTTATACAGGCATATAGTGATGGGCAAGGGGGAGTGGCTTTAAATTGAAAGAGGAAAGGTTTGGATTAGATATTAGGAAAAAACTCATCAGTGTGAGGGTGGTGAGGCACTGGAATATGTTGCCCAGAAGAGCTGTTGATGTTCCCTAGAAGTGGTCAAGCCAGGCTGAATGGGACTTGATCAACCTGATCTCAGGGATTCTATCCCTGCTCCTGTCTGGGGGAGTTTGAACTACATGATCTTTAAGGTCCATTCCAACCCAAAACATTGTGTGATTCCTTGGACTATTGACTGTCAGAAGCTGAGAGGATATATCCTGGAAAGTGCATCAGACCAGTTGTTCATTGGAGTAGTCCAACATGGATATTGAGGCTTATAAAGTCAGTCTGTATCCCAGTCCTCCCTTTCTGTGTCAGCTTTATAGGTGGAGGAGGATATATTTCAAGGAAAAGATGATGGGGCAAAAGAGCATCAAGGTTCAGTCAATAAATGATAAACTTCTCTACAGAGTGTCTGTGTATGTCCCCTTCTCATTCTTTTTGTTGTAGGCAATATAAAAGTAAAACTAACAGTTGAATATGTTCATAGATTTTGTTTTAGCTGCACAGACAAATGATAAGAAGGGAAATGGAGATACGAGGTAGGAAAATTACTCCTCCCTGAATGTCAGTGACAGAACTAGACAAACAGTTCCACTTCCTAGTCTATTACCTCCTTTTACATTCTACATTTGCTATACCCTAGTGGCATCTAGTATATGGCAGAAAAGATGGCTTGCAGTCTGTCCTGAAGATCAGTGGATTGGTAGCTGATAGTCAGGATGACTCCCTGAGGATGCATTGATCAAAGATCCTTTAAAACCAGGGTACTTTAACATGGTCATTGATTGCAGCTGTGACATTATTGCAAAGTCCTGCTGGTCTTCAGATTTAGAAGAGTCTTTATAGGTCAAAACCAATAATTTGTACTGCACTTGAAAAACAGCACCCATTTTTCAGCTCAGTGCCTCCTGCATCAGCTCTGCTTCTTATCTGATTTATGCTTTATTTCCATGTACAATGTATTGCAGTAATCCAATTCCCAAGTAATTCAGGCATGGATGGTAGCAGCACTGTACTAGCATCTGAAAATACACAAGAAAGTAATTTTGGCATAGGAAGCTAAGAATTTTACAGCTCTTCATCTTCAGTCCTATGTCAGATAAAGAAAATATTGTGCATAACAGTGTTGAGCTGAAGGATTGCTAAAGGCAAAGAAATGCACTATTACACTGATAATTTTTTTCCCTAACAATACAACGAATGCAGGATTGAGAGACATAGCCCTTTAATCAGGTCGAAAATTGCATATTAAAAATGTTACTGAAACTTGATTTTTGAATTTTTTTTTCTCCCTTACCTAAAACAGTTAAAATTGTAACTAATTGTACTGAGAAAAAACTTAAGAAAGGTCTAACTGCCCAGAGATATAGCAGAGTTATGTTATCTCTTTGCAATAACAGTGTCTAATAAATAGGTTTCAGGAACACACATTAGTTAACATTAGAAATACTTTCAAAAATTAATCTAGCTCCAAATTTGCTTGTTCCAGTTGATATGGTTTATAATACTTAAATATGCATAGCATGCTTATTTTTGTCTGGTATGTTTTTAGTGGATGCAGTTAATAGAAAACATCTTAAAAATTATTCTTTTACAAAAAAAAAAGCCCACAATTTTGCTCTTTTAAGGATGAGATCCATTCTTAGTCTACATCAGTTTACATTTCACTGACTTTAACAATGCTTCTCCTTATCTTCACCAGTCTAAGGGAGTTCTGAAATAGGTCTTAAATTTGTGTTAATTTATATAAATGCATACTTAATTATGACGTAGACTAACAGAACCTGGCACATCACCCATCATATATCTCTCACAGACACATTTTTGCTCTTGTGTATTTATTATGAGCCCTGCAATTTTCAGTAGGTTTTTCCCCCTTGAAATCCCATTTTACAGAGTTATATTATATTACAAGAAATTCAGCTTTCAGTTTTCAGAAAATAAGCTTCAAGTTCTCATGGCTGCTAAGAGATATTTCGAAAGGTTAATCTGAAAGGATCAAACACTAGAAGGCAAATAATATAAAGATCCCAAGGGATATTACTTTTAAAATCTCATGATTTTTAAACCAGTTTTATGGGATTAAAATTGCAGCAGGGGAGATTGAGGTTAAACATTAAGAAACCGTTCTACTCTAAACATAGTTAAGTAGTAAGACAGTTTGTCTAGAGAGCTTGTGATTTTCCTCCACTGAAGGTTTTTAAGAGCAAACTGGACAGGTTGCTGCTCAGGAATGTTTAAGCTCTCATTGATTCTATCTTCAGAGGTGGAGTAGTAAAATGAGGTCATGTAAAGAATTCATCTCTTGACCCATTTTCATTTGAAATGATTGATGCAAGATTTACCATTTTTAACATGTTGGGTTTACAATGATAAATACAAAATCACTTCATCTAAACCCCCAGTAATCACTGCTGGTAATGCATTTCTTATCAATATTGTTAATAAAAATCTTTAAAAATCCAATATTAATAATAAAAATAGAATGGATCCATTTTTAAAAAGCTGGAGTTTTCCCCCAGAGTCCTTTCTGTAGGTTTTAAGGAATCTCTATTCAGGATAAGTCTTTAAAGAATCTTAAAACTATATTTTATCAGCCCCAAGTAATTCCAATGGACAGTTTTTGTTTAATTTTTTCTATTCTCATCTAATTTTCTTATTTTGTTCGTATACTAGTATGACTGTATTTCTAGCATGTTAATTTTTTAAAATTTTATTCTATTATGGTTTTGCAAGTTCTCTTGCACAGTTACCCAGCTGTTATTTTAGGTGTTATCTTTCTTATATGAAAATATAACAAGGTTACCTTGTTAGCAATTGCAAAAAGCAGGTCAAGAAATACTTTGGCAATGACTTTTGAGGTAATTTGTGTGGACTCTCAGCTGTTAGCTAACACCTTCACTTAATGTATTCACTTTTTCTTGTTGCTCCAGAGAATAAGTTGTTAAGGAGTATTTATTTACTTCTTAATTTAGAATAGAATAATTTTAGTTGGAAGTTACCTACAAACATTATCTACTTCAACTGGCTGAGAAATTCAGGGCTGACCAAAAGTTGATGTTGCTAAGGACACTTTCCAAATGCCTCTTAAACTCTAAAAGGCTTGGGGCACTGATCACCTCTTTGGGAAGCCTGCTTGGCCATCTTCCCAGTAAAAAAATGTTTCCTCATGTTTAAACCTTCCATGGTATAGCTTTGAACCACTCACACACATCCTAACACTGAATACCAGGGTGATACGTCACAAAAATTAAGCCTGCAGGAGGTTTTGATCCTAAAAACACACACAGTATGTAGCCAGAGCAAGATGGTTCTGAAAGAACCCAGCAGTAGGAAAATAAAAGTAAAAACTTAGGTCACAGAGGGGCGAGCTTACCCCTGTTAAGCAATAAGCACACAGAGTAGAGTTTAGTTGTGTACAATTGTGGATGAGCTGGAGGTCACCTTCCAAAGAACAAAGAAGCTCTAATGGAGTAAAAGATTAAATCCAGAAGAGCACAATTAATCAGCAATTTCTCTCCTGAGTTTTCTTTGCCTGCAAGTTGAGGGTTTCTTGACTTGGAAACATAGGAGCCAGCAGAGAATTGATTAACACAAAGGAAGAAACTAACAGAATGCTTTGTTTGTACAGAAACCCAAATGCATTAAATAAAGATGTAAAAAAGAAAACATGTTTCAACAACCAACCAAGGGATAAAATTTGGGCCATATGGCTGATGCCAAACAGCTATTTAAAATAGACACATCAGCCTCTGCCCTCATACCATCACTGTATATGTTCAGAATATTTAGCACACCTTTAGAAGTTTACTGAAGACTGCTATTTTGATTTGTTTTGGGATGTGAGCTGTTTCTGTAGAATATAAAACATTTGTTATGTTATTGAGATTAACAAGAGTTAGTGATATTTTTATTTGGGAGAAAGCCAACATCTAGAGGATACTGGCAGGACTTGGGGGAGAGGAAGAGCTGTAGGGTTAAAGATTAAAAAAACCCAAACAACCCCCAATGAGAGGAAAGTCTAAGAAAACGTATACCCTGGAGTTAATGTAGAGAGCTGCACAGACAAATCCTGATCATTTTGAGATCATGAATACCATCCTCACCAACAAGTAAAAGAAAGAGAGTTGAGAAATTAATGCTTAACTGAAAATAGCCACGTGGAAAGATGCCAGTTTGCATTGTGACTTACAAAACAACAGCTCAGGTTGAAAACCCCCAGGAAATAATTTAATCTATTAGCACAAATTGGTTGGTCATTTCCCAAATCAAAGTTCCAGCCCTATATGATATGTTACTTTGATCATGATACATTACTTATTGGAGCAAGCTAATGAAAAAGGATCTTGTAGGTCATTGAGGGAATAAAAAATCTAAAAAAAAAAGGTCTGAAACTTTTTATGAATAATAATACTACATATGGTTTGGTGTATTACAGATGTCAAAAATACAGCAGAAAAGCTACACTGTTCTCACATGAAAAAAATGCCTCCTGAAGCAAAGCAGGCATAAATTTGTTTGTGTCAACTACAAAACTCGGTACTTATTCTAGATAATTTTTCTTACTTCTCCCTGAGAGCCTCAAATGAGATAATGTTATATATACACATTTTTTCAAATCTGGGTTTTTTTGCTGGACATCATGTACCTTTAGAAGCGCATATAATTCAGAAAGTTTCAAGAAAGTTTTCACCAGTGTACTGGGAATAAAATAAATGGAAAAAAAGGAAAGAGAGAGAAGTCAGCCACATGCTGTTGTTACCAAGTCTGTCTGTGACACTGAAGCTACTCTGACTGCAACAGCCCATGCAGACTGATGCAGACTGCCTTGTAGTTCAAAGTATGTCTTACCAGCCCCTGTAATCAGTAGGATGTGGAACTTGTCCCCTACCCATGCCGGGCAGAGGCAGAAGAGTACCCATCTCTGTAATTATGACAGCTCTGGACGGTTGCTTGGGGTTTCTGAAATATACCTTGGTTTGAACTCCAGCTGTGATTAAACTTGTTTCCAGCAGACAGCAACTTAATGTAAAACTAGTAAGAATAAAGTGAGGATTTTGACAAGGTGTCATCAGATTTTCCCAGCACACAGGGAGGCTGTTAGCTTTTTCAGTATAATTCCTAATATGACAGGGACTAAAGCTGAACCCCCGGTCATTTATTTTAAATTTAAACCTTTCTGGGTCACTATGCTAAAACCACTCAAGATAATTTTTAATGTAGGAGTCAAAGACACAATCAATGCAACCTAATTTGAATACCCAAGTTGTACAGCTGTGCACCAGTTCTGAGAGGTAAGAAGCATTGCACTGTCCCCTGATGAACACTGTGGATAAGGCCATAATAAAGAAGTCATAGCAATGACTGGACAGTGGACTTTTCTTTTACAAAAAGCAGTACATATTATAAATGTTCCTGCTAATTTTTCAAGGACATAGATTTGTCATGTTGAAAGCACAAAGTGATGTTGTAAACCTTTTAACAAAGTAGTGCACACTTTACAAACTGCTTTAGGATGCCAGATTGAACAGACTTACAGCACTTTGGTGGTACTGAAGAACATAAATCCAATTTTCTAATCACCACATTATTATAGTTCTGTGAAGTTTAGCTGGAAGTAAGATACCTAGATAACATTACCATAGCAGTTATGTGAAATACACATGCATTCATCTTTTGCATCAGGGCGTAAACTTTAACTGAGGGAATTACTCAGAACAGGTTTAATTTTTGCACAGCACTTCCCATCGGATGCTAACACCAGTTTCAGGGCTACTTGTCCTTTGCTTGATGCAGTGAAATTCTTTCTTTCTTGCTGTCATCCTCAGGAGACAGTGATCTAACAGCCATAGGCTTTCTCAAGCTGCAGGCTTGTAGAAGAGTTTCTGGAAAACTGCCCAGCAGAAAAGACCCTGGGGGTGCTAGCTGACAGCTGGCTGAACGTGGTCTGGCAGTGAGCCCAGGTGGCCTGTACCAGAAACAGTGGGGCCAGCAGGACTAGGGAAGGAGATGACTGTCCTGTACGCGGCACTAACAGGGCCATTCCATGAGTGCTGTGTTCAGCTTTGAGCCCCTCACTTCAAGAGACATCGAGGTGCTGGAGTGAGTCCAGAGAAGGGCAACAGAGCTGGGGAAGGGTCTGGAGCACAAATCCTATGAAGAGTGGCTGAGGGAGCTAAGGGTGTTTAGGAGAAAAGGAGGCTCAGGGGAGACCTTATTGCTCTCTACAACTACCTGAAAGGAGGTTGTAGTGAGGTGGGTGTTGGCCTTTTTTCCCTTGCAACTAACTAGCAACAGGACAAGAGGAAACGGCCTCAAGCTGTGCCAGGGGATGTTCAGGCTGGACCTCAGGAAGAATTTTTTTTTCTGAAAGGGCGATTCAGCATTGGAATGGGCTGCCCAGGGAGGTGATGGAGTCACCATCCCTGGAAGTGTTCAAGAAATGACTGGTCATGGCACTTAGTGCTATGGTTTAGTTGGCACGGTGGTGTTCAGGAGGTGTTCATGGTGTGCAGGAAATCTGCAGTTACAAACTCAGCAAACCCAATCTGAGCATCAAAATTACACAGAAATAATGTAGTATTTGAGAGTCACTGAAGTCTTACTCCTGTGTGACATTATGCATAATGAAGCATCTAAAGTGAAGAAAGGATTAATGTCTTATAATAAAGTAACTGAAAATGATATAAAATAAAAAAGGCAATTATGAAAGTCATCAACAATTTAAATTCTGTTATAAGTAATTTTTTGTGTGAAGGTCATTGTATCTTCAAGGTACTGATTTTCTCTTTTGTAATCTTTCCCAGAAAAAGAAGGAAAGTAAGCAAAATGAGACCCAGTTCTTACTCAAAAGTAGACCTGGGAGCTTCCAAGAGCAAATCAATTGCCCAGAAAAGAGATTTTTATAGAATTATGAAACATGATGTTCATGCCAAACTATACTTTCATCCAAGTCAAATACCTTGATTTGAGAATTATTGTATACAACCAGTCAGTGGTGACACTGTTATAATGGGTAAAAAAATCTGTTGTGCATTCTTCAAATGTCTGTTTACTCTAAAAAGTAGGAAATATAGTTTGGAATTTAAAATATTAAAAATTTAAAAAAGATTTTAGCAAGTACATTTTGTTTGAGACATGTATCTAGAAAGATATCATTGTAGTCAAAGCAACCTAGAAGTCCCAGACACCTTGGAGAAGCTCCAAAGAAGGCATGTAACCTGAAGATGATGGTGAAGAAGAAAGGGGTCTTGAGATCTACAATTCAATTCTGGGAAAGCGTGGAAGGGGTGGACCTGAGGGAGGTTCTGGGAGTGGGCAATTTTCAGGTTGGATGTATCCATTAGATATGATAATGAATTAGTTATAAAATTGTGGTATTCCTATGCTGTATCGTACACTTACGTATTTAATGAGCCTTATAGCTCTTTAATTAGACAATGCTCTACACTTTATCTATATTAATATTGTCTAGAATGTTCTTTTCTTCCATTTTAGGCAACAAACAATCCAAAATACGTAAGAATGAAATCATATGTATTTACTGCAAAAATATCATCTGAACCAACTCAAAGCGTTACTACCTACTCTAATTATCTTTTTGTCATGGATCTAACTTTGGCAATGCCATTCAGCAGTGTTGTTTTCACTGCAGCTTGAAACATTAAGAGTCTGCATATAGTGATATCACTGATCTATTTCTGGACCTATCTCCAAACAACATCACTGAATCTGGACTGTAGCATCTGAGAAGTACTTTTTGTCTGTGACCACCTGCTCAAGTAAATAGATGAATTGAAGACAATGGTAAAGAATATTTCCTGTTCTTTTCAAGGTTGGATTATTACCTGGGAATTACAGATTGAGACTTTGTGATGCAGCCTGTTCAGATTCAGTTTGTTGAGGGAGGATATTGAGGTGATGGAACAGGTCCAGAGGCAACGAGGCTGGTGAAGGGAGTCAAGCACAAGTCCTATGAAGAGAGGCTGAGGGAGCTGGGGCTGTTCAGCCTGGAGAAGAGGAGGCTCAGGGGAGATCTCATCATTCTCTACAACTGCCTGAAAGGAGGTTGCAGCCAGGTAGAGTCGGTCTCTTCTCCCAGGTATGGTCTTGAGCTCTGCCAGGGGAGGTTTAGGTTGGATATTAGGAAGACATTTTTTACAGAGAGAGTAATCAGACATTGGAATGGGCTACTCAGGGAGGTGGTGGATTCACTGTCCCTGGAGGTTTTTAAGATGAGACTGGATGTGGCACTTAGTGCCATGGTCTAGTAACCACAGTGGTGTTGGATCAAGGGTTGGACTTGCTGATCTCAGAGGTCTTTTCCAACCCAGTTGATTCTATGATTCTATGAAAACAAAACTGAGTCAACTATATGTAGAGCATAAATATTACTTACACTGAGTCTTTTTGTGCCAGATTTCCCTTAAATTTATTGTGGATTTCAACATTCTTTTTGATTTTTTAAGGTCTTTACTGAAGCAGCTTCATATTAATTCACTCAGTTCCTTCTTTCATTTTTTACCACTAGACCATTCATATGTAAATCTGTCACTTATTTATCAGCAGGTTGGAAGACGTAATTTCCACTTCCTAGGAAATTCCTATGGTCCCAACTTTTTGTAATTCAGTGTCAGGAGTGAAAGCCAACATTTAAAAAAATATTTGTAGTAAAATTGAAATTGTTCGGTCATATATTTTTATTTCTTTGTTGAAACATTTTAAGAGAAATAAGGACTATTGTAATTTAACATAATGTATTATATATATTATAAAATTAAGATAAATATTTTAATATAATTAAAAATTCAAAAGGAACTTCTAAAGCATGAAGTTAAAACTAAGCTCTGCACATTACTCCAGAATTAATTTTAAATAATTTTAGTAGTATAAAACCAGAATAAAATCTGAAGAAATTATCTTCTACTTTCTTATTTACAAACACATAAAAATCTGTTTGTTTCTGAAAGTTTTTTGAATTTAGTAAGATGACATTTTCAAAGAATACTAGCTTTCTGATTTTTATTTAGTTCTTATGTAACTGGACTCAATTATACACCTGAAAAATCAAGAAATCCTTCAAAATCTGGAAATGTTCTCTGCTGCTTCAGATGTTCCTCCTGTTGACCCATGACTGCCACGAGCCAATCTGTAGATGTACAACACAAGAAAAAGTATAATCCCAGTACTAATTCATGAGTCTTTGGCCTCCTCACTAGATGATGCCTCAGGCTTGGTTCCGTACTGTGGACATATTCCTTTGCAGCAGGTCATGAGACTAGGCTATTCTTATATGAGACTTTGAAAGCCAGGAAGAAGGTCCCTGATACTAATAATGTGCAATATGGTACACTTATTCAGCCCTCTCACCTTCCACTTGTGTACCTAATCATGTATATATACAAACAGTATAACCAGATAACAAACTAGAAGAAATGCACCATTTTTTCAGTCACAGATAAGTATTTGGTCCTTTCAGCAGAGACTACAACTGAAGGTAAACAGCAGATCTACTGAGTATTCAATTTATCCTACATGTCAGTAAAAATAATAAAAATCTTTTTTGCTATAAATAATACAGATTACTCTTTCAGAATTTCATCACTGCAGCAATGCTGTCAAAAGTATGCAAAGCAAAATGCTCTTCAATGTCAGTATTTCATACATCACATTGACACCCTCCACACCACTTTCTTTGGGGTTCAGTGGTAGAAGTGAAGACAGATGAAGTGGCATTAACTAACTCAAGTGCTTTACTGCCAACTCTCATTTTGGATGAACTTATTCAGGGACAGCCTGAACCTCTCTGACCTAACACTGTACAGTAGCCAACCCCTGTCTCTAGCTGTTATGAGTACCAGAGGGAACAAAATAATTTGTACTTGATCCTGAAAAACTTATTTTGGAGCTATATTTGGAGTTATATTTGGAACTTCTAATTAGCAACTAATCACATGTCTCTGGAACAAAAAGGCTCATATCTGCCAAACAGATTTCAAATAGTCACATCAGAATGGTTGAGAAATGGGATTTTCGTGTTCATAACTTCCTCACATCTTCACCGCATGACAGAATGACCAAGGCACAATGCCTTTGTGCGCTTGGATTCCTAATAGTGTATTGTGTTGCCACGTCTCCCTGGCAACACAGGCTACTGAAAGCACATCAAATTTGTCCTCTGCTCACTAAAATTCTTTACTATAAAATACTGAATTGAGTTCAAGGTCAGAACTTCCTCTAAAAGCATTCAGTTCTTCTGGACCTGGCATATCTGAAGTTTGAGCAGGAATGACAGCTAGGACCTTGTACCCTTTCCAATGACAGGAAAGTTCATATGCGTAGATTAAACTGCCTTAGAAATTAGTGTAAAGCTGCCATTGAGCTGTCCTAGGAACAAATGGCCATCACAAATCTTACTTTTCCCAGCCCAAATACAAGGTTTAATTCTCTGATTTGTCTTCTCTAATGTATCTATCTTCTCTAACAGATATTAAAGAAAAATATTACACCATTCAAGATAAGACACTCTAGGCTCCCTTCTACAGAAGAGGGGCAAGGAGAAAAGATACATATTACAAAAGGGCAATGTATTGCCTAATCCTCCTAATTTATTAGCACAAGTGGTACCAAAAGCCATTTCTGGGAGAGCTGATCCACATGAACTTTCCCACTTTCCTCAGAGCCCTTAGAGGTGCCATTGGGTTGGACAGAAAGAGGTAGAAGACTCAAGACAAAGCAAAAGTGTGAAAAAATTCTTCAGAGAGAAAAATAATGAATCAACGAATAGTTAGTCAGAAGGGTAGATTGTTGACATAGGTCCTGCATGCTCTGTAACTGCATGAAGCAGCAGCAGCTGTTTGCTCTGTGCTTAAAAAGAACAGTTCTTCTGACAATGTAAATTCCATTAAAGAATTCTAGTTATTTAAAAGGTGATTATATTGTAGTAATTTATTCTAGTTTTATTACAATGCTTTTTCCTGAGGGATCCTAAAAGGTTGTTATCATTTCTCATACAGCACATTTATTCCTAATAATCAATATCAATTTTACTATATCATATTATTGCTTAGATTTATTTTCTTGTTTTGTTTGGGATTTAGGTATTAATATAATTTAAAAGAAATGAGATAGATTGCTCTGCTTTGAAATTTCACATTAAAAATAATTAGCTTTTCCTCTCATTTCCAGATAATACAGAAGCATTTACATCAAACTATTTATATTTAATACATTTCTTCAGTTCCTCTGAGTTAGAGAGTTTAAATAAATAAAGGAGAACAGAATCTTTCTTTTAGGAACATCCATGAAACAAAAAAGGTTCCTCTCATCTAAGTAAGCAACTGGAAGAGGTGAGAATTAGGCCTCTCAGAAATTTGTGGAGATACACAGCTTATTTCCAGTGTGCTACCACAAGTTAATCAAAAACAGTTAAATAATTCAAGTAATGAATCTGTGATCAAAGCCATTTTCTTTGTGAGAACCCTTATGCTAACCCTTTGTGATAACCCCACCATCCTATATAATTAAGAAACTGTTTATATTTTATTGATCCTAAATATTTGTTAACTCAGTTATGTCCCGTGATTTCGACTTATATTTATCTACCCCAGACAGTTTCTACCAGACTCTGCACAGAAAAAAACCCCTTGGCACAGAGTCTCCTACAGAGTATTTCGCAGGCTCTTCTATTCTGTGCCCTGCAGGGTTGTATTTTACATAAGAGAAATGTGACAGCAAAGAAAGTAGCATTTTTCAAAAAGAAATTTGGCTTTTTACTTTACATGCATTCGAGGGCAAGTAATTTTTTCACAGAAGTAGATTTAATTTAAAACAAGAATTAAAGGAAACTTAGTGCCTTATCCTCTGCAACTAGCTGATCTTATCCATATTTACTGAAGAGACAATCAGAAGTAATCAGACTGAAAGAAGCAGAGATTTATTTTTCTCTCTTGGATGAAGTGGTGTGTTCTTCAGTGTGACGTGCATTTTGATTTTTTAAAAGCTGTATACTAGAACAAAATTAATTTACTTCCATACTAGGAATAGGTAGATACACCAACAAGAACCTAATGATGTGATTCAACACACTTTAGACTGTAGTTTTATAAATAATCTGGAAAGCATCTCCAAAAATCAAAAAATTATAACAATGTCATTATAATCTGTCATTTATATGATACCATTTATACAATGCATGCATACGGATTTCCAAATGATACATCCAGAAATTACTTTTCAAAGTATTAGAAAAGAGCTATTTCAGGTATGATATATGAAGAAAATAAAATGATGGGCACAGTACTAGATGTCAAGTTAAGACAAGGAGTGCAAAATAACACTCAGTAATCAGTGCAAAATAACCCAGTGCATAAACAATGAGGTCTAGATCTGAGGTGAAGCATCTAACTCTGACAATCACAATAACTAGCAATAATGTTACAACATTCTGTTGTGGCTTAACCTCATCTGGCAATTGAGTACCACACAGCTGCTCACTCACTCCCACCCGCAGTGAGATGACAAGAGAATCAGAAAAAGGTGAAACTCATGGGCTAAGAACAGTCTAATAACTAAAATAAAATAAAACTCGATAATAATAAAAAGGAAAAAGAGAGAGAGGAATAAAACCCAAGAAAAACAAGTGGTGCACAATACAATTGCTCACCTACCACTGACTGACATCCAGCCTATCTCTGATCTGCAATTTGTACCTCCCGGCCAACTGCCTCCAGTTTATATAGAAAGAATTGCAGTTCCAGACAAAACCAGGACACATTTTCTTTGAGAATTGTAAGATAAGTGAAAAAAAATTTATAAAAGTTTTCTCTTAATGAAATTATATGTTATGTTTTACAAGAATTCCCTTTGTAATCATATATCCCTATATAGCAAAGGCACCACATAATAGAAGCAGGATGATGCACTTGAAAAACTCCTGACTATAAGCCAAAATGTTAATGAAGCACCAAAGTACCTGGAAACATGGTCTTCCAGGTCATTTCCAAACTAAGCACTAATAGGCTTGATCCTTCTTTTCAGAGAACTCAAGTACGTAATTCATGTCTTCCTGGTTGCTTTGTCATGGGAGAGAAGGATTTGTTATCACAAGGACTTTAGTAATTAAGGTGACATTAAATCAGAATCCTTTCAGTCTCTTCACGTTCTGAATTTTGCAAGAACAGGAGGACCTAATCCATTTTTTTTAAATATAATGTAAATATATCCACTCACTTCACTGAGTCTTAAGTAGGTGGGAGTAGCTTGTACTTAACTGAGTGTACAGTTGCCTTATGACAGCAAACTACCTTCAAAGAATAGACTTCCAAACCACAAATGAACAACAAATGCCAAATTGCCATGGATTTATCACATAAATTCCCACGTATTCTACACAAAAGAATGACAGAGGAAGTATCATAAGGGAATCATAACTTAGCATACATTACTCTTAGTAGATTTGCAGTCAAGCCTTGCTCTGGGATATTTGGGTGTTCTTTCCAGGGGAGACAATAGAATAGAGGCTACACTTGCAGTTCTTGGTAAATGAACCTTAATAAAGAAGGTCTCTGAACAGTCCAAATCACCACTTTACCCTATTCTCACTAGGGTTTATGGATCAAAATGTGCTGTCTTTCCCTTGTAAGTCATTACAAAGTCAATGGAAAGTATACAGAAAGTTACCAAAGCAAAACTCCAGTACTTTACCAAACAGGATGTTTATTCAGTTGATCCAAAGCCAAACAGCAAACTCACTGCTTAGAACTATGGCTTAAAATAATCTGTTTCATTTCTAGCTGGAAATCTATTGCACTGATACTCCCGTCTATGACTTGGTTTTTGTATCTATTGATAATTTATTGATTGTTAGAGAATCATTAAAAAAGGGCCTTTAATACAGAATTTGACCTCCTATTTAAAATACTACTCTGTACAGTCCCCTTATAATTAACAGCCAAACAATTAAGTTCTACCTATCTAGCTAATCGCTACTGTGACAGTATCTCAGAAAAAAGAATGGTATCAATCTACAGTAAGTTTCTCTTTTAGTTATCCCCTACACTGTGGTTCTGCAACATAATCAGTTGTCTTTTCAACTCTAACCTCATTGTAGCTAGTGTTATCACTTCATCTATGTTTTGTAATGTTCCAGCCATGTTCTTGATTAGCAGCAAATAATAGGTGCAAGAGCTCACCTAATGGGACTGCTATAGGCCCTGATTCATTGTACACTCTTTACCAGTCCGCTATGGTGCCATTTTCAATGGCTTGTATGGCTCAATATATAATTCCCAGTGTCACCAGTCCATTTCATAGTTCATATTTTGAAATTACACACACATTGTGGCTAATAAAGATAGCCCGGCACAACAACAACACCAAAAAAAATCACAAAAAAACCACCCAAAACCAAAACCAAACAAACAAAATCCAAACCAAAACCAAGAAAAACAACAAAAACCAAACCAACAAAAAAAAACCACAAAACCCCAAACAAAACAAACAAACAAACAAACAAAACTAAAACAAAAAACTCACCCGAAAAAATGTCACTGAGCAATAGAAATAAACCTTTATTTATCCATCCATTACAGAGAATCCAGGACATTCAACAATAGCTCCAGCATAATAGTGCTCCAAATCTGTGATTTTCTCTTTCTTATTCTCTTATTTTGCTTTTTAGTTGAATTGGTACTTTTTAAAATATTAGTCTTTCCTAGTTTAGACTGCAGTAGAGGCAAAACTAGCAGAGAATGTGATAATGCTACAGCCTACAGTTCTACAAGTTAGCAGAGGAACACAACTCAAATATGGAAGCTATTTCCTGTTCCAACAAGGGCAGGATTGTTTTGCTAGGGCTGTATATTCTCAGTGTTTCTAAATATAGAAGCCCTGTACTTGGGTTATGGTTTAGGAATGGTACTCTCCAATTCAGTGCCCCCACCAAGACTCTCCCAAAACATGCATTTCTCCTCACTCCCCACTTCCTCTCTCCCTTCCTGCTCTGGCAGAATGGAGTTGAGAATTGGAGGCACAAAAGTTGAAGATCACGGGTTGAGATAAGAACAGTTTACTGGAAACAGCAATGAGATAAAAAACCCAAACAGTAACAGTAACAATATCAATAACAAAAATATCCAAAGAGAGGGTGATTCATATGCAGAAATGCTCACCCCAACCCCGAGACAAAGAACAATGCCAGACAATACCACCACAATTTTTCCGACTGGAAGTTCGACCCTTCTTCTCAGTAGCCAGAGAGAATCCCTTTCCCCTGGCACTGGAAATGACCTGAGGTGGTATCGAATAACATCTGGGTCCTGGCTGAAACTAGGACAGGGTCCAGTACATAAATTAGCCAGGGTAGTTTTTTTCCTGCTAAGGCCACCATAGCACCCATTGACACAAAGGCATATTTACTATTTAGAAAATGAGCCCTTTTCTGAGATGTTTGTAATGAAGTTAGAAACCTCAGTGTAGATAATATTTCTGGACTAATAATTGCATTGATTTAATTTCATTTTTTGTTAAATTACCTATTGAATCAAAACTGGGGGGTTTTTTTGGTGGTGGGGGAGATTCTATTTCTAATTTATTAAGGATTTCTGTTGCTGCTTTTGCTATATCTACACATTCAACAAAAAAACCTAATCCTTGTGAATTCCACATCTGCTCAAAAACATTTACCTTCTGAATATTCACTTTCTGTAGGTTTTGATGAAACTCATGATGAATGACATGCAACAGCACAAGACCTGGAAGCAATTGCTTATAAATTCATAATGCTTGTGGGATGCATGAAATTTTTGCTGGTGAAATGCAATATGAAAGGTGAAGGCTTTAAGATATAATCTGACCCAATGAAGAACAGCCGAATAAACTTCTCTCACTTATCTTTCACAATGTTTATGATTCATCCTACCTGTCTAGGCACTATGAAGACACTGCTAACTAGCTTCACATCTGTGCCTATGTGATTTACATGACTAACGTGCTTCTATGTTTTGTGTGCTCGGTTTCTTGTGTATTGTGACAAATGTAGTGTGCTATTGTACCAAGGCCTACAAAATGACCTCCATAGATGTAAGGGAGTGCTTACTACTCACCAGAACTGATTGTTGGAGATTTTGGGGCCTTCAAATGCAATGTGAATGGCATGAAGACGCTACGAGTGTTAGTTCGATCAAGCAGCCCTCTTCGTAGTGATTTGTAAGATGATTCCTTATTTTCTTGTCTCCAAGTACAATTATAAATTTGAAAGTAATCATATAGCAAACTATACCTAGAAGCTGAAAAAGAAAAAAGAATAGAACTTAGACTCTGTTTTCAGAGTTAATATGAGAGTCTATTATGCTCTACCAACTATTCTCCAATAGGCAGGAAAACTCACAGTTCTTATTGTGAAAATGTATCCATATGAATAAAACAAATGATATCTCAGATATATTAGCTGGTTAGTTATTCTTTAGCACTTCTTACATAGCCTAAGGATTAAAGTCTGACAGACTAAAATTACGAGATTTTCTCTTTATTCTTGAAAAAGGAGACCTAAAAGAAGCAAGAATGAACTTCAGATAATTAGATTGTAAAAAGCAACAATAAGGCCATAAATCTTTGTTTCGATCTAAACCATATAGATCTTTTTCATGCCATTTTTTTCTACACAGGTTGAATTAAGCCTCACTGAAGGAAGGGGAATGCAAAACAAAATGAAAAATACAGTAATGTAGGGTCTTTGTTAGCCTTGCAGCAGAGACATGCTGCTTTTTAAAGTGTGTTAGCAATTACTATTGTTCCCACAGACTGGAACACTTATGAGTTAACCAATATATTTGAGCAGTGGAATTGACTTAAAAAAAGGAACAAGAGCCTCTTGCTTGGTAGATGGATTTTTTTTTTTTAAATTAGGTCTATGTTGTCTGTAGCCAGAGTGGTCACCATCTGAAAGCTTTATAGATGAACACCAGCAAACAGAATGGTGATTTGACCATGCCATAAATTTAGTATGATGCATCTGTCATTCACTGGTTTCTTATATGTGGATTACAGCTAAGACTCTGTGCCTAAATTATGATTGGAAATGAAATGTTCTCTCACATTAGTTGCAATTCTCCTTCAGATTGACAGAGGGAAACATGCAGAAAACAGTTTGGTCTTGATTTAATGGAACAAATACAGGTTGATGGAAGGAAGTCTTATAATAAGCCTCCATGTGGTATGAAGAGAAGTAACAGATGAAAAATTCCACACAACAGTGGTCTGGTGCTGGCTTTGTTTTCATTTAAGGACATGATTGAGGACTATAGTGTTCGTCTCAGTAGAGGTGTACTTATATTCGAACAAAATAACTCCATCTGCCTACATTTAACAAATCATTTCCCCCATCTATTAAAAAAGAATTTTATATTCTTATTTTCTAAATGTCCAAATTTTTATAAGATCTCTTATTGACAACCTGGCATACTGAAGGTTGCATAAAACCTACATCAAAAAGCAAAATATTATATGTTTTTAATAATTTTTTTCCTAGATTTATTTATTTACTGAGAAACAAACTACTACCAGGTTACCCTCACCTTTTAATTAATTCTCTGATAAAATTAATTTGGGGGAAAAGTACTGTTCACAGGTTAGATGAACTCAGATGAAGTTACCACTCTACTGCAATATTTACATCTTTTTTCCATTAAAACCTCACTTCTATTGCCTGGGAAGAAAAAGTGGATGAGAAGATGCAAATTACAGCAGAGATTACAAATTCTTTCCAGAATTTCTCTGCTTCTTTCCTTGATGAACAGTCCAGCCTTTGTGAGTGCAGTAGATGTGTGCAGAAGGCACATACTTAAAAATGGTGCACGTTTGCAGTTTTATAATTATCTATATCAGAATTGGTACAATAACTGAGGAGTAGGCATAATTCGTTTTGTTTAAGATAGAACCCAAACAATATAATGTGGGTAACTAGAGGGACTAGTCTTACCATAACATCATGGACATCTACAGAGCCAATACTGAAGGAAAACTAATTAAAACCATTCACCACATTGTGCATTCTCCACATTTGACTCTCCACAAAAACAAACACACCAGACTTCTGTGTTACAAGGAAGAGACATTCGCATTCATTTTCCATTCAGCTAAACATGCTCTTGCATTTCATATAGTGTCATCATGTTTTCTCCACACTCTCCTTTTAAATCTGAATGTGCAGGACTTTGTATGGATTTAAAATACCATTTTTCTGGTAACAGAGACAGCAGTGGTTGATAAATGTTGAAAAATAAACAGTTCTTCTGTAGCTTTTCAAATAATTAAAGAAAAGGCTGCTTATACAGTGAAGTTGTGAATACAATATATATTAAATAGATCATTGGAATAGTGGAGACAATACACTGTCAAAAGAAACATCAGTCAAAAGAAATAATATTACAAGTAAATGTGCAAATGTCTTGCCTAAAATAATGAGGAACATGGAACAACTGAGTAGTTTATAAGAATCATGTGTATCTTTAACTTAAAAAAAATATACAGTTGTGGTTATTTTCAAGTTCTGTATAAGCTCACTTAAAGCCTATGGTGGCTGACAACAAACCAGTTTAAACAAATCTTTTTGTATCAATAACTAATTACATCCTTGTTCTGCCTCAGTAACACAGATTGATAGTTCCATTATAGTGTTTAATTGGAATTGTTTTTAATTTATCTTTAAGAAGTGGTCTAATTGGAGAAGGAACAGATGTTACAGGTCACATGCCACCGGGATGACTATGCTGCTGCAGAATGGCCAACTGGGCTGTGAATGCCTCCCAGGATCTCCTTCAGAGAGAGGTGGAGGGGAGTTTTCTGTGTGTCTGGTTTCATTTGCAGATGCTGCCTGTAAAATCTGTGAAGCACAATCTCCTACTGGGATGAACTCTAAACTAGCTGACTGGCAGGAAGAGTCAATAACTGTTTTTCACTCTTTCTTTGACAGCTGGTAAATACAATACATTCATGATAGCAGACAAATAGGACTCTGTTTAGGCCTCTCTTGATGCAGTTTTGCTTTCTGTCCTAAGCATCTGACAGGCAAATTTCTTTTTTTTTTTTTTTAAATCATGCTCTATTAACACTGACTCACAAGAGAGACATAACATTATGCATTTGTTATAACTCATGGCTTGCAAGTATGATTTCAGAGAGATGAAGTGACATTTATGTTACTAGCCTTTACAACAAAGCCCCAGCCTTCTGAATTCTAGGGTTGAATACCAAATAGCTCAACAGAGCCTTGAGCCTACCTCAAAACTGAACTAAACAGGAATGGGAGCTTTCCATTTTTTAATTTCAAGTTAGGAATACCTAGACTTTCAAAGCAACATGAAAATCCTCCAAATTATGTTCCCACAGAGGAAACAATTATGAAGAGCTCTAGCACATAGGAAAAATAGTCATTTGGTATGGATAATTTCAAACTATTTTATAGTAATTTTTATTAAAAGCAGAATGCAATTAGAAAAGTATTGGTTGATCATTTTAAGTGAAGCAGCACAAAATGAAATTTTCAAATGACAGAACATTTCTCATCCAAATATCCCTATAGTGAAAACTCAGAGCTATCTTTTTGCTGTCATCCCAAAAAATACCAATTGCTCACAACAAAGTAAGTGATGCATGTAGAGGTCTGAAGTAATACTGAACAGACACTGTTGAAAAGCAGCTACTGCAGGGTGCAATACAGCAACTGTTGAGAAGTGTCTGCCAATCAATTGTTATGAAAAAGGGAAAAAGAATTCTGAAGAAGTATTGGAAAGTTTATACCAACTAGTGTTGCAGATTGAAGAAAACAGCATTACATTCTGACCTCAAAGGCAGAAGAGACATGGCTGCTATTAGTTAGAATGGATATTTGATCTATTAAATTGTACTTTTCTCTGCATACATCACAGTATTATTTCATCAACCTGTTGGATTTGTTGGTGGCAGAGTGGGAAACTAAATGTTCCTGAAGCCTGTTCATTGCTACCTAAGACCCCACTGACCAGGGATGCTCTCTCACATGGTATAACCAAGTCTCTCCCAGGACTGTAATCCTGACTGGAAAGCATGCACTCAAATGTCAGGTTTTTGCCAAAAGTGAGTTGAATCACCATAATTCTCCCCCAGTACTAAAGATCACATGAGGGGTTTTAGGTCCCTGAATCTAATCTGCAAACGGTGCTGTGTCACAAATGATTTTTCATGATTTGGAATGACTTATCAATAATCCTTTATGAACTGTTTTCATATATTAATAATCTTTCCATATTTAATTGAAACATGACATTCAACAGCATGAAATGAAGCAGAAATCAAATACATAAGCTGAATCTCTGGCACCTATCTTACAAATACTTTTGAGACTATCCATTTACTGCATACATGCAATTAGATTATATTTTCAGAACTGAATCTCCCATAGAATTCAGTCAAAACTTAACCTAATTAACACCCCAACAATATCTGAGGCAGTACTTCATTATTTAGTCCAATTATCTGGATTAAATAGAAAAGCACTGTAATTTTTTTCCTCATTTTAAGTGTTCAAATGAAACTGGACTTAAAAGTATAATTTTGAAATAGGAATACAAAATTTACCTATCAGAATGACTATTTTTTAGAAGTATTTGAATGTATTTTGAGATTACTGAAAGCAAATATATTTGACATGTAATAAGCAGTATATGTCCTCTCAGAGAGATTTCCTAAAATAAAGTTTGCTGTAGAGGACAGAACAATGGAGATCCTCATCCTAATGCACATAAACCTTCCACTTCATTACCTGCAGTTTACTCTCACCAGCACGATATAATGACACATATGCCTCCTTATTAAAAAGTTATACACTTCAGTTTTTTAAGATGTTTAATTTCACTTCTATTTAGCATGACCATTATACCACAATTTTCTATTATCAGAGAAAGTGTGACTGTCATTTAATAACTCCAGATTTGCAGAGGCTGCCCATGGTTCAAAAGGTGGAAGTAGTAGATAAATGGGGATTTTTCCAGGAAAGAAAGACTAGATGAGTGGGTTCTGGCCCCCACCATAGCAGCTACACAATAATCAAGGACTTCAGTGATAAACAAAGAGTGCTGCTAGAATTTTCTGCATTTTTTCTTGCCATTGTGAACCAATAGTAGCAAAGAACCAAAGAAGATACAAGCATTGAGGATTTGAAAGTTGGACAGGTATAGGAAACAACACAAGATGGTAGCAACTTAGCCTGAAAAAGCTATTTCCTGACATCTTTTACTCAGAGAAATACATATTGTCTCAGTAAGTTGTAGTACCAAAGAGATATCAATACTGCCAAACAGATTAATGCAAATGCAGAGGCCGATGTATTGTCCATTGTAGTATTTACCCATGAATAACTGAGTAACTTAGTTGAAGAAAACCATCTCTGGCTGGCACTCTGATGGACAGAGAAAAGTGAAATTAAAATCCTGTTTTGACACACAAAGAATTGTCACAATTAACTAAGAAATCATGTTACTGTGCTCTCAGTTTTGATCTCAAATGCTTATACATTACATTCATTGACTTCATAACTGGAAGTAGTCCTGACAGTTAAAGATGTTCTTTGTCTAGATTATTTACATCAAATAATGCATAGAAGTCAGTCCTGTCAAAGTTTATATATATGCAATATAGGGAGGGTCCTGAGTACTCACTTAAAGTTTGTGTGTTTTGCCTTTTAATTCTACAATAAACCTCTGATGCTCTGTCCTTTTTATGCATTTGACTTCATTGCAGAGCAAAGTATTTCAAACCTTTATACCTCCACATTTAAAAAAATAAGATACTAATGAATATTCCTGTCATTTTAACTGTCACTTAGAAACCATCATGTAATTATTCCAGATGATCAATTCAGTAGCAAGCTCATTGGCAGGCAGCATCTGTGGGACTTGTGATCTCGTTCAACAAGGAGACCTAAAAAGAGTCTGTAGATAGTATTAAGGTTTTTGTAAAATATCCTTATTTGTAAAATCTTTCATTCTTACAGATTTTGTCGCTCATTTTTACAGAACCACAAAGGAACAAGAGCTTTAAAAATTCTCCTCAAGCTATGGGGGAAAATATTCCAACAGTTTTCTTCCTTCCCTTCCTTCTCCCTCTACTGTCCCCTCAAAATTAAAAAAAAAAAAATTATTTGGCCCTTTTAGCACAAACTTAAATTCTGGAGAAATGTTTTCCTTTCAGCTGTGTTATAAACATAATTAGTAAAGTTGACTTTGTTTTGTTGTCTGTCAGATAAGACATTCTTCATTTTGGAGACAATAAAATTAGTCAATAAAAATTCAGAAAGGTTTTGAGCATCTGTCACAGTACAACACTTCCATAACGAACTGATTGGGTTATATTTTCTTTAGAATCTGGATTAATAGCTCACCTAGGTTATAGAGAGGAGTAAGAATAAACAATAATTATAATTGTTTTGTTAATGTAAGAGCAGGGGCACAGAAATCTCTTTCTACAAACATCAATAGTCAGAATTGACTGAGTCTTGTTACCTTCAGTAAAATATTTCCTTCTAGGGGATTTCAGTCACTTCTTAAAGAGCTCCTAAACTACTCTTGGTAGCTGTCTATTTTGCTGTGGCATTGGACTGTATCTCTAATTCTTTCTCTGATCATTAGACAATGGTTTGCCTAGGGGATTTTTTTTCCCCTTCTCATATACCTTTGCATGTAATAGGAGCAACACATTTCTCCTTATGGCTATGGTATGGAAGACTGCGACAGTGCAATGAAGAAAATTGTTTGTTAAGCTGTTTTGTGTGTGGATGACTACCCTTTCCCAATTCTCTAGCTGAAACAGCAGCTTGAGATGTACAGAATAGTGTTTGTGTGCGTGTCTGGGAGCGGGGGAGTGTATATCTTGGCACTAATTAGTTTCCCAGAAACAATACTTGCTGCTTCATCTGCAGAGTACCAGGCAGGTAGATTACAGTTTAGTGAATTACACCCAAGGGCTGTCTCTAACCTTCAAATATGCTACCATAACATTTCATTTTCAGACAGTTTAATACAGTTCCTGATTGTTAATATGATTTTAATATCTGACAGTGCAAAAGGGTAATAATGTTATGGGGCTTAGAAAGCAGAAAGGATAAAATAGTCATCATCATCAGTGATTCACTCCTGGCATGTCCTGTCTAGAAAATATATTTTATTGCCATGGTATGTCTGAGCAGCTCAGGTAAAATATCAGTCAGTCAGCTCTCAGACCTGTAAAATTATTTTAATTCTCTTTCTATTTGTTCCCACTCTTACCTCTTCTCCAAGCACTGTGCCAGGTACCATCTGTGACCAGCAAGTCCCACTCAGACTCACATTTGCAGACAACTGTGACCAGCTGCAAGCTTTCCTCAGGAGTGTCACTGACAGCTACAACATGTGCCTGGGATGACTGGTGTTGAGGTGCAGTGACTCATAACAAACCAATACCATGCTTTGTTCAGGAGTTTCAAAAGCATGACTCAATACCATCTTTCCGAGGATATTTTTTGGTTGCTTTGTAATTATTTTCCTAGTTTGCCCTGTGTTCACTTTTACATTTTAGATTTTTACTGATTTATATACATACTAGTATTTCTTAAGTGGTCAGACTGGTTCCCAGACATGGGCATTTCTGCCTTCTGTTCTCCTAAGTCATGTGTGATTGAAATGTAGTGGGAATTGGTACAGGGGTCCTGTGGCTGCCACAGATCATCATCTAATTCTATATAACCGTGTCACCATGGCATTACAACTCCACAAATAAATTTCAGCCAATGGGCAGAACAAATTGGTCTACATACAAGGCCACATTGATGCAGCAAAGTTGCTTCCAGGATTTAAGATAACATCTGTGTGGGACGGTAATAGTCTCCATATTCACTCAAGAGTTAGCTCAGGGAACTGTCCTGCTCAATAAAGGCTCAACATCAGACTTGCAGGCTCTCTGAGGGAAAAATCTACCTTCCCTCTTGCATTTGAATTGTCAAGGAATACAGGACATGGCAAAGATTCATTTGGGTGACCTTGTTCCACACTGACCATCTCTTCCCATCATTTTCTATTTTTGAACCAGTTAATCAGCACTATGATGACCTTTGCTTCTGCCTATGGCTTGTTAATTTAAGAACCCATGGCAAAGGAACTTGTTCACTTATTTTTCAGAAACAGGTATATCAGAAGAGTCAATTTACCAACTATTCTTTCTCACCCACAGCAAGTCCAGCTCTGAGTTTATTTAGTGTGGTTTTTGAAAAGCAATGTACCATATTTAATTAGGGGCTAGTTATGTACTTAAAATAGTTTCTATCAGTTTGCTTGATAGAATAATCTGGTTTATTGGTCTTCTCCGAAAGCCTTTAAACTCAGAGGAGTGAAGAAACCTAAGATTTTAAATAGTGGTAGGAAGGTCTTCTAAGAAGAAGATCTCCATGAATGTCTGCTGTGCAACAGCAATTAACAGCTCTATCAAATATGCAGCCTCTACCTTTGTACAGATTCTGCCTCAGTCTCAATTGCCATGGCACTAGTCAATATATAAAATCACTTTCCCACAGATCTGGTTCCTGCACATAGCTTGCAGAATTAGGCCTACAAATTCTGACTCACTTGATTGCCTCAGTTGTTTCACCTCACGTTGCTTTCCTGTTTGGTGGTAATAAATTAGATAATCATTACAAGCAAGAGGATTATGACCATAATTAGCAAATAAGGTTGTTGAAGGATTTATTGTTCTGGCTCAATTCTTCACTAGTTTCCCTAAGAAAAAGCATCATCTAGCTCATACATGTCATTAATTAGCTTTGTCTTTATTGCATTGTAAATACTGCTTTAATTACTGCACTATTTAGCTCAGATGAGATTCAATTGCAGTAACTTAAATGTGATTCTTGTGGTACCAATCTTTTTCTTCCCTTAATTCATTTTATCCTTAACTCGTTTTAAGATAAACATTCAGCACATATTGGCAAAGATATCTGGATATGTTTTCATGATTAAAACCTTGAATAGGGCTACTCCAAGAGGGGATGAACTCTGTTATTAGACAAAAACCAATTTAGTCCTTCGAGAGACTACCTATGCTGGGCTTTGGTTATTTTTTGTTATTTTACAAACATAAAAAGGCAGACACTCAGCCACAGAACTGTAGCAGAAAATTTCTTTGGCTTTGGCTTACTCCTACTGCTGTACATGCTTTGTACCACCCCCTGTGTCTCTATCCATCCAAACTCAATGACAAGATGTAATTTCAGTCTAGTGGAAGTCACCATTTGAAATTTAGATGAGCTTTTGAAGTTTCATCCATAGACAAGGTTAAGCAAAGGAAGGCAGGATAGGAGAGAGCACCTCACTCTTAACTCAGGCTTTTTTTAATTCTGAATTCACATGGGAGCCTAACTCAGTGGAGCAATACAAAGTGTCAGGATACATGCTCTCCTGATTTGGGGATTATAAATTCCCCGACAGTTCTTATTCCCTGTATCATATAGGATCCAGTGACCAACATGATCTGCCCTAATTAATTTTTTCCTGCATCTGAATAAGCTTACTAAAAGTTGTCTGTTCAACTAAAAGAGAATGACTGTATGCTCACCATAGGAACTGTTAGGGGTTGAGCTTATTCTATTGGTAGAGCATTGTAATAACTTTAAGAGTGCAAGAAAGCACATCTACTTATCTGATGCTTGAGGAGAGACAGATAAAAACATTCCTCTTTTTCTCTTTGTCTCAACAGATAGTACCTATACAGTTTGGGCTGGACTAGAAGATACTTCATATCAGAGATATTTATTAGGTTCTAATTGTCTTCAAGAAGAAATGTGTGAAACTTCATTACTTCGGTTGTTTAGACTAGACAAAGCTCTGAATTTGCCATCATGGGAGACACCTGCAGGAAAAGTTCTTCGGCTCCTGCTGGAGTTCATATTGTTAAGTCATGAGGGACCAGATGTGTTTATGGTGGTTCAGAAGTATTAATCAGCAAATTTTCTCTAGAGCCAACAAAAACATGTGAATAAGTAATTGAAATTGGATTGGAATTGTAGCCAGGTTTTTGTATAACACAATAAATAATTACACTGATTATTTTCCTAAGTGAAGGTCTCCCTTTTTTCAGGTATTAGTCTCAGACACAGCACGGCACAGTATGCCAACTCTGTTCTCTTAATTTAACTAGGATTGGTTAATAGGAAACTTGAAAACATTAGGAAAAATGAAACAGAATAATTTATAGTTGCATTTTTCTATTATGTCAACATTGCATGTGAAACTATGCTGATGACTCGATACTTTGCCTTAAAAAGGAAAGAGAAGATTGTTACAGAACTCTGCAAATTAAATTTCAATAATTAATTGCATTTTGCCTTTTCTCCTGAAGATAACAATATGCCTTCACTTCCAGTCCTAAACTACTGCAACTTTTGTTCTTTACACGACAATCTGAAGAAACCACTCTAGTCAGTACCAAGTCAATTTACTAAAAAGATGTATGAATGAGACCTGAAAAGTACTATTTTCACTCTAATGGCTCTTGCAATGACCCTCTAAACACCATTAAAGGGTCCCCAGATTCCTCAGCATTGAAAAAATATCCCTGTATCCCTACATACTCCACTACAAAGCATTTGTAGAGTTCTTTTCTGAGGGTAGCTATGCTTCAGCTATGACCAGAGTAGCATTAATTTATAGAAAATCTATTTAATTATTTTGAGAGCTCCATATCAAAGCCTCTATATAAAATTGTTGTCCTATCATGAAAGATAAATGAGCTTTCTTACAAAGCAGGCCTGACAGATTGAACATATTTGACTGAATGCTTCTTACAGGATATCATGCCATAGTTCAGGTAGGAAACATCTATGATTTAATTCTCCTTACATCCATTAGAGACTTTGTGCCATATATTCTATATTATCCCCACACCTCCATCCCTCTTCTATCAAACACATTTACCTTTGCAGCAACAGAAGGCTGAAGGTGGATAAAAAATGCGTCTGCACAGCTAGGAGTGCTCTGATGCCATTGTAATGTGGGCATAAAATCAAGGAACATATGTAGAGGCAGCTGCTCGCAGTTGTGAAGGCATGTTAAAAATATGGGACTGTTGAAAAACTTCAATAGATTTTATAACTGGGGAGCTATGTAGTTTTATTGTATACTACAGGAACCCACAAAAAGTGATGCTTTTCTTTAGTACATTTATTCACAGCTCATTTACAACAGAGTAATTCTATCATGCAACAAAATGGAAGGTTTATTCCTAGTTTTTTCTCAGAGAATTTGAACTTTGTTGCACTAATGTCTCTGAAAGAGAAACTAGACAGGGAAAGGGACTGGATCATTACAGAGGGTTAAAAAGAGCTCTTTCTTTTTGTGAATCCCTGGCCATAATTCAGTTCCCAGTGCATAGCTTCTTAAATGAACTAGGGAAAACTTTTTTTGGCATCTGGATTTGGGAACCTAATTGTTTAATGGAAGGATAGAAACCAAGTTTGAAGTTCTCCTCTGAAACTATGAATACACATCTAGTCCTCATGGTTTATCTTCCAAATACCGTCCTGATCTTTACCTTCGCTCAGAGAAGATGCATATATTCTGCAGTCCTTCAGAGAAGTGTCTACCTAATTGAGAGGATGAGATTGCTGCCTTTGAATGAGAGTTAGTTTAAACAAAGTGAGTGTTACAACAGAGAAGACAAGATCTGGACTATTGCTGAACTTACCATACTTTGAACCTCTCCATTTTAAAGCAATCCAGGAGTTTTAACAGAAGAAATGTTGAGGTAGCCAAAGTAAAAGACTAGCAAAGGAAAAACAATACACAGAGTAAGCAACTTTATGCAGAAACAGTGCAAATCTTTCTTGAAAGGGCAAGAATTACATGTTTTTGAGTCAATCTTACATTATAATGCCACTGGCTCTATCCTGGAAATTTAACTACTATGTTTAGCATGGTCCCCAAGGCATACCCTCATCCTGTGTGAGGCCATGGGAAAGACATTCAATTTTGGTAGTCTTTTGATGTGCAAAATGAAAATCATAGTGAAATTAGTGGTACCTTGTTGAGATACTGGAAGAATCACCTAGCTAACACGATCAAAGTGCTTTTAAAGTGTATGCACTTTCATTACAAACTAATTGAGCCCTTCCAGGGAGAGGAAAATAGGATGTAATTATTATCTCTGTGTCTGTCACTCGTGTTCTAATCTGTTAATTGACATAAAACACCAGATGGAGAAACTAAACAATCTAACAGTGGGAAGAGTTAACTTTGCAGTAGCTGTATGCAATAATCTGTATGGTTTTAGTGATAAAGCAGATGAGAGTCAAGGCAGAGAAAGATATGAAAATAGGAATCCTAGGAGTTTATGGCAATGGTTTTCTATCAGACTGTGACAGTAGTAGCATCATCAGGGTATCTTCCACTTAAAATCACTGGTGCAATTAGTATGGATCAAATTGACCTGTAAGACTGAGAGTAGAACCTGTTAAGAAACAGTTCCTTCAAACACAGGTGAAAATCTCTGCTTTTGATGTAAAATTTATCATATTGAACAGTTTATGTGTGCATGCAAATATAGGTAATAGTCTTAAAACCAAAGGAATAGTCACTTTGAGAAGGTGACTATATACATGGTATGGGAAAACAACTAGCAAGCAAATCTTCTAACACTGTTATCTTCTCCCACCTGCAACAGTACAAATTATGTAACAATACAGAATAGCATGAATAGATGGGCACAAAATTTTACTTCCTGATTATGGATTTGGAATTCTGACCAGATGAAGCAGACATTTTCATAAATATTTCTGATGAACTATGCACACTATTTAGACAGTTTCAATCTAATCTCAAGCCATATCACTTCTAAGAAAAACACATAAAGGAAATCTAATTTTTAGTAATGTGCGGTGTGATTCTATGTTATATTTTTCTGCGGGCAATTTGAGGTCTTTAGTCATCATGAATAAAATTCCCAGTACCTTTATCAATGTTAGAAGTCCTTTGCCTTCTTTTTCAAAAAGTGCTCCATGAGAGTAGGGTAGAAATTCCATTATATTTCCTTCTCACCCTTCTTCCTTCAGATCCTATCACCCAGAACTAACCTGAAAGACTGACAGACTTTCCTTATCAGTGTTGTGCTTTACCTGTTTTTTTACCATCTTTGAGACTAAATCAGAAAAACATGTGGCACATTCATCCACTGCTGCTGATATAATTCTAATCTTTCTAATCTTTCTCTCTTCCTCTTTCTTTCTATCAAAATGCTACCAATTAGTTTATGTCCAGAAAGCACCTTGAAGATGTAAAACTCAGTGCAAGTGCTAAGTATTTAGAACACAGCAGAATCAGCCCAGTTAAGCATTCAACAGTACCATTGGAAGCCTGCGGCTGAAATGGAGGTTGCAAGTGTATCGTATACTCCGAGCAGGCTAATACCAAGTTTCTGTCACCCGGTAGCCTCATAATTCAACATCTACTACTTTTGGTGAAATCTCTACCTGTCTCCAAAGTCAGGTGGCTGTTGCTGTCTTCCTCACCACGTCATCAGTCACTCAAGTGTCCCACATTTCCAACTAAATAAAGGAATAATTCTGGCTTTTCAGAAAGTTGAGACTATGAATAAGAGCATTAACTTCTAACTCAACTGTGAACAATCCAGCAGTAGCTGTGCTTGGCACCTGGTGAGGGTATGTCCTGTCCTGATCAGAAAAGAAGCAGGAGGGTCGAGATTTCTTCAGTCTAGTACTTAGTCTAGTACTTGGTAGGCAGCAGCAAGGGCTAGCTGCCTATGACCAGGGGTTCAGGGAAGGAGACAAGGTGAACCCTGCACAGATTGTGCACTCACCAACTGATATTGTCCTACAGGGGCTGAATCAGGCAGAGATAGGGCCCTTCAACAGCTCCAGGTCCAGCAAGTGGCCAAGATTTCACTTCCTCTGGGCAGTGCTGGCAAAGGCTGCAGGACACAGAGCTGCAGTGTGAGGGTGAGGGACCCAGATGGAACAGGAAAAAAGCACCTCCACAGCACTGCCCAGGGAAGAGATGAAGATCCAAGCCTGACCTGAAATAAAGCCTCTCATCCTGACAGCAACAGGCGAAGAGGGTGAATAGAGGTCCCAGGTAAAGCTTTCAGGGATATTAAGGCTTGTGAGTGTCCTCTGGGACATGACACCAGTGCCCTTATCTCACCTTAGAAATTGGGAAAATCAGTATCCACTAACTCTGAGGAAACAAATATAAGGGTTGTGCAGCTTTGCATGAGTGCTCAAATATCTGCATTATTCATCTGGCCCTCATCACTACACTGAGCTCTAGGGAAACTTTACAATACTGTCAAAATATATTACTCACTGTATCTGTGCCTTTTATAGGTCAAACCATTTTCCCTGTGTTACAGGTAGGATTTCAAGGTTCAGGCAGACTGCTGGCATGTCTGTACAGTGCAATGGAGTGTGAAGCATACCTCCTTGAGATAACAATGCTCACAACCGCTTCAGAACCAGAAGCAGTACAATTTCAGTGCAGCCTCTGAACAAATACGCTGTAATGATGAAAGACTGAACTTACAAGGTCTGGCATAGCAATGTCAAATGTGGCCAGACTGCTTTCAGATCATATGATTCTCTGCTCTTTACTAAGCAATGCCATGTGAATTCATCAGTTTAGAAATTCATTACTGTACTTGATATGTTGCAAGCATACTTCAGGGGATTTGGCCATAAGCACTAAGGGAGTTGATGACAGAACAGGAAATTGGGTTTGGAGGTTTCCTCCTACAGCCCTGGCTAATACCAAATAGAGGACCACCTCCTGAAGTCACTGAGAGACCATGAGAATAGCTGCAGAAAGTGGATGTTTTAGAGGTGGACAAGAGGTGAAGAAAATTTTATGAGCAATTGTATAAATCTTCCTGTTTAGTTTGAAACAGAGAAACTTCTCTTAACTCTCATTCAGATAACAAAGAAAAAAAATTCTATCTTTTTAACAGAGCTTAACAACAGTATTACAGCCTGTGCTGCAGTCTCAGCATTTTCTCTCAGTTTATTTTATTAAGTGAAAGAAATTATAAGAATAGAATTATCTCCATAGTGTAAAAAAGCAGTTGAGTATATTCTGCTTTGTACAGTGTCACAGGTAAATTTTAGATTTAACTCAGCTTCAATAGGCTCTGTTCTCCATGATTGCCTTACAGCAATCTGAGCGAGATACAATGACAAACAATGCACCATCATCAACAGCAAATTAGTCATTTGCTCTCACACTGGTTGACTATTAGAGCTTTGTTTGAATTCACTTCTCTCTGGGACTTGGAAAATATTACTCCTGCTTTTTCATTCAACATGCGGCAACAAAGCCTGCTCTCTGTCCTCCATCAAATGCTTGTACACCACACTGCTTTTACGTTAAACCTATTCTAAGCAAATTAGTGAAAGGAAAATCTAAGAATAAGCAATATTAACTTGAAGACTGGTGGCAAAAGTAAAGACATGTATCAGTATGGTTTTTTACCTTTTAATATATTTATCTTCATTCTAATAATAATCAAGACACTAGAAGAAATAATCGGATGAGGCATTCAAAATATGAATTGGCAGATGATGAAGATGCATACAGTTAGCACATAACTTCCCATGGCATTTAACTATTCTTCTCCACAAATATATTTTGTGTTAGGATTCTTTTTTACCAAAAGGTAGCCAAAACAATTAGATATGGAATTTTAACAAATCTTAGATTTGAATTTGACTCATACAGCTTCTTCTGTGAGATGGTTTATAAAATCTCTCCAAGGAAGTTTATACCTAGATACAATGGGCAGAATAGTCTACTTAATATGAAATATGAATTTCCAGAAATGGGAAAAAATGCTTTACTGGTGAGTATAAAATAGAAAAAGGGCCTATCTTACTGAGCCAGATTTTAGCTTTGGGTGCAGAATTTTAGACCAAAGTTGCTGGTTTCCTGAATAGGTCCATTTCCCGCTGACTTCAGTGGGAACTCTGAATGCTCAGCAGCTTTCTGCATTTCAGCAAAATGAGTGCCTTGAAGCGATTTATGAAATGATGAAATCAAAAAGTAGGAGTAAACTCTAAAATGATGAATCTTGAGTTCCTGGAAATAGTTTCTTCAACTGCAAAAACAGGGATGTCTTTACTTGGCTATCCTTTAGGACTTGGTGAGAAATCCTTCTATAATACTTGTAAATATGTAAAGTTGTAAGACAGCTGGAGATGTGCAAATTTTGCTTGCACTGGCTTTACAGTGGTGTTTTTAAGAATCACTGAATACACTCCTTTATTTAGGATAAAGTACTTTGTATGCAGCACTGAAACATCCTGAGAAGGAATAAAATGAGGTAATGATCTCTTTTTTTCATGGTTTTTTTTTTTTTTTCAGCCCATAGGGCAGTGAAATTGTGCACCACTCATAGCATGGCTTTTCAGTACAGTTATTTTGTCCTGGAAGACATAAACAAAGAATAAGCCCCTGAGTAAGGTTTAGCCTTTCATATGAGGACTCCCTTCTTGTTGCGTAAATTACAAACCTAAGAACCCTAATGCCTTGGGTATAAAACAACAGTCTTCATTTCTAGAAGAATTTTGCATTAGCATCTTTCCCCAATATTTTAATCTATTACTAGACTTCAGAGTAGTGTGAAGTAATGAATAAGTTTGTAGTGAAATGTATGACATCTGACTTTCTTTGATTTGTATTGGAAACCTGTCAGTGTTAACATAAAATGCCCAAGTCAATAAATTCCTATAGATCAGTATTAAATCTATGACAGTCAATGCATTTACACCAGCAGGAACAAAATAAGTAGTTTCCTCGTATATTAAAAAAAGGCTGTATTTTTCCCTGTAATAGTATCAAATTGAATGCTGCATATAATATATATTATCTAAAAAGAATATAGATATGCAAAGTGGAAATATAAGTTTTCATTTATCTTGGATTTTTTATTGCTTGAATTGTGTTGAATTTGGGGTATTGATAAAATAAAAGTAATAGAAGGGTAAAAAGTTTCTCAAGCATTCATTGCTGAGATTTTGGGTTTGAACACAGGATACAAAAATCTGAATTTGTAGCCAAGGTCACTTGCAAGTGCCAGATGGTGTGACATTTAGCCTTGCCGTGTTCCCCAACTGTGCTCACTGACTCTGAAGGTATGGATCTAGAAAGAACGTTGCTTATTGTACAGTCCAATAGCAAAAATAGAAATAAATTTAAATTCGTTTTAAGTGATGTGGCAATTTTTAATAGAACTTTACTTGGCTTGTAGTCTGTTTCATGCTTTTTCTGAAAAGCAGTCTGAGAGTGTATTAAACAGCAATGCACAATATGTCATTTTTCATACTACTAAAAGCTTGTTTTCACCATAAGAATCCCTGGAACTCATCTTCTGATCTTTTATTTGAATGTAGTTTTATATGTCCTCAGAGCAAGACATTGCAAATGGACTGACAGAGTTGTGATTATTGTGCTGTGTATGGGGGTGTCTGAAATTAAAAATTTGGAGTTTTCAGATTTGCCTCTGCAAAAGAATCCAAAATGCTGGCCACTGCTTAGTGACTGCAGAGGTATTTTAAGACCAGACAGAGTCTGCTTTCAGGGTTGGTTTGTTTTTTAAGAAAGATGGAGAGAAAGTTTCCTGTGTACTAAAAATACTTATGCCAGCTTGGATAATAGAAATTAATATGAGAGCATACAAGGTACTAGCTTTTCATTATAGGATATAAGAGTCCTTCCTCCACAACAGTTTATCCTAACTAGTCTTGGTAGCTCAGCTAGTGTGTTGTCCTTGTATCATCATGTCTTGGCATCTTCTAAGAACAGGAACAGTGTCAAAAATAAAAATGTGCATTTTCCGTGTAACTAACCCTAGCAATTGGTGTCTACAACTGCTAATATTCAGCATGCAATTCATGGCTGTCCCTGTCATTTCACACAGCCATAACACTGGCACAGAAAAACATCACCTATATATACCTCTGCCTGGGACATGATAGCACTATGGAAAATTCTGCACAATGAAAAATATAGAACAATGGGATAAAAGACTAATGAAGTGGAATTTAAATGTTTGCACTCCTTTTAAGCAGAGTACTGATGGGGAGGTAAACAGGGAGTAATGTTGGCCTCAGTGGTTTTGTTCAGAGAAATATTTCAACCAAAAGAAAAGAAGCTGAAATTATGGCAGACTAGAATTAAGCACTTTTTGTATTTCTGGTGTTTGCAAGTCATCAACCATTAGACTACAAGTCCAGTCATTAGACTGCAAATCCAGACTTTTATATTTACTACCTGATTGCAAATTATCCAATTTCTTTTTAACACATTTCTTTGAAAGCCACAAGAGTTATCTGAGATTAGGGTTTTCTGGACACAGAATATTAAATAATATTAAATGGCCATTACATTAAAAAATTTGAAGGAGTTAGCCTTCCTAGAAGATGCACCTCAGGGTGATATCTCTTCATTACACCGAGCAACTGCAAGCCCTGTTTTCTATGCATTGTCCTATGGTGACCTTAACAAGAGTCTAGGATTGTGTGTTTAGATTAGGTGCTCATTCATGGCTAGGCTTTGTGAATGAAGATTTGGGAAGGGCTCTACCCACGTTTGTTCCAAGTGCGTTGGTGGCTAAAAAGGCCAATACGAGATAGGCATGACCGGTTGCAAAAGGCACAGCAGAAAGACTCCTTAGGTGGTATATTCAGCAAGGCATGGTTCTTTCTGTGTTGTCTTTTCTCCTCAAGGGTGAAGATTAGGTGTATTAACATAGTAATTTACACTTGGCCTTGTTAAACTACATTCTGTTATTTCAAACCATTCCCACAGTATGTCAGGAAAGTTTTGAACTCTCATCTGATCACCATCATGATACAGTACTATGTGCAAATTTAAATAAGGATTTTCTCTAGTCAGTCATTCAGGTACAACATACCAGGCAAGACAGAATACAGTCACACGCTGCTTCCTAACATTTTGGCAGAAAACATCTCAACTGTGAGGGTACCAACAGGCCAAACAACACTAACTGGAGAGACCAGCCTCACCTGGGGCCTCCCTACACCCCACTCCAGCCCACAGATCCAAGGGCTTTCAGATCTTGTCTGAGCTATGATAGAGGAGTCCTGGTCAGATCCTGGTCACCCTCATTGCCCCTGGCCCTCGACTGATGTCCTGGCTTGACCTTAGGCCCTGCCTGAGAGGCATCGCTGCTGATCCAGGCCCTTGGCTGAGTCTAGCTGCCCTTGCTGCGTCGCTCCTGCCTGGGTGCTCTGGGGCTGGTCCCAGGACTGGCTGATGAGGCCCCTGCCCTGCTGTCTGTGCTATCCTGTTTGACACCCTGAGGAGCAGCTGACTTCAGTGATCACTCACTAGCTCTGCTTTTTTTAATCAGGTGATACACTCATACAACAGTTCACTACAGAACATGTTTTTGAGACTAAGAGCCATATGGGATAGAGCTACCACTGAAGTCTAGCTGTGCAAATTCTGATACTTTTCTCTTAATGCCTACTACCTTGTTAGACATTATACATAAGTAGATGCGATTTAATGCATTAATTACATGCTTACTAGCTGTCATTCATCTCCTGACTAAAATTCTGATGTAATGAAGACTATTTTTTGATTATTCATTCAAGTACTTTAAGCACCTGAGAGTAAGCTGCTTGCTGCATTGCAGAGCTTTTTTTTTTCTTGCTTGAAGATGTGTCCTTTCTGTGCTTCTGATGCTTTATCTGTCTTGCATGAGTTAGCAAAGATAACAGTTAAAACTTTGAGGCTGTTTCAGCCTCCAGGTTATTTATTGTGAAACTCAACAGCATGAGTCAACTCTCTAAGAGAAAGTAGAAAAACACCAAACATAAAATTCTATTGCCTGAATTTTACCTTTCATTTAGCTTTCACTCTGATGTGATGCAGACTCACGTTGAGTTCCTTAAAGTTTGCTGTATTTTTTTTCATCCTTTCCTTGTGGATGGAATACGCAATCATTTTATCTTTTTCGGTCGGGCTTATTCTCACCTTCATATATACCTTCCTTTATCAACAAACAGTTATTAGAACAGTTTAAGAACTTGATGACTTGTATGTGAAAAGGCTGGACAAAGCAATAGAATATTCCAAACCGAGGTGCTCTGTATAGCCCTGGGGAAATTCTTTTATTCAATTTAGGTAAATAACCTCCCCCTATCCTGCCATTTTTCCTTCCCAGGCTTTATCCGTGTATTTGAAACTCCTTGTCATCATATAGTCTTGTACTGTAGATGACTTGTTAGTAGTCACAAAAGGCCACACCTATAATATTATCTAGGTTTACTGATCTATAGGCTCCACTGTGGCAAGACTCTTTTGTTTTAATGTCATGAAGGCTTTTATCATGTCTCAAGCAAACATCCTTCATGTACGAGGCAAAATTCCTTCCTTTTCTGTATCCATCCCTTAATCAGCCATTATCTTTGCATTAATATTGCAACTTGCCAATTATTCTGTCAAATATCTTCTTCCTAAAGGAAGTGGTAGCATTGATCGTACACATTCTTTGCCCTTTGTATCTTCTGAAGACATCTTTGAGTCATAATTTCTCCTACTGTTCTATGATTTGTTATCAGCAACTGCACTTATTCTTAGTCTCCCCAAACACAGATTTCATTTCATTTCATTTCATTTGTGGGCATCTGTCACAGGTTTTCCCCATATTACTGTATGGTCCTTTTTAGTGGATCAATGATATTTTTCTTTCTAATTCAGATTTTAGTATGAATAGTTCATATTTTTCTATATATATAATGGAATTTAGGTTTAAAACATGCCTATGGAGAAGGCAACTATTAACATCATTCATATTCTGACAAACAAAGGATGATTTATGCTGGGATCTGACTTTACTCTTGGTTACAGCTGTTGAGTACTAATGAAACCCTATTAGGGCATATTTTGATTGTAAATTGTGGTGGCGGTGGTAAATTGCGAATAAGTGTGGAAAAGGAGTTGATTTGTATGCACAGACTGAAATGCATAAAATACTACATTGATTTCAATATCCTAATTTCATAACTATGCCAGTTAATGGGAGATAAAATATGGAGGGGAAAGCTGGGCATGATGACAATATAGTATAGATCTTTTGAAACATAATCCTTTTCTAAATGCAGATCTTCCTTTACTGGAAAGAGATAAAGTGAGAAGACATTTTATAAATTGGGTTTGATTTTGTCTTGTTTTGTTTTTTAATATGTATACATATACATTCACTGTATGAAAAAAGTTTAACCCCTTAGTGTTTTAATCTTACTTACCTTTCCTTTATCTAAATGTGTGGTCCTTTATTTGTCAAAGGGTTGCTGTTCACTAGTTGTTCTTTTGAAGTAAAGTAAGATAATGGTATCCCAAAGGTGTTATATAAGGAAATTGGGAAGCAGCGCTCATATTAGGTAATAACAGAGGCAATTATGCTGATTCATCAAAATCAACTAGAACCACACTGAGATATGCAATAGAAAAAAATTATATTCATGGTTGTGAAAGATGTATAAACCTTGGTAAATGCAAACTTCATTCCATTTCTTTTGGTTTTTCGTTTTTCAAAAAAGAAAAGCTGCTCCTATCTAATGTATTTTTCCTGCATGACGAAAACAAAAGGTTCTTTTCCTCCCCCCAAGGATTTTTGTTTGGGGTTGTTCTTTCTCTGTAAGAATGGAACAATGACTGTAAACATAATTCACTCTAGGGATTCTTCAACCATAGAAGAAACAACTTAACAATTGTCAAAGATAGAATTTAAATGGCTTTATTTACATTGTCAAAGAGCCTTATAGAAAAGGATCTATTTTATGGCATTAAGTAGATTCTTTTTCTTCTTGGTGTAAGTTCACAGTAAATAAGAATCCATTTCCAGCAGTGTTTGTAATAAAAAGCCAGAGAAATAGCAGGAAACAGAAGAATTTTGCCCATACACACTTTTTGAAGGGAATTCTATAAAAGCAACCAATATAAAAGAATACAGACTTCTTGCAGTAGTTTGTGACATTCAGGGTACTTCATAAGCTTCTTAGTAGCAAAGTATATATATTAAAAAAAAGATGTAGGCTTTATCTTTGAAGAAACAGATATATATTAGCTGTCAAATTAAATGAGTTGGGTAGTCTTACTGTAATTCAAAGCATGAATTTAGTGGTACTGTTAATGGACTTTGACCTGTCCCTCTATCTCTTCCTGTTTCTTGTCTGCAAAGTAAAATACAGAACTCGTCTGCTTATAAAACAGACTTACCATTTCTATAGGTCTTTGATAATAGCAGAAAGGATATAGCTCAGTTCATTAAACTTTTGGTCTACATGTCATGAATGCTGTTGTCTAAAAGTTGCAGCTAATAGCAAATGTGAGTAGAGTTAGACATACAAGAGCAACAGAACTGTAGAGAGGGGGAGAGGGAAAAAGGTCTTCATTGTGCCATTTTGTTTAATTCATTTTAATAAAGCAAAACAAAAAAAAAAAGAAAACAAAACCAACCTAAACAAACAAGCAAGAAAAAAACAGGAAGATACCAATTTTACTAATTTATTCAGCAAAGCCAAAGTTTAGAGGACAAATTAAAGTAGCAACTGATGCTTCCAACAGTATTTGCAAGAACTTGATTTGGAATTATAGAGAGCACCAAGTTTTTTTCTAGTGCTAAGGAAATAAAGTTAGTTTAGTTATTAGACCCTCTAGTCAGTGGTCATGTGGGACACAAAATGTATTTTGGCTTGCTTTCTTTATGTACTATATGACTTTAAAAGCAGTACTGACTGTATTTACTGGAGTGTCTTTCTTTACCATCACCTGTTAAAGGGCCTTCCAACCATTTTCTTGTTTCTCTACACAGCACCAAATGCATAATCTGATGTTACATCGTTTTTCCAGCTGTGTCTGGAAAACTTAATTCATCATATTATGGAACTTATTCATTGGACAAAGCTACTCGATGCAGGGTAGATCATGCACTTCGGTTAATTCTCAGGTGGGAATTTGTAATTTTTAATCTCAAATAGATATCAGATTAAAACTATGATCTGCTCTGAGAAGCCAATAAAATGCATTATTTCCAGTATGTTCAAGATGATAGTCCTCACTGTGGTGGGGAACACACAGCAAAAGGATTATGCTGTGTTGCAGATGATAAACAACGCTGGCATCAAAACATAATTATTTTTTAGTAATTCTTGTCTCCTGAATCAGAGCTTTTTTTCCTCTGTCAGGATTGCCCTGTAAGTTTCAGCAGATATACAAATTAAAATAAATAGAACACTGACAGTGCAAAATTTGCTCTAAATCTCTTAATTAGAAGCACAAATCTTGATCCCTCTCTTCCCAAAAAAGGGAAGGAAAAAAGCTTTAATTTCTCCAAATTGTATCCAGGCCATCTTTAATCCAATTCAGAACAGTAGCCCCATCCCAAGGTAGAATCCATTGTCCTTGAAGAACCTGTCTTCTTATGGATGTAATCTCTATATGACTTAATCAGAGTTTGGATCGTACTCATTATCCAATATGATATACTAAAGAATTGCAGATTAGTGGCAATCCAGTAACACAACAAGGTTTGCAAAGCAGGGTTATCTTTGCAAATGTTTAGCTATTGCTTAGTTACAGGTGATGTGAGGTGAAAGTGAACCAGAAAACCAATTTAGTGAATTCATGAGTAGCACATTAAGGACAGTAAAACTGTAGGAACTTACATAAGAGGTTGAGACCTAATAATCAATAGGAAAAGCAAAGGGTGAACACTACAGAAAATGTCATTACTTTGTTTTCCTGCTTCTGTGTCACATGAGATTTATTGCTCCTCTCTGCCATCACTGCAGGTTTCCTCCTTTTTTTTTCATGTGGCCCTTTCAGTTTAAGTCTGGGGACTGCGTTTCAGGTGAACATTTATTGCTAAAAGTCAGTAAATTATGGCAGCTGCTCTGACAGCCTTTCAGCTCATGTCTGTCATCTCAATTTACAGTGAGGATATAGTGCAAGAATTAGGTTTAGAATGGAATAAAAAGTGATTATATTTTCCCTGAAGGAAATGTACTCACAATTTCTCTAACAGCTAGTTTCTGTGCACTGATAAAAGCCTTTGGAAGTAATTACATTTAGGACACAGTCCACAGCATTTTACTTTCAGATGCCATAAATAAGCCAGAATCAATTGTGAATCATAATAAAAAAGGCAGCATGTATTAATTTTATACAGTATAATACATTTTAAGAGATGTGCTGGCTGATAACAAACTCATTGGTCTGCAGGGGGGTAAAGCTTCTTGCAACAGTGACTCATGAGTCATACAATGTTCTAGGAAGTGGTATTCTCTGTGCATATGTCAAAGGTGCTTCCCTTAACAATTTCTCTCTTCATAGAAATTGTTGGGTTTAATTGTGCATCTTTGGAAAGAAATCTTGACCTTCATTTCCAACAGCCCCATGAACTAATCTGCCCTCTTACTCAGTTGCCCATCACATCTCAGTAACAACTCCCAGCTGCTAGGTGATTGATTCGTACCCAAATGCTCAAGTGCCTGACACAGAAAAGCAAGTACTGCTTCAGCATGTGAGTTGCACTGAGGGTCATGGAGATTTAACAGCTTCCTAGGTGTATGCATGAATGTGTGCACACTGACACACACAGCACCCCTTATTTATACAATGACCTCTAAGTTGGATCATAGTCTATATTTAAAGCAACTGTAAATAGTATGATAAATAACTAAAATGTTAAGGATGGGGAAGAGAATTCTGGCTCATTTAATCTAGGAGTTCACTGAAGGTCATTAAAAAAAATACCTAGGGAAGTGGAAACATAATCCACCAGAAGTCTGGGTCTAGGTGAAGTCAAGGCTATGCTTCATTAAGATAGGATTGTAATGTAAGGAAAAGGAAAGGTTTATAAAGGAAAAAGAGCCTGAGGTCCAAATCAGGAAAGAGGATTTATCAACAATGTGTGTTTGAATTCACACACTATTTTTAATTGATCTTACATCTGAGAAATACACACCTTTGTCCTTGGATTCAGATACACCTTCAGCTGAGCTTTTTCCTTCCCCCAACCCTCAGTTAACTGCTGTAGATCCCTCCCTGTACATGGATTTGAAATGACAGACCATAAAAGTTCACCATTGACACATAGTTATCAAAACATGACATAAAAACTTCCACACTGGTTTCATTGGATGCAGGAAGCAGTTTTCCCCCACAAAACTGCCTTTTCAGATTGCTCTCATAATGAAGTTGCTTCCCTGGACATAGCAAAATCATTTTCCCGTGTTTGGGCCAAGAAGTTCACTCTCAGACAAGATCAAAGTGATCATAAATATTGACTTGACTAAACTGCAACATGTTTCTTGGACTGTGACCTTTTAAAAATTATCCTCAGAGCTGCATAGTAATGGAAAAAGATCAAGAGAGGAAGCAAATGGCTTTATGCCAGTGCACTGTAACTGAAATTATCACAGGACCAGTGTCCAGTTGCCACTTGAAAAGTTGGTAAGACAGATGCACAGAAGCCTTGCTCATCTCTTTGTTACCTCTAATATTTAAACATTTTCTAATCTTAGTTTGGAGGGCATCCTTTCTATTTTGAATACAATCATTTAATTTTTTTCTTCTACAAATATTCCACATGGTGTGGGTTTAGATCATTATTCAGGATTAAATTGCACAGGACCAAATGAAGTTGTTGAAAAGGTGAATCCAATAAGAAACAAATTGTTATGAAACAGGGAAAGACAGGAGCAACCTCCAGAAAACAGGAAATTTAAGAGTCAACAGTTACATATTAGTATGTATGTGAAGGCAGAGAAAGTCAGAGGAGACTTTATGCTTGCTCTATTGAGAAAAAATGAAATATATAATTCCCAGAGTAGCACTTGTAGTAGGGACTAAAAATACTTGCATCATAAACACCTCGGCTTGTATATGTCAACAAAAACATTACTTTCGTAACACATAGCTTCACTCGGTACTTCCTTCTTATTGTTATTCATATTATGCCCAGGTACTCCAAATATGTTTGTTGTTTTTGTCCTCTAGCTGCTAAAATCTATATCAGCTTGGGTAAGTGGCTCTCTTCAGTAATGGAGGCTGAAATTTTCAATGAAAAAACAGCACTGGGACCCTGTAGCAGCCATGGGCACTGTTGCGGAATGGGATAGGCCCCTGGCAGAGGCCATGTGAGCAGGGATCAGAGCCAGGACAGCAGCATGGGGGCAGGGGATGCAGTTGGGAATAAGGCTGGAGCCAGGGCCTGAGGCTGAGCCTGAGCCATAGGTAAAGTGTGAGGTGATTCCCTTCTACATGGACAGAATCATAGAATCACAGAATGGTTTAGGTTGGAAGGGACCCTAAAGAACATCTAATTCCAACACTCCTGCCATGGACAAGGACACCTTCCACTAGATAGATTGCTCAAAGCCCTATCCAACATGGCCTTGAACTCTTCCAGGAATGGGACATAAACAACTCCTCTGGGCAACCTGTTCCAGGGCCTTAACAGCCTCACAGCGAAGAATTTCTTCCTAACATCTAATCTAAACCTGCCCACTTTCAGTTTGAAACCATTAACCCTTGTCCTACATGCCCTTGTAAAACATTCTTCTCCAGCCCCAGAGCTGGGCACAGTATTCCAGGTGGGGTCTGACGAAAGCAGAGGGAGGGAATCACCTTGCTTTACCTGCAATCACTCTTCTTCCAATGCAACCCAGCATGCATTTGGTCTTCTGGGCTACAAATGTACATTGACTGTTCATGTTGAGTTTCTCATCTGCCAACATCACCAATTTCTTCTCCTTGGGGCTGTTCTCAATCCATTCTCTGCTCAGCCTCTATTTGGGCTTGGAATTGCCCTGACCCATGTGCAGGATCTTGCACTTGGCCTTGTGGAACTTCATGAAGTTTGCACAGGCCCACCTCTCAAGCCTGTTAAGGTCCCTCTGGATGGCATCCCTTCCCTGCTGCTCATCAATCATACCACACAGCCTGGTGTCCTCAGCAAACTTGCTGAGGCCGTGCTCAGTCCCACTGTCCAAGCCACAAGATGATAAACAGTGTCAGTCCCAATACCAAATCCTATAAAATGCCACTCATCAATGGTCTCCTGAAGTTCAGGATAGTGAGCTTGCTATGCACTCTACTTGGTGCCCTAAGGATCTCAAACTTCACCATCTGTTCAGTCAGGCAATCTGGGCAAATATAATTTCAGGTATTTCTCCAGTTTACCCAAATGTTATCTCCTTTCAGTTCATGTATACTCTGTGTTACTCCAAGAGAAATGTAGCCCTTTGCAGAAGGCAAGAAGAAGGTCTGGGACCCCATTCTGGAAATGTCAGATGTGTGTAGGCCTTATGCCAGTTGCAAACATTAGGCTGAATTTCAACTTCTTATTCAAAGCTGTAAAATGATGGTTTTGTACACTCTTCTTCAATGACAGGTAAAATTCTTCCTTTAGATAGCATGGAAAGTTGCTTAGTACATTTAGTTACTTTTGGATGTAAGGCATTTTATCTGTATAAGATATATCTACATAAGATATTTTATCTGTATAAGCTTTTTGTGGCTATTTCAGAGACTCAGGCTAAGCTTGAGGAGGTTCATGTGTCTACTACCTAGTTTACCAGAAATAAGAGCAAAAGAAATCATTGCTGCTGCAGTTTTTGAATTGGCAGATTATCAGACAACACTATGTTGTTTCATTGCTGTTATAATATTATCAATTTCAATGCAGTTTTGCTGGCATGAAACTGGATTAATACATTGGTGAATCAGGAGCAGAAACTATAGAGCCTTTAACTGCAGGGAAAAGTAATTAAACTTAATAAGAGTTATGGATTTTAAATGGAGATATATAACATTTTCAATAAGAACAGTTTGTGACTCAGTAGCAAGGCTTCAATTATACTCAAGTATTGCTTTAGCTAAATTGATTTTTTTCAGTTTAAAATTTTCCATTTTTCTTAATATTTCCTTATGTTTTCTAATTCCCTGGAAAACTTTTCTGTGTTGTTAATATTGAAATTGGGTCAACTCAGGGAGTCTCAGCTACCTATAGAGAATCCCCAAAACAGTCTGTTGCAAGTGTGTTTTCATTCCACGTTTCCCATTTATTAGAGTTGAAAAAACCAAATTCCCAAAATGTTAGGAAAAATTTTCACATCAAATATGCTTGATAGTGGAAATGGCAGTATATATTTCAGTATGTCACTGCCACCACCTACGACTCTTAGAACACTTCCATCAACACTGTCTTCGTACAGTCCTAAACACCCACTGGTCAGATTATGTGACTAATACATCTGTTCTAGAACAGGCAGCAGTTTCGAGTATTGAGGCCATGTTGCTGAGAACACAGCTGCGCTGGGCAGGGCACGTCTCAAGGATGAAGGACCACCGTCTCCCTAAGATCTTGCTCTGTGGTGAACTTGCCACTGGCTGCCACAAGAGATGAGCCCTGAAGAGAAGAGAGGAGGAGAAAAGACAATGCAGAAAGAACCGTGTCTTGTCGATACCACCTAAGGAGTCTTTCCACTGTGCCTTTTGCAACCGGACTTTGTCTCGCATTGGCCTCTTTAGCCACCAGCGCACTTGTAGCGAATATGGGTAGAGTCCTTCCCAAATCTTCATTCGCGAAGCCGAGCCATGATGATGATGTCAAAGAATTAATATGTGGAAAAGTACTGACTGGCTTTGAACTTCAAAGATCTAAACACTGGTTAAGCATGTGTTCCTTCCTCTCCCGGGTTGAGAAGAAGGCCTCAGTAAGAAGCCAATGGCAACAAGATTCAATAATCTTTGCTAAAAATGAAGAAAAGATTTTTTTGTGTCCAACATCTCTTCCGTTATCCTCCTCAATAAACTAAGGAAGTCTTTTGCTTTCTTTAAAAAAACAACATCAACAAAAACCCCCAAAACCAAAACAACCAAACAAAAACCACCACCCACAACCAACAAACAAAACCCAAAAACAAAACCAAAGAAAGCTTGAATATAGTTCCTTGAATAAGCATGTCCCTGAGTAGCCAGGCATGTAGTGAAAGGCAGTGCAGTCTAGGAAGATTGGAGCAAGTGAGTGTGGGCAGAGCTGAAAGAATGAAAAATGAGATGGAGTTCCTTTTGCTATTCAGAAAGAAACTTTGTCTTTGCTGTCTCGTGTCAATTGTTAGATTGTCAATGGGTGGCACACACTTGCAAATTCATTGATTTGCACAAATAAATGAACAGTAACAGTTAATTACACACTCCATGAGTACAACTCAGTTGGAAGGCAGAAGCTGTGCAGACTTGCACAGCACCCTTACCCCCTATCATTCTTGCTGTGTGATCAGGATCCTTATTAACTCACCAGGCAATCTTTGTTGATTCCTCCCAGCTATTTTTTCTTACTCTTTTGATCATGAGCATAGAATCCAGCTGAGTTCAATGGAGCCATCCAGCAGCCTTTGGGGAAAAAAGTTAGTAGCAACAGCTATGCCCCATAGGAAATTCCTGCATTTTATATTTTCTTTATAAATTGTTTCTCATCTTCATCAAAAAAACTGATAAAAAATAAAATATACATAACATATATACTATATTAAATATATGTATAATAAATATGCCATCAGGCATACAGCAAGCTCTATTCTGATCTCTAAAGTGTACCTCAGCTGCTACATGAAAGAAATTGAAAAGGTTAGGTCAGGTTTCTAGACAAGAAATTTCAAAGCTGTTGACATACCTCATCAGCCCTCAGACTCTAAGGACAGAATCTGCTCTACATCTAGGTAATTTTTAAAGGGAGACTAAACCTCTGACCTATATGGTCAAATTAAAGGGCTTGCAGATATGATGAAAAATATAGGTGAATAGCTGGGAGTTCCTGCAAGATGCTGTGGGTTCTCTGAAGCAGTTTGAGAGCTGAAAACCAGGCAAAGAAAGGACATGTCCTACATAACGCTCTGGGAAAAGGCTAGAGGGAGATTTGCTGCTTTCTTTACTGCTAATTCCACAGCCAGCTGTAAAGGAGCATCAGAAAGAGTAGATGAGAAGATCCTAGGGAGAAGCCAGACTCAGCAAAAGCAGGGCATTGGGATAATTTCATATAACAAAAGTCTAGCATTCTTTATATATAAAAAAGAAGAAGCTATAGGTCAGTGAGAAGTTGGTTGGGGTGAGAGACTTACAAGGACAATAAAAGTAGTGAGTGCCAACTCTTGATTTTTTACCATTAGGCACTTGCATTTGGATCCAGATGCATGAGTTCCTAAATGAGGCCTCTTTCCAATTGCAAGGTGAACCTACCTTTTCATCCTGGCCACGCTACTTAGAGGCACAATTGGTCTGACTTGGTGTGCTGGTTTGGCTGGGGTAGAGTTAGTTTCTTTACAGTAGCTGCTATGAAACTGGTTTTGATTTGTGCTGTAAATAGAGCTGATAATACAGGGACATTTTTTGTTACTGATGAACAGTGCTTACACAGAGTCAATGCCTTTTCTTCTCCTCACCCCACCATTGAGGAGGCTGGGGGTGCACAAGGAGTTGGGAGGGCACACAGACAGGACAGTTGATCACAACAGACCACATAGTATCATGCTCAGCATGTGAAGCTGGGGGAAGAAGAAGAAGGAAGGAACTTTCGGAGTGATGGCGTTTGTTTTCTCAATAATCATTACGAGTGGTGGAGCTCTGCTGTCCTGAGCATGCCTGCCCATGGGAAGCAGTGAATGAATTACTTGTTTTGCTTTGCTTTGCTTGTGTGCATGGTTTGGCTTTACCTACTGAAATTCCTTTATCTCAGCCCATGAGTTTTTTCACTTTTACTCTTCCAATTCTCTCTTCCATCCCACCAGGAGGGAGGGAGCAAGCAGCTGCGTAGGGCTTAGTTGCTAGCTGGGTTTACACCACAATACTGGGTTATGGAAACTGTGGCTTTATTTAAAACAGTCATAAATATTCTGATGATCTTTCCAGTACTCCAAGCAGAACACAGAACATGAGCTGCAATTCATCTCTTTAATTCTAATTATGTTCCTTACCTAAATTGGGAAACCTGTAGTATAACAATCTTTCACGCACTTTGCTTCATGATTTAAGTTCAGTGGCAGAGGTAGATTACTTATTTTTTGCTGGACATTGCATTTGTCTTCTATCTGAGCCTGTCAAAAGTAATATTAAAAAAAGAAGTGTGGTAACTAGCTGAAGTCTAAAGAACTCTCCCTTCTAAAAGGGAGTATTTTACCATCTGATGAATGATTTTATTTATATTCTGTTCATTTTTTATTATCTCTGATATCTTTTACCTGCAGTGTTTGTTGTGCTTAAGGCACTAGCAGAATGTTCATGAAAATATTCAGCTATAACTCTATTCGGTCAATAGAAGTGTTTTTCCTTCCCATTACCTACCACAGTGCTGACATTTTATTGCTTGCTGAGATAGGAGACAACAAGAGGGAAAATTGAGTCATTTAATTCCCATATCTAAAAATAAAACTCTCAAGAATGCTTTGCAAAAGAACAAGTAATTTCTGCAGAATTCACAAGCTCTATTGTTTGTTGAAGGGAGAATATTCTGGAGATGAAATATTTGGAAATGAATAACTGTTTGTGATGTTACAGTCTGCTGAGATGCTCAGACTTATCTATGTCCTTTCTATCAGTGGATGTTTTTACCTAATGTCAGTTAGATAGGTATATAAACATATTGTGACATTTTAAGTGCTTTTACATTGTAGTTGTAGAAGGATTCACAATCATTAACAAGTCTAGCTTTTCAGCAACCTGAAGGATAGAGAAGTGTCTCCCATTACAAACAGGGACGAAGGAGTGGTATATTAAACCACTTGGTCAAGGTCACGCAATAAGTCTGTGGCCATACAAGATGAACCCAGATTTCTTGATCACTCAAAGAAAAAACCCAATCTCTTTTCTATATAAAACAACAAATTACATACTTTGCCAAGTCTGAAGCCATAAGTATGCAACACAAACATTGTTGTACTCTGAAATCCACAGAATCCTACTACACTTCTACTAAGCCTTACCATGTTTTGAAAAGAAAGCTTTAAAGGCACATGTTCTGTAGCCACCAGTTGCCATGGTGAGTAAGGAATAAAGATTGTCTTACTGTTTCTAAAAATACGTTTTCAATGGGCAGGAAGAAATCCGGAAAAGTAGAAAAACAGAGACAAAATGGCTTTTAACTATTGTTGGTGTAAACCTTAGGCATTTCTATTAGAAGTTAAAAATACTAAGACCCTCTTCCATATTCAATCTTTCCTGGGAATACAGCATCCAAAAACATGGTTGTTTTTTTTTAATTTTAGTCAGATTTATGCTGACTCTGTCAAAGTTAGGAATGGGAGGGGAGTGGATAAGAGGTGGGTTAAAGAGCTGCACAGTGAAAACCATTTGAAGTATACAAATTTATTAACCTTACAAAACCTAGGATTTTGCTGCAATCTTGAGCACCATCTACTGGACCTCTATTTGCTGACTCATTGCTTATATGTCAACAGAGGACAGTATCAGGGCTATTCCTGTTTGAGACTGTCCTGCCATCAAAGTGTCCCTTAAATCAGGCAGGTGAACAAGTGCTGAAAGCTGCTTTTGCTGCACTGGCAGGATACAAGCAGTATCCTCTCTTGAGTCAGTCAGGTGAAACAAAGGTAGCATGGTGGAATCCAGGATCTGTCTGGCAATGTAGTAATGAGCTCTTCATGAGCTGTTAATCCTGAACTTCTGTTGTCTATTCTCTTCAGCATACGTAAAATGTCAGGCAGAAGAGACAGAACAAGCCGCATTCTCTGTCCTCTCAGAGTTTCTGCAAAGACAAAAAAAGTGTTGCAAGACAAAATTTTGCAAGATTGCAAACTCACATGGATTGGGAATCAGGTTTTGAGTGTGATTTCGTTCAAAGTTCTTCTGGGTTTCACGGTTGGGGTTTTTTTTAGGTTTTGACGGCTTTTTTCCTTACTTCCCAGGGGAGTTTATGGACATAAAATAATCTGCTCATCTAACTGCTATTATTTCTTAAAAAATCATTGAAAATTTGAACCTTGGTTTCTAGAAAACAAAGACAAACTTTCAGTAGACACTGATAAATCCTTTGTCTACAGTTTCCTCATGAATCCAACCATGTGCTAATATAGAAATTAGTATTTTGCTTAGTATTTTTCTTATAAGCTCACCAGAATTTTCTCTATCCAAAATTGACTGCTGTTTTGGAAAAAGCAGATATCAGTGCATACATTCAATCTGGGATCTAGTTTAACCTCACAAGTTATTTTATAAATAAGTGACAACAAACAGTGTCCTTCCTGCCTTCCAAATGGTTTAATCCTTAATCAGAATATTCAGATCTGAAGGAAGATAATTTCTTCTCCGTCCTTTTCAAGGGATAGTTCTATGAATTGAAAAGAAGTGTAGACAGAATTCCAGTCAGGAAGAACTGAAAAAAGTGGAGCCTTGGGCTTCTCTTTCAATATACTGGTTTCATTATTGCTTCAGTCCACTGAAGTGCTCCTAAAATGTGGTTTCCTGGAGGCAATGGGAAGTGACTAGAGTAGAAGATTGGTAATAGGTCTGGCCCAAATGAATACAGCTCCTTTGTCCCAGGAACAGCCATCATCGTTTATGTGCATTTTAATTGCTGGTCCTGGATCATTGTGACATTTTCTCCTGTATTTAAAACGATTATTTGCTGCTCCCCCCCCCATCAAACGAGAAACTCAGACCCTGAAAAAGAAACTAATGGAAACAGTCTATCTAGAGAAAGGACAACCAGAGCTGTTCCTTTATTACATTTGAATTCTCTAGTTACAGGTTGTTGCTTATGCACATGAATCACACATGGGAAGAGTAGGCCCTGACACTTCACGATCTATACAGTTCTGTGATACTGTCTCCATTTAATTCTTGCTTTAGAGCAGGGATAAGAGGAGTTGTTATCTTGCCAAATGGGAGGTACAGGCTGCAATTTAGCAGAGATAACCAAAATTAAAACATCAAAGAGAAATAAGAAGATTTCTGTCTTTCCATTGATCCCTAATAATTTTGCCACTTATCAGTTATTTAACCAATGAATTTATGTTTCAGGTTTGAGCAGCTTCAGGGAGCAAGGGCTGGGAAGGAGAGTGTTTGAAAGTGGCATCTGTCTGTTAGTGGTAATTAAGCCAAAATATGCAAAGTTTTAGAGTTCTAACTGCTCCCATTAAGCTGTTGATGAGCAGTAAAATCTCTGATTAAATTTTAAGCAGAGGGAAATGGGCCAGCCGCCTAACATGGGGAGGCTGATGGAGTGGAGTGTGGGCAATTATGAGAGTTGGATGCCTGTGCTAGAGGGGAGACAACACATTCAAGTACTGACTGTCCAAGCCAGCATCAGCTCACATCCACTTGTGATATCCATTCTGTGCTGACTGCCAGCCCCCAAAACAACAGCTGTTTACAGCACGGTGAAGATGTATAGGATGGGGTTGAATGACTTTTGCACAGCCTTATTTTTCCAAAATACATACACATCAGAATCAGAGATTTATTTTTTTTCCCCTGCTTACTGTCTTAAAGTATGTGGTTATCTTAGGCAAATCACAATGTACTGGTGGACATTTAGCCATCAAATGAATGGTAATTGTGAAGGTTAATAATGTTTTTATAGCACTCTGAAAGCCCTAAAATACTGCTTCAAGTCAGTTAACTGTTATCACACTTTAAATCAGTATTAATATCATTACCTAACTTAGCCCTCCTCCTCCAGTGCTCCTGTCTGTCTCCCATCCCTTCTTTCCTAACCATTCACCTCCTGGAACGAACCAGAGGCATCATTCCCTAACATGTGACGTGTCATGAAACTCTGCGAGTAATGAATGAGCCCATTACAATTTTACAGTAGAGGAAACAGGTTAATCCTTTGTCAAATCAGTGCACACAGTGTCCTCCTTCCTTGTTACAATTACTCAAGGGGTGATGGCAGTTTCTCATCCACAGCCTTTCAGGCAACCACTGATGCATGTTTAGGACAGAGATAGGTATGTCACTGCACACAGGCCTTCAGATCCAGTCACAAGGGAACAATGACAGAAGCTGACAGCAGTGACTAATGCTCTAACTTTCTTTGAAACAAACCTTTAGAAAAGCACAAAGTAAAGCAAACAACAATGAAAAAAAACACCTATTTCCAGTTCTAAAGAATTCATTTGATTAAATATAAAAACCTCAAGCATCCAAAGAACATTGAGACAGTTCTCTGTACTGAGACTGATATACTTTTGTACAATCTTATCCTGTGGATTCGCAGAGTTTTTCATGATATTGCTATGAAGAGTAGCCACCACAAAGGTAAAAAATGATGGTTTTTTATACAGGAAAGAGTACATACCCACACCATAGCGGAGGGTGAGAAAAAGAGTATTGAACTGACCAGACACTGCAAAGGGAAGACCTTTAGAAGAGAGCATTTCTAGAGGATCTCAGAGCATTATCAGCTGTGTGTTTGTTAACAGAGGAGCCATAGTTGATTAAGACCTTGGATTCCTTCTCCCAGAAAATTTTTATTATGGACTTTGAGACATGCAAATTCAGAGTAGAAAAGAAAATCCAAATTTTAATGCTGCTGCCTCAGTAATCCTCACTTCCAGTGAGGGTAGAGGAAAAATGGACAGCTGTGTTTTAAGAGGGAGACAAGAATAGGCCTATTTAGGAGGTGAATTTCCCGCAGAAATCTCAGTGAGCAGCATTGATTTGAATCACGTGCTAGAGAGTTGGTGACCAGCTGGAGTAATTTCTAGGTAGCCATTTTTAAGAAGATCTATAGTTCAAGCAAATGCAGGCTGTGCCAGCTTCCCCAGCCCTAGATTTATCTAGTTCCATGATGCTCAGTTTTCACAAAACCAGATAGACCCTCAACAGCTCATGAAATCAGTATTGTAGTCCCTTCATGTACAAGAGTGCTTGAAGAAAGCTTTGCAGTGCCCAGAATTTAGGCAATGTTGCATTGTAAAAATTCCTCTAAGCATAAAAATGACACTGTGTAATTCTTTATGTTACTTCAAGTGGATGGATCAAATTGCAGGCTTTTAACTACAGGGAATTACGGGGCTATGAGCCTTATATAAGCTTTCTGGTTATATACGTGTGCAGCAGGAACAGGCACACAGGAGACAATATTCCTGTATGGGTGAGTATTAGTGGGGAGAATACAAGTTCTTTGCATAAAGACTGCTGAAAAGCAGGAACCCTACTAGGAGGAAGCAGAAACAGGTCAGTGCAAAGCTCCCTCCACTGACTTAATGACTGCTAAAGGCACAGAAAGCTTCTCTAGCAGATCTATGTTATCACTATATTCATCCTTCTGGAATTGTGGCTATGAAATCATACAGATTGTGCAGATAGTATTTCATGTGCTCAACACACAGTGGGAGGTTGTTATAATAAACATCAGCAGTGTTTGAGGAAGATAAGGATCTAAATTTTGGGTTTGTTCTTAGAAAAAAAAGCTTTTATCTGGATGTCAATTAAAGATTCAATACAGCTAATTATCTTAATAAGATGAAGGTAATCTGTCACAGGCTTAGCAGCTGCTTAGTGTTTTGATGGTCCAGCAACATGTCTTCCAAGAGGAGTGCTTGCATGTTCTCTCTATTTGTTAGGTAGTAGTTATTACACCCATGCAGTAACACTAGCCTGCAGAGCATGGGATTTCTAGATTGGTCTCAGATTCCAATCATCTAGTCCTATAAGACAAGAGTTACTACATGTTCCTGGGGGAAAAGAATGAGCAAATCACATAACACATCAAGAGATCAGTTGCTGAAATGAATTAAACCACTTACCAATGTTTCTCTTCTGGGTTCTGTTGGATTTAGAAGATGATTTCTTCCCTCTGGCTTGACTACATTCAGACTCAAGAGCTCACCAGCTTTTAAAAGGGTAAACCCAAACGGTGACAAAGAGTCTTCTTGCTACCCTCCTTTTTGTTTTTATCACTTCTTTCTCCTTTTTGCACTGGAGCATCCTTTGAAGTCTGGTTGCATGTTAGAGTCCTGGTCACCTTCCCAAGTACCATGCCAACAAACCAAAGGAACTGGCACTATTATTTGCCACAAGTTATTATTTGCCACACTACTCTCTGTTTGGAGCTATAACAGAATTAGAATATACACAGAGTTCTACAAAATGTAGAGTGGGACTCCTAATCAGATTCCTACCAGAATTCATTCCAAAGGATTTTACAGAAATGCTTTATTTCTCTTACATAGGAAAATATATAGCTTTCAATTCAATTGGCTCGGTCTTCAAATAGTGGTAAAAATGAATTCTTGTGATCTGGAAATGAAATGCATTATTTAGGCACAGACGGGTGAATGCTCTGCAGGATGATGCCGAAAAGCTTCTTTTCTAAATAAGAGAAAATGAAACAGGCTGATTTTGTATGGGACTAGCACTGCTAGGAGAATTCTGCTCTCTTGGCTCTCAAGTGTATTCAGGGACTTAAAACTGACAAAACTGGGACACTGACTGGAAAGAATCATGTTTATTTTGGAAGTGGATCCTTTGGCTTCTTGTATTATAAAGTGTGTTTTCCTAGATATGCAGTGTGATGCTGTAAGGTAGCATGAGGAAAACATCATCTGTTAGTTCTGTTAGACCAGACCTCAGATGCTTAGGAAAGAAGAAGATCAAGCAGAGGAAGAGGTCTCCTCAGCTTTGGGATTTGTTCTTTGACTGTCCCAGACTAATACCTTTTAGCAGACTAAATATTCTGCGCATTAAGGTAGCATGACTGCCTCATCTGTTTTCTAGTCCTTGTATTTAACATGAACCTTCAGATGTATTGCTTTGGTGAATAAGGTTTATTATTTGATCAGATACTTTGCATTTTGGCCATTCAGTTGATCTGATGGACAAGTTACCAACATCTGAATTTCTGAGCCTTTGTTTTTGTGAACTAAAAAGCTTTCCAAAAGATCCTAAAGTTCTTGGGTACAGGGGACTTATGATAATAATACATTTTTTAAAAAAGATAGAACCAGCTAAACAGTGGAAAGAAAGACAAATTCTACACACCAATTCTGACACATGCATTCTGCTCCAAGATGCTATCCTGATCTCCTCTGGGCATCTTTTAACCTACTTGATGTCTGGATCAGAATGTACTTAATTTTATGGAAAATAACACTGAAGTTGAGGATGAAAAATAAAGAATTTAGTTGTAAAAATGGAACAAAACAAATTCTCATCATCAGCTTCTACTGTAAATAATCAATACACTACAATAACATATGAAAGAGACTCTATAAATGATTTAAGCTACTTTTAATAAATTAATAAGTGGCTGCCCCAGGAACTGTTGTTTAAAGGTTTGATAAATCTTTGCATTGCAGCCCCACATCTGACACTTATTTGATAGATTGCCTTGGAGAAGTCATGTCCACACATTATGTTTCATCCCCTTAATCTGTAAAATCAGTATGAAAATATTTACTCCCTAGGCTGTTGTGGAAATTAATTAACATTTCCATAGTTCTTTAAAGATGTAAAGTGCCAAGTAACATTATTATTATGTTGCCTCAGTCTATGATTTTTTTCAGATGTCACAACATGGGTCAGTAGTTAGATGCAAACTTCCAGTGAAATTTAAGGGGTTTGCATGATGTAGTTCTGCAGTATTAAATAATAATAATTTTCACTCCAAGTTAATAATAAAAAGTCTCCAGTATTTGATATGAGACATTATGCTGCTAGGTATGTCATTTTTCAAATTAAAAATAAAATCAAGAAAACCCCTTAGCATTCTGTTGTTATTAAATACTAATGGAACTTTTCCCATAGATATACAGATGCTAGTAATGGTGTTTTAAATGCTGTTTATGACAGGACACTGTATTTTAGTTTCCATTAATTTGTCCTTTTTCTAGCAGAAAGCATTATTCGTGGGGATTGCCATCATTCTTCTGTTTGCCACTTGACAGCTTGAATGTTTTTCCTCAGAAGTGGCTGCATTTTGGTGAAAGGTGATGTCATTTTCTCTCCCAGCTTTCTTAAATGGCTTTGGCGTCCCTCATGATGAAAGACACTGTAGCAGTGTAAGCCACTACTAGAAATTACTCAAAGCTTTGCTGAGGTGAGGATTGAAGCTGCTCGTTCTGTTTCTTCTCGCACATTACATAACATGTGCACTAAGGAGTGTTAATGACACTTGAAAAATGGAATGGACTTGTTGAAAAAGGGGTTAACTGAGAGTGATCCAGTTAAAACATAATTTAGTGGGATAGTGGCTGTGCTTCTTATTCTTGCAAATAGAGAAAGTTTTAAATTATTATCTGCTAAGTAAGTTGAAGCTGATGAACTATCCACAGACATACTTTATTGACACAGTTGCAGCTTACAAGTGTCTATCAGTCCTTACCCTCGAGGATAGTTTGCAGGTAACACAGCTTTTCAGCCTCTTCCTCTCATCCAGAAGTCATGTATAGTTCTACTTTTTATGTCTGACTGATTGCGACTTCAATGCACTGTGCCAGGTGACTCAACTTGCTTGCATGGGTTGGAGTTCAAGCCTCCAGGTTAGAGTTCAAGCTGTGCCTCATCTTCAGCCTACCAGCCATCTGACCTCCTCCAGCCATCAGCTGGCATGGAAGCCCTAAGCAGTCCGGATTTGAGGCACAGCTCACATTACTAAAATCATGCAGCTCTGCTATGAGAAGCTTACACACCTTTCCAGCTGCAGAGCTGGTTTGCTCTTGAGAACTGGTTACCAAGGAACACTATGTTGGCCAACCCAGATCTGTAGTTTGCTTTGATTTATTAATTAGCTAGATTTGCATGTTGTCATTCCCTCTAGACAAGATAAAGGCTTGCTAAAAGTTCATTATTTCCCATCAATATGCCTGCTGCTTTTGATACAGTAGTAAATAGTGAAACTAAGAATAAATTGAGGAAAATCAAGAGTCATTCAAAGGATAGCCATCAGCAGTGTTTTGGAGCTGTGGAATACTTTTCTTACAAAAACCAGACACCCAAAGAGATAGATTATTTAAAATTCACAATAGAAAACAATAGTATTGAGCATGCAATGGAAAATTATCCTACAGTACCAAGGGAATTATTAGACACAGCTTCCATCCCGATATGACAATGTTTTGCACTTACTCTACTCTTGCTTTACACAGAAGTAACTGGGTATGGAATAAAGTCTGTCTTTGCCTGTAAACACATAAAGAGATCTCAGCCAAGCCCAAAAACAGGCCTGAAATTCTGTACAGATCTACAGCTCCTGAATTTCTGCCTTTTTTTTTTTCAATTCCAGTATATAATCTCTGTTTTCTAGCTAAATCCAGATGTTTCTAACAGGATGCAAATCTAAGCTAACGTTGCCATGATTTTGTCCTTATCCCAACTCTGTCTTCCTGTCACCAGACAAGCACTCTTGCTCCATCTCTTGGGGTAGCCTAAGAGATCAGTTCCTATCACAAAATGAGCCAACATAGGGCTCATTAAACTTATGGAAAGCTACTTTTGGGTTGCTATTTTTCTTTATTTTTTCCTGTAAGGATAGTTGTTGGACAGTTTCACTGATTGAACAGGTTCACCATAGGCTCAGATGAGCATCATAGCTGGAACATAGGAGGAGGAGGAAACGATTAATCTGGGTTTTCAACTTATCTCAATTTAAATCATCATGGAATTAAAGCCTGGTAAAAACCTTGGTTGCCATAGATTTCCTCTGCAGTCAGTGAAAGGTAAAAGTAGCCTAAATCACTTTATCTATCACCCTATATAGGACTCGGTTTTTCTTTAGTATTTATAGAGAGATCTTAGAGATAAAACCCTCTTAATCTAACCAGCACAGTTTTATTATGGCCTAAGTTAAAGAAGTAAATGCTGGAATAAATCAGAGCTTTCAGTTCAGCTTTTAAAAGTGCCGATGTTATGACAATGCTTCTTCCCAGACCCAATATTCCTGTAACAGAAACATAACTGTGCTCCGGGATGCATGTGGCAATGTCTGCGTTTCTCATAAACAGAGGTGCCCAATATTTCAGCTTGCATTCCATTCCAACTACGATGACTAAATACATATCATGCTCTTCTAGGTATAATCAAACACTTATATAAACTCACCTGTGATTCATTCATTGTACAGAGAAAAGCCCAACAATCTTACTAATCTCAGGTTATCTTGGACATGCTTCTGACATTATGTGGGGGAAATGACTGTTATGTAGTCCTTTTTATTTAAAGACTCATAGTGCTTTACAAAGGAAAATATAGTGCAGTGACATGAGGGGAAACTGAGATTTATGAAATTAAATGACTACTCCATTTGCCACTCCACAATGTAGCATCAAAGAAAAACATAATTCAGGTACTCTTATTCCACTCACTCTGATTGCTGTCTTGCATGGGATTGAGTGACTTTGCACTTACCATAGCATAGTCTCTATCCAGGATAGTGTTGTGGATACTATAAGAAGTATTAAAAAAAGTCTGTTCTGTCTGTCATCTGCAGTCATCTGGCCAGACTGCACCAGTTTAAACCCTACAGCAGGTAGGGTTCAAAAACAGCCTTTTTTCAGAAGTGCCAATGAGCTCTGCACCCACAGGGTTTCTTTCTCACAATTCTGTAGATAGCATAGGATTCACTGGCAAGGGCAAACTCGTTGCCTAAATGCACATAGCATTTAAAGGCATAGATTTCAAACAATCATGAAGGCTTGAAGGTGTGCTATCTTACCACATCCAGGAGGGCAAAACCTGATACTTCAGCTATGGCATGCCCATACTTGCCTTACCAGTTTTCTTCTGCCTTTTCTGCTCTGTCAATCTGATCTGTCAGGAAAACAAGACATAAATTTCTCTAGCACTCTGTAACACAGACACGGTACAATATCAGATCTCAGATTTTCAGTGCTATGAAAACAGTAAAAAGAGTCTAAAAAACCCATTTGTCAAGGTTAGAGTACACTTACCATGTGATGTTTGAGGAATTTCCTTACCTAGGATTTTGCTTTACTCTCTTGAAAGCATCTTTTCAACTATAAGTTTTGCCTTAGCCTTACAAGAAAGAAAGAATGAATAGAGACCTATACATAATCTTCACATAAATTAGTAATGCATAGTCTGCATACGAATTAGTACTTCCAGCACTCCATCAGAAAAGTACTTTACAAATTTCCCTATATGCTTAATACCAGTTGCTGTTGTATTCAGAAACCTAAATTTATCCTGGTTTCTTACATGACATTACAATAGCTTTTACACCAGAGATAGTACTAGCTTTTGGCATTTTATAGGAGAACCATAGTGGTTTGTGCACCACTAGCTCAAAGTGATAAAACCTCCGTATAAATCAATGTCTCCTCATTTAACTGTCATATCGAAATGGTGGTCTTGCATATCACTTAGGGAAAAGCATTCTAGTTGCAATATTTTATCAATTTTTTTTCTCTTGGGAATTAGTAGAACCATTGAGATTCTAATGCTTAAGTCTATGACATCAGTGCTTTCTAGTCCCCTGAAAATACATCATAGACTCAACCCAGCTCTACGCACATCTTTCCCAGTGGTTATTGTCTAGTGACCTCATATTACCAAGTCTTAATCATACTTGTAAAACATTCTTCTATGGTTTGTTGACGTACACTACAGGTGTCATCATAAGTAAATGCAACTCTGAAATGAAGACATTATATTCCATTCACTTTCTCTACTTGTTTAGTAATGTATTTCATTCCCAGATTCATATCTCAGAGTTTCTGCTGTAACAGGGGAGGGGATGAAGTTATGGTATGACCAAAATGGTGCCTCGTCGTTATCAAGTAGATGGTTCTTGACCATAGTCTGATAAAGCTAAAGTGAAGGGGAATTGGGATCTTTGTGCTGCAGCACTGATGAGAATTAGGCCTAAACAACATGTGACCTTTTATGGGAGTGAATTTTGGAGTAACCCTCAGGATCTTCTAAAAAGGTACAGTAAGGCTGGTTGTCTGCAGATCAAATATCACCCCTGGCATACTCCATCCAGCCTCCCATCTTTTCCTCAGAGGAAGAGAAAAGCTGTGTGTCCAACATTAACATTTCCTCCTGTGGTAACCACTATTTCAGTATAAATCCTAATTGAGACAGAGCTTCCAATATCGAGCACCAGCCCCTGTAGCTTTCAGACATGGCCCACCTTTTCAATAGGTGATAGTTTAGAGCTCAGCAATAGTCCAGTATGGGGAGAACATAAGACAAATTTCCCTCCTTTCCCTGCCTGGTAATAGCTGAGGAGGTGGGCACAGCCTTTAGCACTGGCACACAATTTCGCAGCCCAATTACATGATGGCTCAAGGGAATATGACTAGCGAGTGTGATGTTTGCTATTTGGCATACCTATCAAAGTCCTGTAGATATTTTTTGGCATTTGTCCAGTTGCCTCCTTAATGTCTTTTGACATGTTTTCCTGAAGAGCCTGGATTTTATGTTTATATCTCTCTGACCAGAAAATGAACACCAAAGCAGATATTCCAAAACTGAGTTTATTAAATAGTGTAAGCCAAATAGTTTGGAAATAATTTCATTTCCCTTCCTTATTTTCTTTACAGTTTCTCTTTTATGACACACAGTGCTTGTTTTAAACAGGTGTAGAAGTGCCAAGGGACCAAGAGGACTTCAGTCCCTCATTAACACGCCCAATGCATCAGGCATTCTAGCTACATCTCATGGTAGTAAATATAATGTGTGCAGGAACGTTCCCAGATACTGATGCCAACTGGCAAAGGATTTCCCATGCCTATGCTGGTTTATTCTGTTAGCTTCTGAAAGAGGGTGCTGCATGCAAACTTCTTATTCAGAATAAGCAAAGCCCAGGAATAATTTGGGAAACTGCTATTTGGCATGGGCCAAATGCCAGGTGCCACTCTAGCAATCAAGTTTCAATGTCCTTGGAACTTAGCAAGTATGTTAGGATTTATTAGTAGAGACAGTTTTCAGAGAAGAGCTTGTGATATTTCACAACTTGTCGTCCTCACCATCCCAATAGCTTTGCTTCCAGCTCTACCATTAAAAGCTGATCTCAGTTAAAGGCCAGTGATGTGGTCATGTAAATCCATAGACCTGTACAGCACTGTGCATTTCTGTATTATCTCTCTGCTTCAGTATCTTCGAACAATATCAGGGCAGAAACAGGAAATCTCTATCTGTGGTTTGTCCCACATTGAGTGTTGGATAGGTGTTCCTAGTGCACGTGAGACAGCATTATCAGCATTGAGTTTGTGTTTACCATAACATACTCACAGTCATAGCCCTTTTCCACAAGAAAAAATTATATTAAGCAAATATAGCTTGGTCATGAGAGTAAGTCTGGTTTGTGTATTTTGACCACGCGAGTATGTAAAGAGCATGTGTTGCAAACATGAAAAGCAGTTGCTTAGGTGCAAAAAAATAAATTCAATGCCCTTGAAGGGGAAAGTCTTCATTTTAAGTGAGCTCGATGTGTAAGGAGCCCATTTGAATGAATAGCTAGAGTCAGAAAATCAAAATGAGGTATGATGGCCTCATTAACTGGATGTTTTTGATCGCCTGCACTGGCAGTCTTTTCAGGTGAGTTTTAGGGTCATGCATTAAGCATACCTACCTGCTTTCTATTTTGATTCTGACAGCATAGGTATGGCTTAAGAGGTCATTGTATAAACCAAAAGAATTAAAGGTGTTGTGGGACATATTAACCTAGAAATCACTTTATTATTCCTTCAAATACAGGAAGTGAGCACTTGAATTAGTACTGCCTGATTTGTCTCTTTCATGTTTCTGCCAAACTGCATTGAAACTTTTCTATGACTTCTGCACCCCAGATCCTGACAGGTCTAAGACCTGAAAGTCTGAGGTCTTATTCCTGATATAGCCTCTTGAGTCAGATTCATTTTAGCACTAAAGCATTCTTCAAGAGTTTTAAGTGACTAAAGCAATGTACTGTCTATGAAGTCAATCAGATGCTTTTCCTGACCACTGCTAATTCTCTGAGTTGATCTAGCATATGGGGACTGATGAGCCCAAGGCCTTAGATAAAAGAAAAGTAGGCTGTGGGTGGGGACAGCACAACACTGAGAGCAGCAAATGATCACATTCCAGCCATTTACTTTGCAATGCCTTTGCCAGCCCCAGAATTGGTTCCTGATGCCAGAAGTAGGATTGGATGATGTTTAGAGATGGTGATGTTGCATAGAGTATTTCTTCCCAGCAGCACCAGTAATTTCTGTACGCTCTTTCTGGAACCCATCACTCCAGCAGCTCTAAGAGCAACTCATTCACTACAGCTCTCAGCCCTAACCTGCACAGCCACTATCTGTTCTTCCCCTGCCTGCAGCAGCCCAACTGCTCACTGTTGAAGCAGCAAATATAAATAGTGGCATTATGAAGTAATGGCAATGGACGTAATGGCAGGACTGAGAAATTCTTCCTCCCTGCCAGCAGGCAGCAATATATGTAATGAAAAAGCAACCACATGGTGGTTGCTTTCATATCCATTTTGCTGTTTCAAACTGCTTTGAATTTGGTTGTTTACAAGACATATTCTTCATAAAATACTCAAGAAGCACAAGCATTGTGCCTTTTGCACATTATATATCATGAGTACTAAGGCCAGTTTTACTATCTGCACAAGGCAAACCAAATGACTGTGCTGATCTCCCCTGCTGAAGGTGACTAATTGAAGGTATTGTCTCATTCTCAGTAACTCAGTCTATTCCTCTCTTCTTGCATACTTTGTCCTGTGATTGCTAGTGTATTGCCCTCCTACTATGAAGAGAATAAAATAAAAATTAACAGTAATGCTTTTCGAGAATGCTTAATTAATAACTATGTTTGTATAAAAGAAAGTAATGTAATAAAAAATAACACAGAGACACTGTAGCTTTTTTTTATCCTATCACTTTGGAGGCAATTTTGGCTAAGTTTCAAATCTGTGCTCTGAGCACTGAAGTGGTTAAGTGACTATAAAGATACAAATAGGTTTCAGGCACTTTAGACTGAATTCAGTCTGCAGTGATTATTAAGTATGTTTGCCGAAAACCTTGCTTTGCCCTCCAAACTCATGCATCCTATTATACCTGCAGTCTGTAACTACTCTTTCTAAAGCTGTGAATGCAGAAATTGCCCTTGACAAATGGTGACAGATCGTCCCCACGAGGTGATCAAGAACTCCCACTGGTATCAGTCTTTCACAGCCCTGTTATTGAGAGACAAAAATTGTTCACAGCTCCCAAGTTCTGTCTCAGCTGTCCTGGACAAAAGGAACTGCAGGATGAAGTATGTTTTTTTGCATTTATGTATTGTTTCAATTTACAAGAAATGCCCCTTTTCTCTGCTGTGGTTATTTTCACAATAACTGAAAATGACATTGTATCAAGATAGATCTGTCAAGCAGAACAAATGCAGCATAATAATAGACAGCAGGCACTACATTTAATTACACAGTCACATCATAATCTGAAGCAGAAATCAAAGGTGCCCAGTGAAGAAGTCTAACTGCTTTGCTTACTAAAGATTGAATACTGTTCGTAAGATGTTAAAGAGGATACTGATGGATTTTCTGAAATAGACAACTGTCCATAGAGAGCAGAGTTATAACTACCAGGCTCATCGTACATCAAAATTTAGTGACAATTTGGCAGCAGTGGCCGCGATCTGTGGTGATGATGACTCAGGGCTTTGAGTCCTGTCTGCTATCAGATTGGGGCGTAAACAATCACCTTTTCTTTTGGTTAACAGGAAAAATCTTTCCAGTCAGTAAGTAGATGAGGTTTTTGGAGCATGGATGATAAAACACTTACAGAGTAGAAAGCTTTCAAGAAAATGGGAAGTTACTATCCAAGGAATAGGTAGAAAATGAGAAGAAACTATTTTTAATACATATGAAACCAAGAGGCTTTTATATGCCTGAGTTATTATTGAAATCTGGCAGGATGTGATTACAGGGAGCTGTTGTTTCATGAAAGATTTTTAATCCTGTTGGCAGAGTCAGACAGGGTGTAAATTCGCAAGTTGATTTGTATGCAGATCACCCTGCTGCCTTGGTATTGATTTGAAAGATGTAGGATGAATGTTCCCTGCTTCATAAGGAGAAAAAGATGCTCTGAGTCCCAAGAGCTTTTGTTAAAAACCGCTAGAGAAGACACTAGATGTCATTTCAGGAACTGGAAGAAATTGTGTCCATAATGCTTCACCTTAAATGTAGAGGTGCTGATGTCTGGTATGATGGTTATGGATGTACAGACAAGAGGCACTAGACTAATCCATTTGTTTTTCACTTTTGAGGGCATTGGCTTGACCCACAGTGCCTGTCACTGTGTAATGACCCAAATGAATCCTCTTTCTGAGATCCCTTTTAGCCCCTTCATCTAGCACCTTCTTTTTTAAAACCTCAGCATAATATCACAAATGTAGCCTCTCAGTGTCTCAGAGGGGAATGATGGAGGCTGAGTTCTCTGGCAAAAACAAAATGCACTGGCTGATCTCATGGACCCAATAACACAGGAGGAGTAGAACTGCTAGTTCTCCTAGTCCAGAGCAGGAGTACAGTTTGTCGAAGTATCAGTGAGATAGTGATTTTCCTGAAGCTTTCCCTAAACCAGATTTTAACAACCCACAAAACAGTGTAATTGTCACTTTTTCAATCTCCACCTCCATGGCTGCATAGTATGCATGGCAGTGGGACCTTGGAGCACTTGAAGAGCTCAGGTAACCTCAGTGCCACCCCTCCAAGGCAAATGGAGCTTTACAGGTGCAAACAAGCCAGTATCTGAACTAAGTGTCTGAATAACCAATATCACTGAATTCAGAATATCTTGATCCCTAGTCCAATCCTAGACAGGTTAATCATATCTGCAACTTTGATAAAATTATTAAAAATATACACTAGGTATTTTTCCATCTACGTAAACAGACCAAAGACACAGTGAACACTAAAATAACACAAAGGACAAAATAAAATAGTAGAAACTTCAAGTATATATTTCATGCAAAGTGCACATTTCACGCATAAGATGCCAAACAAAACTGTAGTGGAGAGGCAAAGATTAAGAAAAAATTCTGATGCAATGAGCTGTGCAAAGGAGGCAATTCCAGTGCTCCTAGTTATTTTTTGTCACAGCTCTGTAGAAAAAAAAAATAAAGTAACTGAATAAAAATTCAGAAAACAATTTTAAAAGAAGTAAGAAGAAATTTGCTTTTAACCCAGAACACAAAGGGAAGTCAAAGACACTGAATATTCATCCAATTGTGTAGTATTCAAAAAGAATCAGGTATTTAGGCAAACGACAAAGTTACCTCTTAAATTGGATTAGATATGATATTGTGAGGAATACTAAAGCTTTCACTACTGATTACTGCAGACCCAGTGAATTTAAGCTGCTGCGCTCAGCACAAGGATGGTAGTCTATAAAATCTCTGTCCTTTTGGAGCAGAATAGGTCATAGTAGAGGCTGCAAGACAGCTGCCAGTAAACTACTTGAATAGTTAAAAGAAAATTAAGATAATGTGTGAGCATGTTTTTTAACACCTTTATCACCAAACGATTTTATCACTTGAGTTAATCTTTCATGCCAAAATAAACTCTGATGAAGCTCACAAGTCTACCAGTGGGTCCTATCAAATACTTGTATATGTTGAATGGACTTGCTAAAGTCAAAGAGAATTCCTTCTTCCAGCTTTGCATTTCTGATTTGAAAGTGAGAGCACAGTTATCTGTGCTGTTGATGGACAAGATGACTACTTTTTCTCCTGATGCAGCTTGAATACATCTTTTAACATACTGCAGCCGAGTCCAGATTACCTGCTGAACACTTACAAAACACTGGGTTCTCAGGTTATCCATGCACAATGGAAATGCAAGACTAGAAGTATTAATGAACTGTTCTACCCTGTCAGCAGATATGGTCCTCAAACAGGTGGATAATGGGTCTTTCTGTATATGGCAGTAACACAAAAACTAGGTTGTTCTCAGAGGGCAGGAAGGAGGAGTTCTGGTTAGACCTTTATCACGACAGACAGGACAGTTATTAGATCCTTAACAATCCATCAGGTGCATGTCATAGGGGCAAGCATTGCTGCTCTTTTCTGCATACTGAATTTTGGGTGTTTTTTTTTTTTTTTAGGTTCATTGTTCAGCTGAGATGAGATCATTAGATGTGTCTAATGATCTATCTATCCTCAGAAAATTGTCTGTTTAAAGGAGCGTGTTAACTCCACGATAATGTCTGGGAGGGCAAGAACTCATGCTCTATATATAATTTTCAGAATATTCAATAGCCAGAAATTCTTTGCAAGAAGCTGTGCCTGGCTGTAGAGATTTGTGTCAGTCATTAAGGTTGTAGCTGATCTGTCTCATCATTGATCTTCCACCTTTTATGCAATGTAAAATGAAGCAATAATGTAATTTTAACAGTTTTTAAGCCATTAAAAACTTGTGATAGAGGTGTCTCCGCTCTCTCTCCTTTAACAATTTACATAAATTTTCTGTTGTTTCAGGGTCCCTGAATGTTTTGGCTTCAAATTGTTCCCTCTCAACTGCATATCTGCTTGGAATATTGAACAAACACTGAAGTAGGAACTTCAGGGATATTTGGGGCACCTCTAGAAATTATCCTTGACTTTCCACATCCTCCCCTCAGAGATACATTGTTTGACATGGACACAGGCTGCCATAATTCAATATGACACACCAAATCATCCCATGTAGCTTTCATGATCACATTAACTCTCTAATTCTCAATAGTGCTAACAACTCACCTTTAGGGATGCAAATTAATTAAACTCTTTTAAATTTTCCCCCCTCATTACTTCCATGGGTGAAGCTCACAGAGCTCTTTCAAGAAATGGTATCCTTCAGATGACCCAAACCATGGGTGACAGTCAGTCTCATTCTCTGTGCAAACTGTGTTGAGTGTAATACAAAACCTCAGTTTTGCTTCAGAGACTGGGAGAAAAGGGGTTTGGATTATAACAGCAATGAAAGCAAGAGAAATAAAAACAATAAAGAGGAAGCAAAATTTCTCTAAAACAGACCTTGTTTGTTTTCAAACAATAAATAAACATAATTAAAGAGGATGTAGAAAATGTAGAATCCAGATTAATAGAATCATACTCTATGACCATATGCTGTCTATGGTTAAAGGTCAAATTACCCTTTGTAAATAACGTGTCCCTCACATGTGTTCCTTGGAAATCATGACCACTAAGGGTAGCTGTTCCTGGCCCTTAATTGTGTCTGTGTGCTGTGAGTGTGATTGAGGGAAAGAGTTTACAGTCTTGTTGTTCAATGGTGTTATGCTACCTTTCCCAGCTGGACCAGGTGATCTTTCGAGGTCCATTTTGTTCCAGGCTGTTCTATGATTCCATGGTTCTATGACTCTGTTCCTTCTTCTTGCATTCTGTTTTGCAGAAGTAGTTCTTGTGCATGTGTACGAATCCATCATGTTTCCAGTTTGTCTGAATGCATCAGGTATACTGTCATGAGTCTTCTGGAAAAGGGAGAGATGCAGTCAGTTTCTTATATACTGGGAGGATCAGGAAGCTTCATGTCTGTCTCTCTCCCTAAGCCTCACATCTCAGGAGTGAGAAATGTTCTTTAAACACTAATGTTTTACATTTCCAGCATATTTCTTGTGTCATGAGGCAAACAGTGGTAGGTAAATGTATATTTAAATAAGTGCTTTTATATTTAAATAACTGTAGCCATGCAAGACCACTAGGAAGGAATCAATCTTTCAAGCATTGCAAATTCACATACATGTCAATATTTTTAATGAAGAAAATGGGAAGAATCTCATATATACTGAAACTACTACAGGCTCACTCTGTTCTTACAAATCAGCCCTGGTGTGAATCTGGGATTATTCTGTGCATGCTTAGGCAGCTATGCCAGCTACCCTGGCAAGGTAGATTACATGAAAATCATTAAGTTACTAGTAGAGATGTAAGTCAAAGCCTTGCCTTCGTTCCTATTAGGTGAAGAAATGGATAATGTATTTTTGGAAGGATCAAATGAGCATGGCTCATGAGCAAATACAGATTTTATCTTTCACAAGTGTTAAATTTTACTAGGGTTCATAGCTCTTAGTTTAGACATCACCCTCTTCTAGACAACCGTGGGTTGTCTCATGGGATTTTCATAGGTGTTGGCTTAATATACCCAGAACTTAAAACTGTCTGTGTGTTCACAGTCAATTATTTCTTTATATGCAACTTTGTCATAGCTCCTTCACTCACCTGCTATGAATTTTGAAGTCCTTAACTCATGTACTGAGTCTGAGAACAATCGAGATGCAGAGTGGTTTGTAATATTGATGTTCACTGAGGCCAGTTTGTCAGAATGATAATGTAGCCAGCACAGATCACCAAGCCACAGAAATCTGTGCAGTTTCACCAAAGATCTTCTATTAATAAAGGGTAGGTCTTTGTGCCTCTCTTTGCACTTTAAATTTTCCTCTATGTAGAATAAGGAGGGTTTTCATGTTATTTTATCACTATATCTCTTTCCCTTTCATCTTTACTAATTCATATTTCAAACTTCAGAAAAATAAGAATTAAATAAGGTCATAGAGGAAGACATCCTCAGGAATCAGTTCAAGGAAACATTTGGTGAAAGTCATCTTATTTTGGCAATAGTCCTGTATTGATTTTCAGTGAAATAGGAAGAAAGGGAGTCAGGTGAGTGTGTGAAAATAAAGCATATCCTGATCTAATGGAAATCTTTGCCCAGTTCCATTTTTCTGGATTCCTTGTTCTCCGTGCAACTGTATGTGTAGTTTTATACGTAGTCCACCATTCACCTCAGTAATTTTGTTCTGCGATGCATCTTTTCCTCCTTTTCCCTCACCAACACTCATCTTCTTTCCAAACACAAGCAAATGATATATTGAGACCTAGCAACAAATTGAACTTAATCATTTTAGTTGCATCCTGTAAACTGTGATCCAGCAAAATTAAGCCAGTCATTTTCAGGTAGAAAATTACACTTCTGTGGAGTGATGCATCAGCAAAATCTCGGTCACTCAGCCTTGAAAACAGTTACCAAAGCAAAAGCTATTTTAGTTGCAAAAAGATGAAGCAATTATTAATTTTATCTGTCCCTAATTTGTTTTAATGACTGCATCAGAGCAACATTAAAACCTCAGACTTCAGACTATCGTAATCAGCCAATGCAGATAGAAGTTTGTGATAAATGTCATATGGGTAATTAAGTTTATGCATGAATAATTTGTTATGTCATCTGGGGGGAATGTGGCATTTTTTGGATGACATGTAAAATTAAATCCTGGACATCTCACACTTCTACTCACAAATAGCTAGCTGTGATCTTTAGGCAAGCTTCTGATGACAGTTCCTTCCCTCATGGTATCCTAAGCCTTTGTTGCAATTTCAGTTGTGTGTAGAATTGTTCTGCAGATTCCAGCCATCAGTTTTCATTACTGTGTGGTGCTAAAAACAGAGCAGAAGGTCCTTTTGCAGACAAATGTATAATTTTTTTCAGGCTTTTTTGTGGATATTTTATGTAAGCTAAAGCAGCACAGAGAAGAGTAAGGATGCCTGGAGTTGTTTTTGATCTCACAAATTCAGTTTTAACTCTTCTGGCTAGAGAAGAATGTCTTCTCAAACCCATTTTCCTGAGTGAGATCAGACACCAAATTTGTAAAGAGTTTTATCTTTGTAAATGAAATGTAAATATAAATTATGTGTTTGAGTTTGAATAGTCCTCAGACTAGTTTTGGCTTAATGAGTGGTGATATTCTTTGTTTTACTTAATGAGCTATACTGGTGAGGTTCACTCAGTATGACTAAAGGTACCTGAGTCATGTCCTCACTGTGCATGTTGAGCAAACAGACAGATAGATAGATATACACTAGCTATTTGCAATTCCATGGTTGGTGTCACTGTGTTAAAATTCCTATTTAACTGAAAGAAAATGAATATCGACCTGTATTAGCCTGATTGCATGTCAGGTTCTGCACTCAGTTTGAATTATTAGGAAATAGCCATGGAAAATTGATTGTATTTTAAAGGTCCTGTGAAAAGTTTTAGAGCCGCACATTAGGAAATGGTGTTAACCAAATGAGAACTAATAATTTTCAGTAGCATTAGTAATCACCCATTCTACCTTACCTCTTCAAAGTGCACTAATTTTCCTTGAATAGGTACAATAAACAAAAGTTTCAAAGTGCTATTAACTGCTGTGTAGGATTCACAGCAAGACACTATATAGTTTTTCCAGCAGTCAAGAGATTCATCTTGCTACGCTGCAGATCTCAAGACCAAAGATATTGGAAGTAATGTACCACAAAACTGGTCATGAGCAAGACATGAACATACCTACCAAAGCTAGTTTCTAATACTGGAAAAACTGCAGTGGAAAGTCAATGTGGTGGTCTCTGGTTGTGAATTACAAAAGAGCAAAACCCCTCTGCCATCCTCCAGCACTGAGCCCTAGATGTCCTGGCAGAGCCAGGCAAATGACAAGTCTTGCCACAGTTTGTGGATGCTGGAGGACCTGAGGGCTGCAATGCACAACCATAGTGCCAGGAGCACATTTTCCAGGATGATATCAGTGTATTGGGCTGGAACGAGCATTCTATCACTGAAGAAAAAAAACCCATCAGGTAGAGTACCATAGCAGCACCAAGAATGGGAATTTTTAATTTACCTGAGCCTGAAATGGGTTCCTGTCTACATTTGTCACCAGGTCAAGGGAGCTGATTCTGCCCCTCTACTCCACTCTCACAAGACCCCATATGGAGTGCTGCATCCAACTCTTGGGTCCCCAGCCCAGGAAGGACATTGACCTGTTGGAGCAAGTCCAGAGGAGAGCCACCAAGATTTTAGAGGGATGAAGCACCTCTCCTAAGAGGAAAGGTTGAGAGAATTGTGTTGGTTCAGCCTGGAAAAGAGACGGCTTAGAGGTGACCTAATTGTGGTCTTCCAGTACCTGAAGAGGACTTACAAGAAAGATGGAGAAGGACTTTTTACAAGAGCATGTAGTCATAGGACAAGGGGGAATTACTTCAAACTGAGAGGATGTTTAGATTGGATATCAGGAAAAAATCCTTTACTGTAAGGGTGGTAAGGCACTAGAACAAGTTCCCCAGAGAAGCTGTGGATGCCCCATCCCTGGAAATGTTTAAGGCCAGGATGAATGGATTTCTGTACAACCTGATCTAGTGTTCATGGCATGGGGGTTGGAACTAGAGGATCTTTAAGGCCCCTTCCAACCCAAACCATTCTATGATTCTATAATTTCCCAGAGGAAACTGTAATTCCATCGACTCTGTCCAGTTGTAGTGACCAGCTTCTGACATGGCAGGTATATAGAAGCTGACCTTTGATTAGGAAAATACCTGCCTTGGATTTCACTGCCAACATCAGTGAAATAGCATTAACAGTCATGTTCATATAAAGATTTGGCATAATTTCTAATAATATGCCCCAGACAAAAAAAAAATCTCAAAACACTATTACCAGAATAGCCAAGTGGCATTTTTGTGTTATGGAAGTTCAGTTCCAGAACTGCCACTTTTTGGAGGGGACGTGAGCTCGTTAATATGCAGCTCTGCACTGAAAGGGGTATGAAGAAACATAATCTGTGTGAGTTGTCGACAACCTGCCAGTGTGAGGCTGAAATACTTTTTGGAAATGCTCCATGCATGGAAGAGATTTTGTGCTTTGCAGTGCCTCTGTGAGAATACCACCCATGAGCTCATAGTGGAATTGAAGATTACATTCATTCTGGTAGGACAGTTAGACTGCAGAGCTTTGACATTTCTGAGATGTTAAGGCAAAGGCAAGGAGAGCTACAGAACAGCTATCAAAAATAGGCATGTTTCTCCAGCCTTGTCATGGTTAATCTTTGTCTTTATCAATGTATTTTCATTCTACCTTTACACAAGGTTGGAGTTACTTTCTTGTCCTGCACAGGATTCTGTTCTGAGACCTGTGCTGCTGAAATTATTCCTAAATGACCTATTAAAGAAGGTAAATAGTGAGGAAACAAAGTCTGCAAACAATACAAAACCACTCAAGAGATTGCCAGACAATGAAGTTTTGTAGAAGGGTCTTGTGATACTAACAACTGGGTTATAAAACAAATTAAATTAAATTTATAAAAGAAAACAAAGTAATGTTTAAGGAGAAATCAATGCACAATGACCATCTCTAAATTATATTATTTTTCTTAACACATAAGAAAGAGACACTGAAATTATTATGGTTATGCATCTGAAAATATCAGCCTCATGCCCAATAACAGCTTAAAATAAACCATGAAATATAATTAAATATTAAAAAAATATTATTACTTATCTATTGAGAAAGAATAGAGATAAAAAATTAGTATTGTAACATGTGCGTGAGTCCTTTTCCACACATACCTTGAGTGCAGTTTTGATTACCATATCTTGAATAGACTGTAACACAGCTAAAGCCGCACAAAGAAGAGCAAGAATGCCCAGAATTATTGAAGGATTGCATGTATTTAATAAAAGAACTCTTGAGTATGGAGAATGGATGAGCAAAAATGGCAAGATATAAAAGGGGACATACTGTTTTGTACTGGTTCTACCCTTATATTCATTCTTCACCTCAACTTCCCCCATTGGCCATTGTCAGGGGCAGTATAACGAGCTTAGTGAGCTTGGGAGACTTTTTATCTGTACTGCTATAAAGTTTTTATGGTCTTTTATTTCTTTTCTTTTTTTCCCATCTCAAGACTAATGAAAATTGTCTCTAACAACTTAAAGATCCTGACAAACTGAGGAAGATACTTGAGTATTCAGAGGCATCCAAATTCTAGATATTTCTGAAAACGCCATCATGTCCTTCTCTGACATGTGTAACACAAAAAAACAAAAAAAAAAAAACAAAAAAAGGTAACTCCTTGGTTTTTGTTCTGATGTCTGCATTGCTATTCATGCCAGGAGACAAAAGCATGTCTGGTCAACAAAACTGTCCCCAAACTACAGCCTCATGTCATTAAACAAAAGTTTAAGGAATATCTTATATTCATTCAAAGGTATGTATCTGAGGAGTGCAAATTTCTTATCACTGTTTCCTAGCATTTGCCAAGAGGCAGAATGTCAAATAAATAATTTAGACTGGCTGAGGCACTGCAGGAAAACAAAGCCATCATTCATCTCAGCTACATTATTGATAACCAATAACAAGATACTTGCTAAGACAAATGGTTCTGTTATTATACCAGTGAATTTTAGTCTACCCTGACTACATAAATCTTATTGAACAGTTTGTTGTTTTAAGATGTCCAAACATTTCCATAATAATTTTTACCTTTCTTTCTACCCAGCCACCTATAGAATCTCTCTCTATATATGTTGTTTGTTTGTCTACAGTCTTTCTCTAAATACAGCATTGTTACTTACCTTATAAAGTTGGGTAAGGAATTTCATGCCTGTATGTGTAATTTTTATATCCACAAAATCTTCTTTATAGTTTGGATGCAGAGGAAAATAGGAACAATGTGATTATGTAAGTCAAGCATTCTCTCCTCTCTCAGTACAAATGTTTTTCTGCTATCTTATATTAATGGGGCTTGTCAGGTTCTTGTATCTGGTGTTATGATACAATTATTTTTACTTTACATATGGATTTTCTCCATTATCAACATGTAATTATAATAGCAGCAGTGCCCAGGAGGTCTTAGCAGATCCGTTCCATAGAAGTGTTTCAGTATGTCAGAAATATCCTTCTTCCTCTCACTTTCCATACAGTATCTGATAGCTCCAGACCTATGCAGACTGCTGTGTACTCCTCTGTCAGCTGCCTGGATCATGCTCTGGGGGAAGGTGAAGACACCTCTTGACAGTGAATCTAACCACTTCTAAAGATACAGGGAGGAACACTTGATCCTGAGCCTCTGAAGTGTCAAATGCTGTTTGCAAGATGCTGTTCTGTCACAGTCAAGAGAGAAGTTCTCGGCACATTGTGGATGTGTGGAAGAAAAATTTGCTGCCAAAGCGTGGGCTGAGAATGGTTCTCGCAAATGCTAAGCCCCTGAGCTTGCTACATGACTTTTTTCCCCAAGATTTTATAAACTCTGGGACTGATCTGCACCAGAATTTTTTATTTCATATTAAATCTTGTCAATTAACTTGAAGTAATTAAGAATTTGAGAAGTTTCTTTTAGGCATTCTCCATACATGTCATTAAAACAAAGTGCGTATGTGGATTAATTTTAAAATATGGGCAGTAAGTTCTAAATATCACATTCCTAGGAGGAAAGTGATCAAAGAATGGAAGTGAATATACTTCCAAGTAAGAAAATACAGTGGGTGAAAGACAAGAACAACAAAAATATTTCTATATCAGAAAGCATCATCTGGGACTTGCTGACTTTTTATTGAACAGAAAACTGAAAACAAGACTTCCCTCAGTGATAGAAATATATTCTAGAGTCTTTGGAGACTTATAGAAGTATACAGAAACACTGAAGACAAACAAAAAAACCCTCAGTATTATTTGGGGTCTTGAAAACTACGATTACCTCAGGGACATTCTGCTGTGCACCTCTCTGGTGGGAAATAGTCACAAATAGTACAAGTGTCACAAGAATCCAGACTGTGATCCAGTAAGATTGCCACCTTGCATGGTTATGTATAAGCATCAAAGCTAAAGGCACTAAGTCCAAAATTCACAGCAGTGAAAAGCTGAAATGGATCAGTCAATAAAGACTGAGAACACCAAACCCTAGGGTTAGGACACAACCATTGTTTTGTTAGGTTTGGTTGAAGAAGGGAGGTCTGCATCTGAAGGTTCTTGCAGGAGCCAGTTGTCATTCATCTAAGAGCTCATGTTAGCAGTGCTAATCAGTCGCAATTTGGGCACTTGATAATGCAAGTTCACAACACCAATTTGCAGGAAGAGAAGCTTATGCTAGGATCTTTTCTCATTAAATCCCCTGAGCAGCAAAACTTAGATACATGTTGCTCTGAATTGGTAGAATATGGTATAATCAGGAGTTTTTTGACCTCGCAACTGATTATACAGATATCACCCTGGTTTCTTACTTTTGAGAGTTACCCTGGTTTCTTACTTTTGAGAGTTACATAGCTGCCAGTCATGGTGGCTCTGTGAAGGTACAAAGATTTAAAAACAGCTGAATACAAATTTGTTCTAAATTGAGGAGATGAGTCTCTGAAACTAGAAATACAAACTGAATAGTAATACAGAGTAGATTTTAGATTTTGAAATGCTTCTGAAAGATGATGAATGCTTTTGTAATGTTAAAAACCTACGTCTATAAATTTTAATAGTATTTTGAGTTTTCTTAGGACTCCAAATTCTCTTTTACATGTCAAAATGAAGGGCAGTTATAGATAACACCTGATTTTTAATTTGTTCAAAGTGGATTATACAGTTTTATACTGTAGATGACCCAGCTAGAGCAGTTTCCTTTTTATTTCTCCACATTAGAAATCCTTGTGGAAACCAGTAAGATTGCTACAAACAAAAGAAAATCCTTGCCTGAAAATCTCTCCAGGTTTCTTTCAAGAGGTAACATTTCTCCATCTAAAACATCCTTGATGTCCTTTTAGGACTCTTGAAGTCAATTACTAAATTCCCATTGATTTCAGTGAACCTTGTGCTGCTAATTAATATTACTAAAAGTTGTGTCCTGCTATTATTGCTTGTTAACACTAAGTTTCTAAAAGTTTGAAGAAAAAAAATCCCTTTAATGAAACCAGAAACAAACATAAAACTAAAAACAGCAATTATAAGATTTCTGATTAAAAGACTATGCTAAAATGTGATTAACAAAAGGATTTAAACTCCTCCATAGGAGTTTCAAACATGGGTTTATATTGGATTTATACTTATTATCCCCATCATACAGATAACACTAAAAGACAAATAGATTGGAGAGCTAACTGACATCTATCAGGTCTTTGATGAGAGCTTGGACTTTCTGATATTTGTATCATGGGTATTGGCCATCTTGTGCAAAAACTATGTGTCCAGTTGTTACTCCTAGCACTAAGCAAGCTAATGTATCATTAAACTTGTCTAAAGTTTTCTGTTCTTTGTCAGGGCCAAGCCCTTACACTCATCCATCCCTCTTTCCAAGATTTGGGAAAACATTCTTGTTATATTTTCTTCTCTGTTTCTTCATCTCCATACATCTCTACACTTCCAAGAGAAAAATTCAAAGACTCAAATTATCTTGACAGTTTCAAGCAACTATATTAACCCACCTTGGTGAAGTAGGTAAAAAGAAATAAAGGTGAAAGGTGAATAGGTAGATACTATGATCTGTAGCTACCTCAGGCAAACAAACCATGCCACCTGCTCTAATAAAAGCTCAAATGACTAGACACGTAAATGTAAGATAAAAATCCATCTACTCCTTCAAAAAAGCATACATTTTCATCTTAGAAAAAAAAATAAATTCACCCTCTCTCTTTTTGGAACAGATTAGATTTCTACGTGTCATGGTTCAACTCCAGCTGGCAACCAGGCACCACACAAATGCTCAGTCATTCCCCCATGCACACAGGCAAAGCAAATAAAGCAATTAATTCACTGCTTCCCATGGGCAGGCAGGTGTTCAGCCATCTCCAGGAAAGTAGGGCCCTATCACACAGAATGGTTACTTGGGAAGACAAACACCATCACTCCAAATATCTCCCTATTCCTCCTTCATCTCCCAAGCCCCCTCACCAGCGTGGCAGTATGAAAAGCAGAAACGGCCTTGGGTCTGTGTAACCACTGCTCAGCAATAACAAAAACATCAACACTGTTTTCAGCAGAAATCCAAAACACAGCCCCAGACCAGCCACTGTGAGGAAAATTAACTCCCCCCCAGCCTAAACCATCACACTATGCCATATAGCCTTACAAATTCTCAGGTTGGCCTAACACCTAATCTCTGAAGCATGGACATTGAATATATTCTAGTGACTGAGTTTCGGAAATGGATGGACTTGCTGAGAACCTGCTGGCAAATCATCAGCCCAAGTGATTCTGTCTAGTAGCTGGCTTCCACTTTCTTCCAGAAGCAGGCAAACTGCTTCAGTACTATATGGAAACATTCTGAATTGCCTTGAGAACTTGTGGGATTCAGTAAGATGACCAATATTTGAAATTGCATTAATATAGGGTGCCTAATTTACAGATGATAGACAATGCATAAATCAAACATTGGTTCATGAAAGTGACCGATGTTGTCCTTTGATGGATAAACCTCTGGGGATGAAGGGACACTTTTCAGAATGTATTAACATAAACAGCAATACTATTTTATGTTTCTCAGCATCCTGGAGCTACATTTTAGCATTGCTCTCCTAAATGGCATGAAATTATCAGCAGGGGTGGATTGTGTCTACAGAAATCAGCCATAATAATGCCTATAGATTTGCATTAATTTCTGTTTCTTTATTTATATTTGCTAGTGCTTTTCAAAATCTGATGGACAAATTGGCTTAGCAATCACTGCCCCCGCTTGGTGTGTCTTAATGGAGGCTGTCATCTGAAGTGATTTACCTTTTGTTACAGCATAAAAGCATTTCATTTTTTCCTTCCAGGGGATAATAGACCTTGTCATAAGCTATTGTACCTTTTGATTAAAAAAAATAAATATGTCAGTTCCCCTTTCCCTTCTCTTTTGACACAAACACAACCCAATACTTACAGGTCATACATACCTTGAAAACACTTCTGGATTTCACAAGCTAATGCAGACAATAAGCTTTATAGCACCCAGGAAAAGAAAACAGGAGGTGATCAGGTGGGATCTTTTTCAGAGATGACCAAACTTTTCTGGTTTTGCTGTGGCTGCACTGTTTTCGCTTTGTTTATCCTCCAAAAATCAGCAAGAGAGATTGGTCCTGAGTAATTTTTTTATTATTATTTATTTATTACTTCAGGAAATGTGTGTCTTTAGACGAGCCATATTAAGGACTTCTTCCCTTGTCTGAATCACTCTGTTTCATCTGCATCTTTTCTACTTTTTGAGTCAGCCACCAATCAAAACTCTCACATACTTTTAACTTTTATTTTTGAAATTAAAATTCCCCCTGAGTGAAAAGGGAGACCTGATATTTTCTAAGGTTCAGAAACAGTAAACAGTTCTCAGGTCATATAGTCTGTTACCTTCCCTATACTATGTCACTGCAATATGTAAAATACCTCTCATGGGAAAATTTGGCATCTTGTGCTTCAGTTCAGAAAATTGCAGCTCTTGTGTTGACAGATCTTCAGGATCCTGGAAAAACTGTTGCTACAGCTACAGCTGAATATCTAAGGACTGTATACAGAACTCAAGGGAATGACCTGAAGTTGTGTCAGAGGAGGTTTAGGTTAGATATTAGAAAGAGGTTCTTCACCCAGAGGATGGTTGGACACTGGAACAGGCTCCCCAGGGAAGTAAGTGGTCACAGCACCAAGCCTGACAGAGTTCAAGAAGAGTTTGGACAATATTCTGGGGCACATGGTGTGACTCTTGGGGAGGGTCCTGTGCAGGGCTAAGGGTTGGACTCGATGATCCTTATGGGTCTTTTCCAACTCAGAATATTCTCTGATTATATTTCTTTTTAACCATACCTCCTCAAATCCTCTGTCTCATACACTCATCTATCCTGCCTGTTTGGTATATTTTGTAGATTTCTCATGCCTTTGTTATTACACGAAGGCAATTAACATACAGAGATCCTGGTCTCTACAATATCTAGGGTGTTTTTAAAATACTGTCATTAACAGGATTTTAATGCAACCAGTAGAGGATAGTATTCTTAATATTGTTTTCTCTCCTCCAGGTCTTATTAAATAGTATGAAGATTCCAACTTCAATTTACAAATTTATCTTGTGAAAGGAAAGAAGTTATAATAATACAATTAAAGAAATCTAACTCCTGATTTAATTTGAAAGACTGCAATAAAACCTCGGTTTTCAAAACAAAAAACTGATCTGCATTCTGAGCCAATGTGGTCCTCCTCAAATTCTCAATCTTAGATGCAGAGCACTGTCCAGGAGCACAGAGATGGAGGACATGCTGGTGGAGTCTTCAATAGATACGACATCTTAAAGGTACCTGTTGCATTTTTATGGTCAACGGTTACACCTTTAGAGTTTTGGCTGAAAGTCCATAAAATGTTCTACATTCGTTGGAGTTCCATTATGTGACAAGATGTGTGTGTCCTTCTGAGATGTGTATAGGACAAAGATCATCTCCCAGGGAAATTCGGGGTAAGCTTATATGGAAAAGCTACTTACGGGTTAACAGTCAGGAAGAAATTTTATGAGAAATTGACATAAAAGACCTCACAGAAAACTGCAGAATGTTTGAAGAAAAAGACAAAATATTCTACAGGAAACAAAAGAAGGTTTCTCTTGAGGGAGAATGGCAAGGGGGAAAAAACAGCAAGAAGTGAAAGCAAAACTCTTGAAATATGGAACTAAGGGTACTTATTTTGGCTTGATTTAACATCAAACAAGTGTAAAACATTTGGTTTGTATTTATATATTTTCCCCCTGAAAAATGGTAATTTTCGTTAATATTATAAAGATTTTGATTTCCAAGTAAGTACTATTAAGTTTTATTCTGAACTGATGCTACAATTTGCCCAGTAGAATTGCTATGCTCTATCCACATATATAAGGCTTTGCAATGTCCAGCATATCTGTGCAAGGAGTACATAATTTATTTTCTGTTAAATAATTTAATAAATTATGACTTGATCATAAATTCTGAGATCATAGGTTAACCTAACAATATCTGTTCAGTACTCATCTAAGATTCCAGAAATTGTGTTATGTAGACCCAAAAAGACAATTAAGCATTATTTGGAACAGGCTTTAATAGTTGTGATGGTGCATTAGCAATTACATACATTATGATAGTGGAGTATGTAGAGACAAGGTTGAGTTGTTCAGTTTTGCATTGCACTTAGCCTGATGTTCAGGTGTGGTGTCCCATCACTAAGTAGCCTTTGTTACAGGTGTACATTAGTTCTCTTTAATGACCCACATCTAATAATCTCATGTCTACTTGTCATCTTCAGTCAGGAAGAATAAAAAATCCATGTAGGAATGATCTGATGTTCTCATCTCTCCTTGTAGTCTTGTGATCATTATAAGAATGGACTAACATCTAGCCTTTTGAACCCTGTTAGTCTTGACACGAAAATTTTTATTACAGAATTTTAGTGAAAGATAGATACTTTCTGTCTTCCCAGAGCACAGCCACTGATCTTTGAAAAATCTACTGATAGTCAAAACCTAGCCTTTTGGGCATCTGTTTTTATGAAAAATGACATAATAAGTGCACAGAATCATCAAATTATATGTACATTGACAATAGTGTTCAGAACTCTTCTTTCTACCTGGTTGTGGAAAGAAAGTGGCACATGGCTGGCATTTTTCTCTCTATTGCTCCTGCTTGTGAGAACTAAAATAGAAAGTAACTCCCTGTAATAGTTTTCAGTGTGCCAACAGTTTTAAAGATGTTTCCAAATCTTCATATTCCTCAATTAAGTACTTGAAAAGTCTATTCCTTTGGATGAAACCATAGACTCTTTTTTAATGTGTCTTGTGTACATTTGATCAACCTGAAGAAAGCACTTGGCAAAGGTGCCAGTTAGACAATTAGATACAGCTGTGTTGGCAAATAGTATGGTTCAATAGGAGTGGATATTGAACAGCTGGTGCCAAAGACTTGGAATCCACACTACTCACTTACCAGTTTTTTCTAATCTTAGTTATCTAGTCTTTTCTGATAGCCTGAGTACCCATTAGTAGCTGGAGCACAGTAGGTTCTCTTCTAGAACACTTTGCTAGAGCACGTTGTCTGGTTTACCTCAGTCTGACAGAAAGCCTCTTAATGAGCTCTAAGATATAGACAAAAATGCAGTAAGTGGAGACACCCAGGAAATATACATCAAAGCCTTATCCTGACCAGAACTAAAGAAACAGCTTTGAAACCTCCCTGGTTCTTCAATTGATACTGTCACAATTTGTGATCTTAAAAATTATAATTTTCTTGGAGCAGTTAAACTTATGTTCTTCTAATAGCATGACAACTGTTTAAATGTTCTCCTCCTTTTTGGTTTTTGGATAAAGAATAGTCTCTTCCAAGTGTGCTTACTGGAAATTCAGTGTTGTCAATTCTTATAAAGTAAGCACAGATAGGCCAAAGCAGTCTTAGAAGACAACTTGTCTATTCAGTAAGCGGTGTCCTTCTTCAGATTAAATAAAAAGCAAATTTTTTTCCCAAGGGAAATACCATTTAAATGTGACAGAAGGCAAATGTCTGTAAGCCGTAAGTAGAATCTTAAAAGTATTCCACCCAAGAGTATTTTTCATTTTTCCTTGAATGGCTGACCAATTCTAGACAGCCTATTAAAATTACCTTCATAATAAAGATGAGTATTTGGTGAAGAATACAGAGATCTACCTCAAAGAATGATTTCTATATTTTCATTTTGAGAATTTGTCTCAATATGTACCAGATTTGACTTCAGCTCTTTTGCAGATGTTTATACAATCCCAAGTCTTGTTCAGACACACAAAACTGCTGATATAAGTTGTGCTTCACATTTGGTGTTCCCTGGTGAAGACGTGTCAGCATTTTCAAAACATTTAGTGACTTCCAAGTTTTTAATAAAGCTGGTGAACTTGCCTTATTTTCTAGAGAGCTGCCTAGTTGAAATAGAAATAATGGAGAAAACAGATCCCATCCTAATAGCACTGATAGGTAAAGCTATACCTATCCTAAAGGTTACTCTACGAAGTACTAGATTTGCAAATCTCCCAAGAAGTGAAGTCTCACTTTCCCTTGGTAAACAGCTGTGCACTTGACACAGAGGAACTGGACTACCTAGGATTTTCCCCTGTAACCCAGAATAGCATAGTACTACATAATCAGTAACTAAAAATTCAGGTGCAAAATTGCTTTGCTGCTACACTAGTTAATGTTGAAGTGGTACCTTGTGGTATTCTTGTAGTTTAACAGTTCCAAATATTTTTGAGCTACCATTCTGTAATTTTCTTCAGTGATGGACACATTGGGAAATTCAATTTTGATAACAAGAACATTTCTGTATTACCTTCACTTTGGTCTGTCATTTCCATTTCTCCTCTCTGATTCCTTGAGGTGATTCTTGCTCAAGAACTTTTGCAAACTGAATTGTCTGTGCTTATTTTTCAGAGCATACACATATGCTTTGTGCTTGTTTTACTTTGACCCCCCCACAAAAATTAGATCACAAATGATTCCTGGCATTCTAAACAAAATACTTATTGATCTATGAATTGTTGTGTATGATTTCAGCCAATCCAACAAACTTCTGAACAAGAAAAAATTGGTGTCAGTGTTGTATAAATTCAGGAAGATGAGTTAAAGGCATTGTATTGATAATGGCTAAAACAGGAATTTAATTTTTTTGAAAGTCTAAGATACCACCACAAGTTGATAATTAAGGATGAAATTACATTGTAAAAAAAAAAAAAAAAAAGAGAGGAAATATGCAGAACACATAATATTGCTCTCTTCTGAGTAAGAAGACAATTCTACACAAAAAAAATTGACACTATATAAATTACTAGCAGTAAAATTTTCAGAATGTTTTTTATTTCATTGCAGAGCATAGGCTTTAACCCTGTTGGGGTTGTGCAGGTGAGCAGGAATATTATCTTGTTGGGATCTGCCTCCCTGGTTTGTCAGGACGGCTTTCTGCCTTTCACGTTGCCTGGTTTACTAGGTATCTCAGCCACGTCGATGTGTTAAAACTCATTCAAACTCTGATTTCACTTCTACTGTCTCTGTGCCATTCTAACTTTAGCAAAATTCCTGAGTTGAAAATGTAACACATGGATAAGCTAGTTATTTTCTGACTTTTTAGGCAGAAAATCTGAGTTCAAAATAAAGTCATTTACTTACGACTGCAGTAATTCAGCCTTGGAGATGATCAGCTTTATCTAGAAACAGACCAAATGGATGAGTGAGTTAGAATCTGGATTTATGGGACAGATGCTCATCTGCAGGCATTGGAGTTGCAACAATTCATAGAGGCTGAAAAGTGTCTGAATTTCTGGTTCTGCCACTAGACATTGACTTGTAAATAATGAACATTCCCCTGGCACTAAGGCAAGTTTTAATAGAAGGTCTAATGAAAAAAGCTGCCAGCAGTATAAGTTTTTGATTTAACTGAAGACCATAAATAAGTCTTATACATACAAATACACAATGAAAGTCATAGTAGGGTTGTCTGCACACTTTCCCCAGTGGGAGAAACATTGTGCCTAAAAAGCAAAGAGAAGAAACAAAAGCAAGTACTCTTGCAAAGAAATTTGCATCTTGTTATTAAACAGCCAGCCTTTACATAAGGAAGTGCTGCTCAAATTGAATGCTCTAAGGCTGTTTTATGATATAAAAAACATTTATAAATAGGCTTTAATTCAGCTTTACCTCTGTCAGAAAACTCAATGGAAATTCTAATTACCATTTCTCCATGCAGATGAAAGACAATCATGTATTGACACTCAGCTAACATTATTCACCGAAAGGTTCAGTAGTTTAGCATGACTGCACTTACCTTAGAAAACGAATGATCATATTGTGGGACCAATGGGCAATGGGACGAACTGACAAATTTATTTTCCTCATCTGCCCAATCTCCTGTCTCTGCTGGGCATGTTTAATTTTGCCATGTTTGCTGCCAAAGAACCCTTTCACATTTGCTACTAGGTCTGCATTTTATGGGAAGAGAAAGAGGAAGAGGCATAGAGAAGAATTATCATAAACTAGCTTTTGAGATCCACACAGCCAGAGAAGAAAACAGGAGTGCTAGCATGCCTTGTGTTCTTATCATCGGTTCATCGCCGCAGGCCAATAATCTCTGGGGTACTCAGGGCTTCCCCAAAATTCACTTGCTAAGCTTCTTCTTAGCTTATAGCTAACATGCTATAAGCTGCTATGAGTCCTTGAGGTGATCTGTACAACAATGCTTTTCTTTGCTTTGTTGTGGCCTTTATGCAGACTGATTTGATTCAAAGAGATCAAAAGTACAGGATTTTCATCATTATTCAAATCAGTCAGTAGATAATTTACTTTAAACTTTTCAACTTTTATTGCAATTGGTGCATTCCAGATTTTTCCTATGATATATATAATTTCCTATTTTCTATAGGGCATTTGTCTTTACTGATGCAGGAGGACATGGTAAGAATAAGGGCATCGATTTAAATAATTTAGAAAGCTTAATCTATAGTCATTAAAGTCTTTAATGATAACGTTTATTTTTTCTTTTAGAAAATTATTCTACATTTTTTTTATTATGTAATGATTGCCTTAGAAATTTTGGCAAGTTGCATTTGAAAGGAAATTGAAATGCCATTAAAATCTTGGGTTTATTTTTCATTTTGTTCTAAATCTAAGCAAAGTTACTTTAGGTCTGACCTCATGCAAGTCTTTCCAAACCACTGAGAAAGATCTCTTAGTAGGGGAAGAAAACAGCACCTATTATTAGTGAATTGGAGAGATTGTTCCTAATTACCAGATCCTTTATCTTTCTAAAACTAGTTAATCTTCTCATTTTTATGCACAGATTTTTTTCATGGGCTGGAAGAGGAAACATAATTTTTACCTTTTAATCAAGTCTATCCAAAATTCTCCCCTTAAATGGAATCAGTAATTGAAATATACTTTTTGAATAATGAGTTATTTTCTATAATACAGGTAGAGGTTACAACCAGTTTGATTGACTTAGCAAGTCATTAAAGTGAATGTTTGGAATTTGACAATTTACTTCTACAGGCTTGGTGGTTTGATATGCATTAACGCTACGACAGCAAGCACACTACATTTTGTATTAGTATTTAATATATATGCTTTTAGTACAGCAATAAATTGAATCATTTTATAGGTTTTCATAGCTTCATGATTAAATAAAAAATAGTTGTAGATTTCTTTTTTAATCTAAGAGTTTTTTAATAGTTACATTCTGTCTATCTTACCGTGCTACTGGATTTTTTTGGTGGAGCTCTGGGAATAGTTCACACAAAGAATGACACAAGTTGGATGTCAGAGTCATTTATAAGATTTAATAGAGACAAAAGCTTCCTTATACTTTCCTTGTAAAGACAATACAAACATAGGAGTTCAAATGTTTCTTCTTTCATATTTCTTCTGTTCTCACATATCATCAGTTACTAATACATGAAATGGAAGTAACACACATGGGATTTGGAATCTAGCCTGGTTATGAAGACCTGACAGAAAAAATATTCTGTCTCCTGAAGTGAGCCAATTTGTTATGACCTCCTTGGCAGAGAGTAGATTTGATACCCCACAATCTCACTGTGGGTGTTACCTTCCAACCATACCCACCCATAAGTTTACACTGCCATCAGTTTTGAAATATGGTGCTGCAAGAACAATTTACAGTATTTGACAGGGTGCCACAAGCCATCTTAGCCTCTTCTTTTTGATTTGAAGTTTAGAGGAAATGGGTTCTTACCACTGTTACCACACTGTAAAAGCCTTGCTTGGAAGGACAAAAGCATGTCACAACAGTGCATGAGTAATGTGGAATTAATCTGCAGGCTTTTATGTTGGAGAAAAGAACTGGGAGTCTCAGAGCTGTGAGGGCAGCCTTTGACACGGACAGCATCTGAGGGCACTTCAGAGAAGCACCTGAAAATTCAGAGGATTAGAGATGTTTTGGAATCTAGATTAAAACATTCTTTTTTTGCTAAATCCTTTTTTTCTCTTTTTAAAAGTATTAACCTTTCAAAGGCATAAGGAAGAAGAATATTAAAATTTTCTAAACAAGACATTCTTTTAACATTTTCAGAGGGGAGAGTTATTTACTGATCCAAACTACTTTGAAGTCTGAAATGATAGTCTTGAAATCTTGGTGAAATGGCTCATGCCTGCACTAACTGGGTTTCTTCTTGTCCGTAACCCAGAATTACAGAATTCCCTTAAAAATAAGCAGTATTAGCACACATATTTCACAATATAAAAATCAGATTTGTGCCAAGGACAGGACAAGGGCTCAGACAGACTACTTTTCAAGGGATAGGAGAGTGTTTGCATAGCAGTGCAGCAGCAGTGACAAAAATCTCAATGGCAGCAGCCTCTGGCTCATGGAAGGAGAAACTAGGGAGTCTAGCATAAAAGGATAGTATTTGTCTAAACAGAAGAGAATCACAACATAAATCAAAGGTGATCGCATTTTGAAGGTACATTCAAACAATTACTTTTGTCTGATCATAGTTGAAGGGAACAGAAGGTAGCTTTACGTGGTACACAGCAAACTGAGTCATTATGAAAATCTGAGAGGGTTTTTGGTTTTTCCACTGATTCAGTCTGAGATGCTGTAAAAATTATTTATTTAAGTACAGACTGTTCATAGAAAGGGTCAATAGTATTAGTTGCTACACTGAGTTCTCTTGATTAATTCACAGCTGATAAAGCACTTTAAGACAGCACTCAGTTGAAATATGTTTCAGAAAGAAAAAAATGTAAAATACATTACTTCAGTGTGTTTGTCCTAGATTTTCAGTAATTAAAATTGGCAGTATATTTACTATATAAGCATTGATAGAACTGCTCCAGCATATAATTGAAAAGAAAGAAGCAACTTTGCCTGACAAATGCCTTAATAAGTCATTCCACACTATGTCTGCTTTGTAATGTCTATCATTACAATGTAAGTAACTAATTGGTATCTGTGCAGAGATGTCTCTATTGGCACATTAGACATCTAGAGAAAATATCTTATTTACAAACAACAATAAAAATACCAATGGAAAGACTTGTTTTTAATACCACACTGAATGCAGCCTGAACAAATGAAGAGTTTTGACGTGATTTAGCATTATGCCAACAGTGAACACAACTGTAAATTATTTTTGCAACCTGCTCTCAGAGTCCCAAATTGCCTTTTTACTGTCTGCATTCCTAATGATGGTTGATACATCCCAGGGAAAAGAGAATAGTGATGTCTTTTATCTTGATTTAGTTACTGGGCTGGGATCTTTATATATTCAAGACCAAAAAGAACAAAAAAAAATATATTCTGCTTTTGCAATGTCAAAATGCAAATACATTCTATGAAAAGTAGAAAGCACTGATCATGAGTAGAAAGTTTTTATAGTGGCAATTTAACCTGGCTGTTATTTACACTATAAAAGTCTCCCTATGTCTGAAGATATGTTGACTAGAAAGATCAGACAAGATTTCTTGCCATTTTAGTTGGCTTTAAGGAAAGCAAACTGACAAAGTCATAAACTATGATGTGTACAAAGCAGAAATGGTGAAGTTTTTAAAATACCTGTGAATTTGTAATGTTCAGGATATTTCTTTTCATTACTAAATGCAGAAGTTTAAAGAAATAAATGGTATCATTCAGATAGAGACTAGAAGTGTTGATTTGCTGACCCAAAAATTTGTTTGTTTATATAATGATCAGCTCTGCAATGTGCTGTGCCAGTTGTACCTGGTAGATACATATCAACGTCTGGCATGGGAAGAACATGATGAATCCTTAAATTTTGCACATCATATTATATAGGTTTGTAGAACTGCAATTTAACAGTAACAGCTGAGAGACACACTATGAACAAAATTTCTTAATTAATCACAACTACTTAAAGGCATATTTTCAGCTGGCTCAGTGACTTTTTGTGATGGAAGGTGTGCCTGCCTGAAAAAAAAAGCACTTTTATGAAGTGCTTGCATGAAGCAAGAAACCATTCTAGAGACAAACCACTGCTAAATATATTGGTGTGTCCACATAATGCAACACAATCCTAAGCTAAGATACTAACTCTGAGGTACTATTAGCAATCAGTACAATACTGCGCTGAAGCTAATTTGCCTATCTTTGGATAAATAATGGTTCCAGCACTGAAACAACACAGGTCTACTGCAATTCAGTGCTCTCTCTAGCATGTTTGGATGGTGATGTGTGATTCTATGACCCTCCTTCACTGTAGGTGAATGTCCCAAGAGAAGTGGACATGATGCGGATTGCACTGGTGCCTTTGTAGGCAAGTCCTAAATATATGGAATGGTATAGCTTCATCTGTATATAGTTTCTTCAATTTGACTCTGAGATTTTGAGATGAGTTCTTGCTGGCAAGACCTGGCTTCGGAACATGGAAAAGCATAGCTGTGAAACCAATAGGACACAATCCTAAATGAGGCTTTTGTGTCATATTTCAGACATGAATATTCACATTAAGATTCCACTTCCAGATTTTACACAACAGAAGCCTATTAAACCAGCTCTGCAGCTGACCTGAACATTTGGGTAAAGCTGAACCAGCTACAGGTTACCCTCAGGCTGTGACACAAGAGCTGCTATGCCAAATAACTATCACCTTCAAAGAACCTCTGAGAGGAGCCACATCAGTGATCCTAAGCAAAGTCTTCCCTGGCTATGAATCAGAGCCCTTAGTTATAAGTCTTTCCACACTTACTTAAGGTAAAGTTCAACCCCATACTAGAGAGAGCAGCAACATATATAACAGTGAGTTACCCCAGGGCAGAAGTGGATTGAAACTGTGCTGAGATATGCTAGAAACAGACCTTTCAGAGGCTTATCTCCTTCTCTGCCAAAGCAAGGTCATTCTTGTTCATATATTTTCCAGTGCCTGCTCCTAAAATTTGTTACGTAATGGGGCTTTTCACCAGAAGGAAGCTTTTCTTTTAACAGCTACACTTACAGAACAGGCCATGGCCCTCTTACATCTTATCGCTATTCTGACAATGTTCAGTATGCCTGCTTAGGGTATGTCACTCTCCTTTGTGATTTCAAAGATATTTTACCATTCACTGATGCCCTTGACAATAAAATTCCTCCCCTCAAAAGCTGTGAGTGCAACATAGTTTAGTATAAAAGTCTGCAAGTATAGTATATGTTACCTATCTCTTGAAAATTACATTAAAAAAAAAAATCGGGTTTGCAAAATTTAAAACTCTGAAGCTAGGAAATGCCAGAATTAAGACTTCCAGTGCAAGCTTTATCCAGATCCCCTCTGCATATGCCTTTATGATCGTCTTTAATTACAAAATCAAATGTTTCCCACAGGTTCCCTGCCTCATTTAGTGCACCAGTTGGATAGTACTTACTGAATGGTAACTGTTCAATAGTGCTTTTCATCTTCACCATTTAATGCACAGACCCCCATGCTTTATCTACTAAATGCCATCCAATACTTTCACTGAACATAGAATTAAAGGCCAATCTACTGTATGCGTAATGCTGTGTCTTAGTTCTTAGCAAAGACATTAATATTTATATATTTATAAGAGAGTCACAATTCCATTTTACACATGAAAAGAAAAGGCACAGGCGTGCTATTCTGAATTAGCCTTAGGTCTTGAACCCAAGATACAAAGTGGTATTCCAGAACACTTAATGTTTGATATCAGTTTATTTGTCACTAGCACTTGCTATATTTGTTGGTAATCCACACTTTAGCAAATCAGTTAGCTCACTTGGTTAGAGCATGGTGCTAATAACACCAAGGCTGTGGGTTAGATCCCTGCGTAGACTATACGCTTTAGAGTTGGACTCAATGATCCTTGTGGGCCCCTTCCAACTCAGAATATTCTGCGACCTCTTTGCAAAGAGTTAAAGTATTAAATTAAGTACCTTTCAAATAAGGGTGCACCTGGAAGAGAGAGTAACTTTAAAGAACTAAGGGTCCAGCAGACCTGTTAACAATGAAGTCTCTTTCCCAGAGGTAATTATCACAATGAGAAGAAAGGGCAACGGGAAGCTCTGTACAAAGATCTTCCAGCCTATAAAGGGACAAAAAGGAATGTTATCATAGGGATTTCAATTTAGGATAAAGAATCTGTAACTTTATAAAAGTACATAAACTTGTTTTCATGTAGTGTGCATACAATGAGAAAAATGAGAATATTTTCCTTCTATGAGGAGATGAGGATTTTGTACCAGCAAGATCATGAAACTGCAAGCATGTTGGCACGAGGAACTATTGATTTTTCTTTGAAGTAGTTCGGTAAAATGACATACTAGTGGTTTCAAAAAGGGAGGGAAAGTTTTGTGGTGCATCGCCTCCACCCTTGGGACACAGAATGACCTCAGATGAGGAGTTAAAAAGCTGACACCTCATGAAGAAAATCAGAGTGACAATTGTAATAGTGAATTGAGGATTATTTTTTAAACATCATTGAAATGCATAATTGAAGAGAGAGAGGAAAATGTCCTTGTTTTACATACAATTTCAGTCTAAAGCTGAAGCTTACCTGAGTTCATTCCTGACTAGTCTGCCTATCTACATATCTTTCCTTCTGGACATGAAATGTGCAGTGAATGGTGTGACCTTAGGAGGCTATTTATAATTGTTGACTAATCTTAATAGAAGGTTCAAAGCATAACATGGGATTCAGCACCACAAAGGGGTTTATTTATTCATCTGTCTTGTGTTGTACCACCCAATGTCTAGTGATTATAAAATGAAAATTGACTCCCTAGAAATCTCAGTCTTCTCTCTGCCTGTGTTCTTGATACAACTCTAAAATTTTACTGCTCAGCTTTTTCATTTGTGGAGTCTCTTTGGCTACAAGCCAAGTTGTAGGTCTCAGTGAGATCAAAGTAAAACTTCAAAGCAGCTGACTTCTGATTTTTTTCAATAATTTGTAAATGAGACTATATGATATTATTTGCTGTGCAGCCTGTTTGCCACAGGTCTAGCTGGATTTATAATTCTCTGTGTTCATATATAAATCAGTGTGGTAGTACACAAAATGTGACAACACATTACTACAGGCCTCTTGTATCCATTTCATTCATAGATACATTATACTTGAGTTCTTGGTCTTAAAAGTCATAGACAAAATTAACAGTTAATCTAAATATTTGTGCCGTTTTTATATATGGAATGCTGTAAAAGATGAGGGCCAGAACATTTTAACTCTCCACTTGTAAACAGTTCAATTTAGTACTGAGAGTCCATCGCCCCTGGAGAGAATCTTCCCTTAACTGCACTGCACAGTTTCCTCTAAAACACTGGTGACACCTACAGAGACCAAAATGCAACTTGCTCTGGAATCAGCTCCTGAAGTCGGATGCCAAACTGAATGTCATCTGCTTGGGCCCCAGTGTAGAAATTACCACTTTCTTGTACAACATTTAGTCTCTGTGTCTGAGCTATGAACAAACTATGACAGCCACTGTCAAGGGGACTGGAAAACAACAGAGAGGTGTTAACTAAAAGGTGTAGTGAAAGGTGATTAAATGCTAACCATAGGTTCTTTTAATCCCCAATAGCAGAGACCCAGTCATTTGTGTGAACTTATATAGGTATACCAAGGCTAGGAACACCAGAGAGCCACATCCATTCACAAACATCTATTCACATCTTAAAAATTAATGTAGAAGTGAAGCTTCTTTTCTTGTTCCAACTTAAAGGAACATTTTCACTTTTCAGGGACAGCAAAAAGGTAGAATTTTCTACAGTTTTAAAACTGTAGGACTTAGTTTTACTTTATTTCTGGGAAGGTTCCCATATTTGCATTGCTGATGTACTTTTAAATCACTTTCCCTTGCTTGCCACGTTTCCTAAATCTGCTACTTCTTTTAGACTGTTATAAAGTGTATCAACTTTTAGCTGGTTTAAATCTCAGTAACTGCACAGGTAAAAACTGGACTTGCTAAAACTGCTGTAAAAGAAAATCAGATACAGATGAAAGAAAATGTAAAGGGCAAGAAGAAATGAAGTACACTCAAAGTGCCTTCTAGTAGTTAGTTATGATATGTGTTTGATGCTTAGGCTTCATAAGCATTTTTCCAGGGCTTTTATTACCAAGTCACTTCTGGGTAAATTACAGAAGCTGCGTCTTGCATTTGCATGACCAAAATGGTAGCATTCAATAAGAAAATTCATACATACCTAATGATTTGATGTTCTTTGGATCTCAAAACTGAGTTTCTATAGAGGTACTACCAAAAAACCCTGTATTTTGCAGGAGAAAATACCAAATACTCACTGAAAATCAAGCCTCTTGAAAGAATTGCAGATGCACTCCAAAGCTTGAAACAGTGTTAGCACTTACCTACTTTGAAAATGTTTTTCCAATGCAGAATGAAGCGATTAAAGTTTGTTAAATGCTCAGAGCACATATTTTACTTTTCTCCTATCTACAAAGCTGATTTTTATCTGAGACTGGAAAAAAATATATCGTTGCATTTCAGTGTACATTAAGTGTACTCCCAAGGCACAAGTACATCATTTCAGCAGCATTCCATTTTCATTCAAAAAATTGAATGAGATTGAATTATGCAGTCAGATCCCAGAGTTCTTGGTAACTTTTCTCTTAGAAATGCTTTCCCTTATTCAAAGTCTTGTCTTTTCATGATTAAATAATACAGTCATTTGTAGCCATGTAGCCTGTCTTCAGGGACATGGCAGAACAGCTACAATAGTTTCACCAGCTAAAAAACCTAAATACATCTGTGCAAGGGAAAAAATACTGCACACTTGAGCTGTGACAGACAGAACAAATGTTCCCTAATTTTCTGTTGGAGGATTTGCAGTTTTTCCACTTGAGATGATGATGCTGAAATGAGGATTTTCACTTTTTGAATATGACATAATTTGTGAGGAAGACATGCAGTAAATATTTCAGCTGGAGTAGGTTTAAAATTAGCCCAGGCTCAAAAGGTTTAAAAAGTAGCTTCTGTCTTTTTGGAATTTATTTAAGCTGCGTCGACTTGATGTGTCAATGACGAATGAACAACTATGTTGGAAAAGGACTTTGAGAAAGGACTTTGCTTGGGAAAGTATGCTGTTTCGTCTGATCAGGAAGGATCTGACCACCAAAGTGCACATTTGTCAGGAATATACAGGATTAACAGTCTAGGATCAGTTCTTAGCAACTAAATGTGTACATCCCCTGCAATGTTGGTACAGAGTTGGTGGGTTTTTCTCATATCAGAAAGTTTTACCAGAAAGAACAGTGACAAGGAGTTCCATCTCATTTATACTCCCTGATGCTATTTACCTAAATTCAGCCTAATGACCTCCAAGATTGTATCTGTTAACCTGAGGACATGGCTAAAATTACCCCAGTTTCCAGGGAAAAATCATGCCTTTTACAGACAGCAAGTAAAAAGGTGAGCTGTTGCAGGGTTCTTTGTTTTATCCTTAGAGATACCCACTGACATTGTGTTGTCTCCACCAGATGATCTGCAGGAGCTGGGCAGGTGTGACCTTAGCAGAGGAGTAGGCAACACACCAGAAGTAACTCGTTGATTTTATGAAGCATTTCCCTTCCCATCTGTGACACATCAGCATAGGACCTTTCTAAAAAAAAAAAGGGATTAGAATTAATTTTCAAGACAGAGTCAGATGACAGAAAACTCCCTACCTCTCTTGCTTAAAATTTTTTGTATTCTACAAGCCATTTATAATATCACGTAACATTCATGAAGAAGTTAGTGATTTTTTTTTCTTTTATATTAAACAAAAAGACTTATAACCTATGATAAGTGAAATGCAATGTAGTCAGAAACCATGACAATGAGTGTGTAAAACAGAGAAAGGGAGTATAAACTTACCAGAAGATTGTCTCTAAGGACAATGTTTAATAAAACTACTGAATCAGCTTCCTTCAGTGTATGGAGGTTTTGAAGAGCCTCTTAGCAGTTATAGCTTTCATAAGGGAACTACATCTAGCGACCAACAAGTGTAATCATATATATTAATCTTTCATAAAAAAATTTCTAGACCTGTAAGCACTCCAGATGAGTCACAAATCATGTTTGTTTGGTTGTTTTTTTCTTGAAGATTTTAAATATTGAAAGACTAAAAGTCTGAAAACTGTAAGTTATCTTCATAAATGCTAGGGAAGGAGAATTTCCTTTGATCTTCCTTACCCAACTAGTATATTGTTAGCATATATACTGGAGTAAACTAGATATTACTATGTCTCTAAATGTATAATCTGTTAGCTAGCAGCACATATTTTTATGAAAGCCTGTAAATTAACAGATATTGTGGCAAACACTGTAAGTATAAACTGTAAGTATGTTCTGTGCAGAAATATATACTCTTCACCTCAGAACAAAGGATCATCCCAATAGAAAAGAAACCAGAACTGAGAGGATATAGTATATCCTGGGTGACTGTAATGTCTGTGAAAGATGCTCTGTGATCTTTTTCCCCTTTAGCCAAGTCATTGTCCCACTCCTGGAGAAGGCCCTGCCCAAAGTTTCCCATATATCTAATATTTCAATACTTCCCCCTTTAATTTAGAGAATGCAATTCCCCTTTCATCTAGCACAGTGATGGCAGCAAGCGAACAACCCAACCAAAGTTAAGTATAATTCACTTATAAGACTTCTGTGAAAACATACCTTAAAAATGCTAAACCACCCTGAAAGTTTGCATATCTGCCCTAAAATTTATCATCTCCTAAATCTGAGATAAGTCTCCCTGTAGGTGAATCCTATTTCTTCCTGACAACATGTGCCAAATAACTCTTCTGATTCTTCCAATAAAGAATTTCAATTGCATTCCTACAGAACAGCTTCATAAGCAAAGGTACAGTAACTTCTCCATACTGACTGCATGTTTGCTAGCATTCAGAATGTCATTATATCCTGGTGATCCTAAATCAATAGTTCATATCTGTCACTGCTTATTCTTGTGCTGTCATAGACAATTCTCACAGTGGCTTTAGAAAGCTCCATCAGATTTGAAAGTACTGATGGGATTCTGCTGTAACATCATTTCTGCAAGGACTCTGTTCCAAGTTAGTGCTTTCTTTCTCCAGTGTTGCCTAGCATCAGTGCAGGAATCCTTCTGCCTCTCTGCTAGGTAGCAGGTAGACTTTTATAATTCTTTTTCATTATTCTCTTGTATCTGAAACAAATAGATCTGGGTTTTTTATTCCATGAATCAGAGTGCAGTTAACTGAGGTTTATAAGCTTCCAGCATATGTTTAAAAGCTATTTGGATATAATATTCATCTTTGAAGGCAGCAGGCCAACCTTCTAAACTTCACTTGTGGCTGTGTGGTTTTTTTAGGGAGAGGAGTCCTTTTTTTCCTATGGTAAATATAAAGATACTAAAGTTACTACATAGTTAAATCCTTGTTATATATGGTATTAATAAATGTGCCACTAGTACAGTCTGTTCTCTTAAGTAACTTCGCTAATCTGAACACATTATACTAGATTTATACTGTAGAGGAAAATTTCTTGGAGAAAGCAATGAAACAATCTAATGCAGAGGATCCAGATTTATTGTTGTCTCTGCTTTTGTGGCACAGAAAGAGGGACAAAAATAATGTAAAGGAGGAGACTGCATCCAAATGACTGCACTGAGTTCTGTCATTGGTAGTGCAGATGTTCCTTTCTGGATTCTTCCCATATCCCCAGAGCTCTAAAGCATCTTTTTTTCATTGTGGTTTCAAAATGATCCCTCCATGATAAAATAGTTCATTTTTAAATGCCAGTAAATATGCATTGACATTTCAGGAGCTTGAGTGTTTTAGTGCTGCAGGTCACGTGCTTTCCCTATTATACCTTAAAGATCCCTATAATACCCCTGCACCCCTCCAGGTGTCTTCTAGGATGCAGGGAAAGGATTGGTGAAAGGTCTTTGCAAGGTGGTCCTGCAAAGTGCAATGTGGTTCCCACAAGTGGAGAAGTGATGTACGTGTTCAAACTCCTAGATATACTGAGACTTGAATTAAGAACCTTAGTAGTAAAAGGTGCATTACTATCATTTGGAACTGCTGGAAAATGTGATGTTAAAGTTTGTCTTTCCCAGGTATTCTCGTGCAACACAGAGACAAATTTCTTTGTATACTTTTGCTCTCTATGTAGACCTTGTACACTGCCAGCTCCATACATCCATGTGCTCCCAGATCTGACCTGTTCAGATTACGTTACAGGTGAATCATTCAGAAGGCACCTGTACAAAACATTATTAGTTGGTCACTTAAGCACACTATCTATCACCAGATCACAAAACAGGTCTCTATTGCTTCAGCCAGGACTAAATCTTTATAGATTTTCAGATATCAGTGAATTCCACCAGTGCCAGGACCTGTCAGACAGCTTAAACGCAGTAAAGAACTCATGCGTTTAAATTGTTATATTTCAGTAACCCTTAGAACTCAGAGGCAAATATACTGAACTAAGAGAAGAAAGTAGCTTTTGTCTTAGTACCTACCACCTCTTCTCTGCTCCACTTTTCCTTTATCCCTCCATTTCATATTTCCAGCTTTGCACAAACACACTGAAACCTGTCATCCCAGAGATAAAGATGTCTCCATGATGCGTAACTCACAGTTCTGTAACAAAACAGTCTTTTCTCTACAATCAGTACAACAGTGCTGATTGTATTCTCTGTAAACGTTCACATGACTGTGCACACCTAGGGACTTCAAGACTGAGCACATCACCCATGTGAAACACTCAACAAATGAATTTGAATGAAAAGCAAGGGGAAACAAAAAAGAAAAAGAATACTTAAATACATTAGAAGATCAAGAGATATAGATTTGACAGGATGATACAATTTTGTGCTACATTAGTATCAATTGGGTTAATTGAACACATATTTGTATTAGAATGATCTTTTATTTTCAGAATCATATTTCAGTATCATGTGGAAATTTAAACAAAATATATTTACTTTGACCTTAACCAAAGCCCCTTTGGAGCAATGAGAGTGAATCTTTCAAGAAAGGCTAGCATTATTAACTTCATGTAACAAGAAAATACCAGTATATTTGTGTGTCTGCTACCTCCTTCAGTACAAAAAATAATACTAATTACAGATATGTATCTGTCATCCTCCACTGACTGAAGAACTTCCAGAGTAGTTAACTCAATAGGAAAAAGTGGAGATTTCCTGTTAGCTTTGACCTCAAAGCTTTTACTCAAAAACATTACTGTCTCCTGTTAAACCTAACCTAACTGTATTGCCATAGGCAGTAGTTAATAGTGCACAATGACAAACTTTGTTGATCCCATTCTTGAGTCTCTTCTTTTGATATTATCTGCTTATTGATGTATAAGCTGAGAAACTTTGAAATGTCACATGGGGACAGATAGTGTAGAAGACGATTAGATTACATGTATACATCTATGGAGACTGCATTAGCCACAAAATTAGACTTGTGCATGAATCGTATAATCCATTTTGTTGAAGTGATTTTCTCATTGAGACTTTAATGTATTTCATAAATTTCAAAAGGAAATTACAATATTTGAACTGAATTTTGCAAATCAGAAACAAAGTACGTATATAGCCATTTACAACTCTAGGTCTCAGCATCTTCCCAGTGTATATGAACTATCCTGGAGTCACATGTTAGGAAAGAAGGGAAGATTAAGCATCTAAAACTTTAATCTTTTGATATTTTCCTTCTCATATTAGTACCTACTTAATGGAAAACCTCTCTAAGATACTAGCTCTGCCTTTCTATTTGCAAACGCAGCTAGGAGCATTCAGCTCACAGTTCACTCTATCCAGTAAGTGCTATGATGATACAGTGATAAGAAGAAAAAAAATGCATAAAAATGATGTACTTGAAAAGGACTCTCCTTGCCAATCTTATGGAGAGGCCATACAGTTTTAATTTGATATCAACTTTGATCCTATTCCTAGTCTTCTCATTTATGATGACCAACACTTTCAGACATTGTGAGGAAGCTCAGTAATGAACTTAATGATCCTAATGAGATCTTAGGAGAGATATTTGACTAGTTTAATAGAAACAGATTTTGCGTTGGTTTGGAGGGAGGGGATTGTCCCACTCTGCTCTGCTCTGCTCTGGTGAAGCCTCACCTTGAATACTTTGTGCGGTTTTGGTCACCACAATCTAAGAAAGGTATTAAGCTATTAGAGAGCATCCAAAGGAGGGTAACAAATTGTGAAGGTCCTTGAGGAGTGGCTAAAGTCACTTGGTGTGTTCAGCCTGGAGAAGAGGAGACTGAGGGGAGACCTCACTGCAGTTACAACTCCCTCATGAGGGGAACAAAAGGGGCAGGCACTGGTTTCTTCTCTGGGGTGACCAGTGACAGGACCTGTGGGAATGACCTGAAGTTGTGTCAGGGGAGGTTTAGGTTGGATATTCAAAAAGGATTCTTCACCTGGAGGATGACTGGGCACTGGAACATGCTCCCAAGGGAAGAGGTCACAGCACCAAGCCTGACAGAGTTCAAGAAGCATTTGGATTATAATGATACACCATGATACAAGAGTCTTGGTGTGACTCTTGGGGATGTTCCTGTGCAGTGCTAAAGGTTGGACTTGATGATCCTTATGGGTCCCTTCCAGCTCAGCATATTCTGTGATTCTGTGAAATGTTCCTGCTTCTAAGCCTGACATGTGCAGGACTATACAGGCTGGTGGTTGAGCTGGCACAGAAGTATCCAAGACAGGACTGGGCCAGCTTCACAGGGGAATTAAACTGCTGAGGATTTGGAGTTTGTTTTAGATTTGTACACTACAAGCCGCACTAAATCTCTGTGCACATTACTGAGCAAATTGCTTCTTGGGGTTTTTTTTATATTAAGAAGACTAGTTCATGCTTGAATTAGGAGATTACTTCTCCTACAATCTTTTTCAGAATTTGTGGATTTATCATCAAGATTTCATGGCTGCTGTGATGAATTGCCATTAAGAGGTTATCCTCAAAAGAACAAAGAAGGGCTTTCATATCTGAGTAATTTTTTAAATAAAAGGAGCATTTGACTAAAATGAAATGACTGCTAGAGGAATATTTCTTACTGTGTCCAGAGACATATCTTTGCTAAACATTTTAAAGCTTGACTTCCCCTTTGACACTGAAATTAAGATATTACTCTGCATGTAATGCACATGACATTACAGCCTTCAGTCATGGAGATCTGTGTATTCCTATACATGTCCCAGGCTTGAGGTAACTTTGTATTTAAAAATAAGCCCAAGTCAGTAAGGATGGATCTCTTCCAATCTAGCTTCAGCTTGGACATTTTGTGGTTTTGATCTGCTCATCACCATTTGTTATGGTGCACTTTCCTCAGCAATAAACTGAGAATTGTATGACTGATGGACAACTAGACCAGTACTAGTTAATTTTTGAAAAGACAGTGTTGCTCACATCAGCATTACACATTGTTGTTTGTATCAACATTGCAGCTTCACAGTAGAAAAAGCAGCTAGGTCATGAAGGAGCAGCACGTTTTTATGGAAATTAGTAAGTATTGTGTGAAAAATTATTTTAACCCCATAAAGGATGAATGAGCTAGTGTTTAGCAGTCAAGACTGTCCAGTTCTGACCCAAATAAAGAAGTAATGGCAGCATCCTGTGGGAGATCAGTTGTTTTTATAGTTCCCGAGTTGTTGCATTCAAAATTATTTTCAGCATTTTTTTTCCTTTGTTGTTTCCTTCTTTCAGGTCTTTTATTGGAGGGGACAAAAAGTGTTCTAAGAGGTATAGAATTATAGAAGAGGAAAGAATGGGATTATACTGGCATGGAAATACAGGGTGTTTCATTTTCCGTATTTACTGGATCGCTCAGGCTGTCATTAGCAGTAAATGAACAACATTACCACTCCAGCTCTAGAGGAAGTTATGTAGCAATTCTAGCTGAACCATACTGAGACAGTCTTTTGTTTTCTAAAAATAGTCAGTTTGTTAAACTGAATCATATTTGTGATTGCTGCAAAATCTTATGTGGAAAAAATTCTTATATTGACAAAAAATTTGGAAACTGGTTGTTCTGTATATTATCTATATTGACATCAAACATCAGTAATCACTGGCCATTGTTTTTAATCTGATGTATGTTATTCCTGCAACCATGGACCGCAGACAAGAAAAAAAAATGTTTAGGTGGCAAACATTTGCCTTTATTACTTAGTAGAAGATAATGAAGTTTGTTAGTGGCTTATAAGATGAAAACAATGCATTACCCCATCATTTACAAATAGTAGACATATAGATAAAATCACAGTAGAGGCAATCAGGAATGTTGTGGAACACACAATAGTTTGTTATTAGGATGCTGCTTTTTGGCATTTGCATGCAAGTGTGTATCTGGGATACTCAGAACTGCTGAGAAAGGGAGTGCATTGATAATATTATAATTAGCATATAATTTCTGCTGTAATAACAAAAGCTATAAATCTGGGTCAGGTTCCACTGTGCTTGTTGCTATTCAGCCTTAGTCAGGTTTACAGTTCAGAAAGAGGTATATTTGCTTGTCAGATACATAATTAGATACATGTAGTGATTTAATATGTTCATATTGCCTATTAATTCAGAGCTTCACACTAATTATTTGCTAGTTGAAAAGCATGATGTTGTGGCTCAAATATCATCACTGTTTTTTTTTATTTAGAAGGAGGTAAGTAAAGCTTTAAAAATAGAACACAGAAAATGAAACTAATTTTACAGTTTTCCAGGGATCCAAACTGGAAAATAACAAGAAAAATGTTAGTCAAACTAGAAGACAAAATCAATTGCGTTTATGATGTTTTGTTATAATGTCCTGTCACTTGACATATTAAGTTTAATATTCTTTAACTGGGGAAAAGGAAAGATGTACATGACAATATTATGCATGGAAATTGGTTTTTCATTACTTTCAAATAATCACTACTGAGAGGAGAGGGGAGAAGGGAGAGAAGATAGGACTTTTTACATTATTTTTTTTTTATTAATGTAGTGTTTTTAAAACAGAAAGACAAAAGAAGATAAAGAAAACAGACAATTTAGCTTTTAAGTGAAATATCCAGTAAGAAAAGCTCGAAACTGTGTGCTCTGTCACAATAGCTGTTATACAGACAGGCTGAGCAAATCAAAGTCTACGTCAAGGTGGAGAGATTACCTTGACTACCAGTGTTGGGAGATAACCATCACCAGGGTGACAGAAGCAAAGAGAGAAAAGAGCAACAGCAAGGACAATAAGCAATGTGCATGTAGAGAAATTTCATCTTTTTACACATAGGAAATGAGTTTGCACTTTATCTCCCAGGACATTATTCTTGTCCAGAGAAACAATTCTGCATTCTTAAGGGTCTGCAGTATGTCTTACAGAAAGTGTTGTGGTAATACAGTGTGGGAACAACCCAATGTGCAAAAAGAGTCTCAGAGGCACACACATATGAGAGCACTCAGAATGCTCACTGGTACAGCAAATCTCTCCAACTTCTCAATGTTATCTTTGGAAGCAGTACAGATGCAAAGATCAGTATCATTACCTGCTCTGTTACAGCAGGTCGATAGTTTCCACTTGGTCGCTATTGCCTTTTTTTTGGTAGAAATTTAATGGCAATTACAGATTTTTCAAATTCATTTGTGTGGTAGAGGTACGGAGAATGAGACGAGCAGAAAGCAACAAGGAAAACAGGTGATAACAGCAGCCTATTATCTGAGTATCAGTAGAGCCAGGAACACTGCTCCTATCCACGCAGCTTTCCCCTATAAGGTTTCTCACCGCTGTTAGTCCTTAAAAATGGCTGGTGGAAAGCTAGACAGAGTGTTACCTCCCAGCGTTTTCTCAGTAGGTCTTAAAACTAGATCTTCAGAACACCACCCCCTAGTCTATGCTAGCAGTACTCTTTTGTCACCTGGCACTAGAGCAGAGAGAGTTCTAGAATGAATTTTAAACTAAACCCAAAATATTAAAATAGGACATCTGAGAGGAATAGCTTAAATCTTGCCTGTTTTCTGGTAACAAAACTCCTACGGAAAACTGATCATTTCACCACCTTAAAAAGTCATATATTTCAGGGAAGAGAAAAATAATGATGCAGAGACATACTGGCATGGACATATAGGTGGAAAGCTAGTATGCACATCTACTTTTCCAAGAAGAATGACAGTCTGTACAGGAGAAAAAAAAATTTGTGATGTAGATTTACATTTCTGTCCTGCTAATAAATGGGCCAATGAAACAGCTGACTGCTCCCCTATTGCAGGTGTGGGAGTTATTTACTTTCTAATCCTTTCCCTTTTGGCTCTGGCTGGACACAAATGAAAATCCCTGGCATTAGGTATTAGAAGAGATGGAGAAAGCACAGAAACCAATTTGCAGGGTTTCACTTGACTAGTTTTCTTCATTTGACTCCTATTAGCTCTGATAATGTATCCTCACTATTAATCAGCTAGAGAGAGAAGAGGTGATGCCTGTTTTTTCACGTATGTAGGAGGATGTAGGTACACCACAGCAATCCCACTGGAAAAAGTTCAGTGCCTTAAAGTATCTCCATCAGGACTTACAAGGCACAAAGGCACTGACCCTGAGCACTGAGACAGTTGTCAGCAGGCACAGAAGAGTCTGAAGGAGTGTCTGAAATAAATTTTTGAGTTCATGGTACCTTAGCATAAACTCTATGGAACAAATTGATCCCTCCTGTAATCCCATTAGAAACAGTGGAACCAAAGGACTGTAGAGGCAGCTATTATTGTTAGATGTGAACTTCTTCCAAGCAGTGTAATTCCCAGAACAAAACCACAGTTACAGCAGTAGATGAGCCGCAGTGGTTGTAGCAACAGCAGCTTCTGGAGAATTCATGTTCTGTCTGTTCCTGATGGCTCCTTGGGAAAGGAAACAGGCTCTGGGCCAAACAGCCCTCTGAGTTTTCCCCTCTTGTGTCTCACACTATAAAAACCAAATTGCTTCCTCTTATGACCCTATGCAGATATCAGAGCTTTGTTAGTATGGAGTTTGTATAATGTTTCTGCATGTTATGTCAGTCACTAGTCAAGCCTGAGAGCTTCTCATTGCAAGATCATTACACAGAAGTGTAAAAAAATTCAAAAAGTGTTGCTCAATTTCCATAAGATTTGATGAAAATTCATCATCATTAATGTATTTTAAAAGTGTAGTAAGTAAATTGTAGTAGAGTTGGTTTCCAAGGCAATGATGTCCACAGTAATGCCACTGAAATTTGAGATTTTTTCACACAAAAATTACTATATCCATAGAAGTTCAAAACAACAGTCCAGTCAGACTAGTATCTCCAATGGGGCCACAGACAGGTGCCTAGGGCAGAATAGAAGAGCAGGGCAAGTGCAAAGTAATGCATACCAGCAATAAGGGAGCAGTATCCATGGGTTTGCAGCTTAGAAACTTGCAAAGTTAGGGGTGGCTTCCTTGTTTTGAGTGGTCCTTGATGGACTCTTCTTCCATGAGTTTATTCTATTGCTTTCTAAATCTATTTAATTTTCACCAGCTGTTTCTCTGTCTGCCACATCCCTACTCTCCAAAAATCTTCACCAATATACACATATCAGGAAATACATAGGTAAGCCAAAACTCTAAGTGAGGTCTGTTCCAAGACTTATAAGACCAAACTTAGCTTTTTCTTTTGCTGGCAGTTTAGTATAATAGACTCACCAGAAATTCATCTCTCTGGTTACTAACTGAACAAGGAGCAATCAGGCTTGAGCTAGAGCAGCACAAATATGCACCTAAGGCAAGGCTAACTTATGGGAATATTCTGCATTTGGATTATTTCTAGAAGATCTAAGCTCCTTGAGGAGAAACAAATAAGGCTTCATGTTGAAATGAACACTGATGATGTACAAATCTTCTGCCTTGTAACTGATATCTATCTGTTTCAAATAGGAGATTTCCACCTTCTCTGCTTCAGTCCTGCTACCTCTTACTCATGAACCAAGTTGAAAGGAGGTTATAGAACAGAATCTGGGCTCTGCATCTAATATAGAGTTTGTTTTCTATCACTCACTAGACCTGTTTCATTAAGACCACACATTCGCTCCTGCCTATTTAGAGAAAGAAATTTTTTTCAATCAGTGCATTTTGACCAGGGGAAGTCCTGGAAAACCATATGAGCCTATAAGTTGGGATAGAAAGGTCCAAAGAAACAACATCAAACAGAAACTCCAACCTAATTTACTCTTCTTCCCAATGCAGAAGTATTTCTCTTTATCAGAAATTGTCCCTTGCTCTGCTGGAGTGGGCAACTGAATCTGTGTAGGGGAATGTGGCTTCACTAGATTCTCACTAAAAAGCACTCTCTAAAACTGCAACGTGGCTCCCCAGCAAATTTGATTCGTGAATGTGCCCATAGCAAGTAATTCAATGTGTTCTTCCTGTGCTCTGTTCACTGATGTTTCAAAGCAAGCATATAATATCCCTAAATGTCTCTGCTAATAGTGACTATTCAGCAAAAGGTCCGTAAATCAAACTACAGCCCAAGAGCTATGCCCTGCAAGAGTTCACTGTCCAGTCATTGCACTGGGTTTTACCATCTAAATCATCTGGAATGTTACCTGTTTCTGAGTGAGTGGCTGTAAGTATTTTAATGAGTGAATGAATAATAAATAACAAATATAAAGTAATGAAAACCCATGTTGGGTATTCTTATTTGCTTATACTCATCCTCTCTCATCTACCAGTTTGATCTGCATACAAGGAAGCATATCCTAAAATGTTCTTGTAAACAGTCCTGAACTCATTCATATATATGAAGAATTTCAGTCTCAGAGGTAATTTTTCAGTAAAATACTTTTGTGACTGCATTATGTTAAACCAGATGCTATTTTAATGCTCCACTATTACAGTTTGAGAGGAGATCAAAGGAACAGATGGCTATCCAGAACTTTTGGAGCATCTGGATAGCTGATGTTAGGAAGCCAAGCTCACATAATTTTGCTCAATTGTTGTCCTTTGTTTCAGTTAACTCTTGAGATGTGAGTGTCAAAAATCTGCTGAAGTCAAATAAATCATGTTTACCAGGCCACAGCCTGGTTATTGGAAGGTTAGTGAGGAAATGGGGCAGGCTCTGTAGGATTAGCCACAGTAGTACTGCTTTAATGTTCTCCTCTCCCTCATAAGAGGGACAGTGACATGATCTGAGGTAATTGTGATCACTCACAAGAAAGAGAGGATTATTCAAAGTTACTGCATTGGTCTGGGTCTTCAAGTATCTGCATTTGCACTGTGTCTACTTGCAATTCACGGAGCTTCCTGAGAGATCACACTTCCATTTTCAGTAGCACTGGGTGAATAAATGTATTTCAACTATTGTGTGCTCAGATGGTGTAGTAACAAGGCTAGATAAATACCTACTATAAAGAGAGGCAAAGCCACTTTTGCCTCACCAAAATCATTCCTTCTATGTTACTGCCAGAGACCGCTATGATGATTTAGGACACATTGTCTGTAACAGATGATGTTTGGGTGGCTCTTCTTTATTTACAGCCCTGATTTTTGTAACTTTGTCCTTTCAAAGGTTCTCAGATTTATTTCAGATTTTGGAGAGATTGACTTTGGAGAGACAGACAAAATTCATTTCTACCGGCAATGTCTGTAGACATCCCGAAAACATAAAGATTTTGTAAGGAAATCAGTTTTTGCTCTTGTTCTATTCAAAGGCAAATGCTTGCATCAAATTTAAAAAAAAAAAAAAAAAAAAACAAAAACCAAAACCACAAACAACCAAGCCAAACAAAAACCAACCAACCAAACAAAAAAAACCAACAAACTCCCCCCCAAAAATCCCCACACAAACAAAAACAAAAAACAAAACAAAACAAAAAAAACACACACACACAAAAAAAACAAACACAGAAACATACATGCCACATTGTGAAGTCTAAATATGAAAGACTTGTGATTAAGATAAGTAGAGGTTGTTAAATGGTTTGGTCTCAGTCTCCTCGTGAGTAATCAGCAATAAAATCATTTTGCTTTTATGATGCACAGAAGGACACACTAAGGCCTAGTGCAAAAGGCTTTGAATTTCTTTAATTTTTTTTCCCCATTGGCTATGAAATTTCCACTTAGACTGATTTAGCCAATTGGAAATGGTGTATGGCTTAAAATACTTATTTTGTCATGTCTTTTTCAGTCCTCAAACTCTTGTAAGACAACTCTTGTAGTGCAGTAAGCTGCTAAAACTGAGCTGTGCAAAAGGTACTGAGTGTCTTACATTTGTGTAGCTGGTTTTACCTTGAGGCTGATGACCAAAATTAAGAATTAGATGACATCAACATTATTCATTCACACTGAGAATTAGTTGCACAATCCTAATATCACCCTTAGATCCCTTGGAGTCCTAGAAGATGAGAATTTTTAGGTAAGGCTAATAACACTTTGGAAGGTTTAAGTACATAGGGAGTATTTGGATATCAGTGAAAGTCACAGGTCTGGAATGAGGTGTGTTATCAAAGTGAATACAACAGCTGCATCAGTAAGTCCTAAAAGTGAGTACAGCAGTGAGCTGGAACACAACCAGTTCCACAACACAGGAGAAATAATAGTTAGAGATCAAAACTTAGTTTCAGAAAAATGCAAATAATTGTTCACAATACAGCTATTGCAAGAGATTTTTTTTTTTAAAGAGTTTCCAGGAACTCAAAAAAGAATTATCAAATCCCACTTACATGTGGGCAAGCCACTTACAGTCTGGTATTCAAGATCTAATGATTGGATGCCTGCAGATGCAAATAGTCTCCCATCCTGTTTCCTGTCTATTTAAATTGTAAACTTCTGAGAGTTGGAATTATGCCTTGCCATATATTTTAATACTACCTGGAAAAAGCTTTCTAATTTTGCTTGAAATCTCCAGGCATTATTGTAATGAAAATAACCATAATTATCTCCAATGGGACAAAATCTGAGTGTCGAATTGAAATTGAAATGCTTGAATGGATCTAGTAGCAGAGAGGTGCCCACACTGCAGTAGGCACTTCTCTCAGGTTTTGTGTAATTTCTAAATTGAACTAGTCAAAATCCATATAAATCCATAAGTACTTTCTTCTGGCAGGTTTCTATACCCCTAATTTACAAACCCTTCATCCACCCCCAAAAAAGCTGATTCTCTAAAGGTATGAGGAAAAGTTCAATGAAAAGCAGAGAGTTGTGACATGGAATCAAAACTAAGGCAGTAAATACCTGGAATCAAAAATTTTCCCTTCCATTTAAGCTCTTTTCACCACCCAGGCCTAAGGATTACTAGCAATAATTCTATTTATTGATAAAATGTTACTCAAAATGTTAAAAAATTTAATTTTCCATATTTAGTCAAAGTTGTGCTGGAAACTAAGATACAGCAATGCAGCCGTACATTGATTCTACACCAGTGAGATCCTCAGTGCCTTCTGGAGATAAAAGAATATACCAGGAGTAAAGTAGAGGGAGGGAAAGGGAAAAGGAGTTCTCTCCTTGTGTTGTTTGGTGGACATATGAGAGAAGATTCATGTTTATGAACAGAAAGAACAAAAAAATGCAATTTAGATGATCAACCAAAGTAAAATAAGAGAACAGTTTTACTAGATTTGATCTTTTGCACAGGGTTAGTTCTGCTTCTAGAAGAATTGATGCCAAGCAGGTCAACAGATTGATCTGATGCTATGAGTGACTGAGATGTTGATGGTTAACTCGCTACAATTTTTAGCATGCACTACTTTCTCAAAACGTGTAACTTACTTTATCAGTTAGTATAACACCCAGGTTCTGTTATCATTCATTAGAAATTACTTAAATTGTTGCAATTTAAAATAGAAATACTTTTTTAACCTGAGTATATAACAGTTGTCACTGGGGGATCTTTGGAGCTTTTCAGGATTGTTGGAGCACTTTAAAAGATACTTAAGCAATAAAATCTCTAGCTAAATGGCATGAGAAATGGTAAAAACTTAGGAGGAATACTTCGAGAGCTTTGAAAAGCATGTTGGTTGGAATACACTAATAACTGGGATAAAAGCACTAAATTTACTTTGTGCAAGTCTGTTACCAGCTGGTAACAACAGGGTTTCACTAGAATTAGTAAAAGCAAGACATAGTGGTGTGGAGAGCTGTGAGGATGCAATGTTCAAAATGAGGGTGTAATAATGTACATGTATTTTCTGAGCAACTTAGGTACAAGACATTAATTGTGTTGTAGTTCTCCCTGAGCAATGCAGACAATGGAATTCATTATTACATTTAATCGAAAATGTATTTAATTTTCTAGTAAGTAATCTCATTGAAATTGAAATAGTCTACCAAAATGTTTTCAAAAAACAAATTACCTTTGGCTGTAATATTTTTGCAAAATAGAGATGTCCATATTCAATTAAGTTAATTTCCTTTTAAGCTGAACTGCAGGAAAAAGTGATTTGTTTCTAATTTTATGTGGAATTGTTTCGCATTCAATGTAAACATTACCTGTGTTTTTGCTCTAGTTATGAGCTTTCTTTGTACTAAGAAAAAGCAGAAGCATCCTTGTGTAGATATATTTACAAAAATGCTTAATTATTCAGTTTGAGGAGAGAAACTAAGAGAGCTCTACAGGTCTGCTTCTTTCCCAGGGTAAGAAGGCAACGGTAAAGAATAAAGTGCATCCCAGGTGTCATATGGAGTCTGAATGTGGCTAGAACACATTTCTAGATCCGGAAATCTGGATGGTGCAGAAATCTGAAGGTCTCCCAGATCCTATAGATTAGACAGTAGCTGCTGAGAGCCATATATATTTAAAATACAGCATGAAACAAGTAGATGAATAGGCTGATTTAAAGAGAGGTTATTTACAGGACACAACTGTTCATGTGCACAGAGGCAACTATGCTCACTGTCATCTAGGACTGGCCACAATGTCCACATGAATTAAAATGCTAATTTGTGACCAGAACAGAGCACGTCTCAGTTCCTGTTCTTGCAGCTGCCTCTGGGTTACACAGTCACCCTGCCTGTGCTAGGTGGACAGCCCAGTATTTAAGTAACTCAAGCAAAGAATAGCTGGAAGGTAACATGACCATGGCTGGTTTTCCACTTCTGATCTCAGCAGGAGGTCTGATAAGCCCTTTCTTTTTTTTTCATTCTCTTTCTACCCATCTCACTTCTCCTTTCACTGTTTCGGATCTTTCTTAGAAAGAGAAAGAAAAGGTAGAGGGAATACATTTTTATTTAAAAGTAACAAAAAAAGGTGAAATCCAAAAATGAAATGTCCAGTAATAAGTTCAGTAAATAACAATGCCTTTTCTTTCAGTAGCTCTCATGCAGTTACTTTGTGAATGAATTCAGAACAGCATGTTCATTATGCTTATATCAAAGAAACTGGAGAAGGAAAGGCTTATAATTATTTTATTTATAGTTTGGTAGGATCAAGGACTTTCTGATGTGGCTCAGGATCTCGTGTTGGACTTTGTAAGCACAGAACAAAAAGATGATCTGCACCTCATGGAATTTATTACCACTGTCAAATTTTGGCAATAGCAAAATGAATCTAGCTTGGAAAAGCAGCTTTTGCTAACTTATTTGTTACATCCTTATTTTCTTAGGAGCTTATGATAACTATCCATTGTGAAACACTACAGCTATTTTTCTTTATTCCTATTGTCCAAGTAAGCTACCTGAGTTGGCATGGTTTTTATGGGCAGCAAAGGTTAGCAGTGAGGTTTGTTGGAGGCCAGAAAAGTGAAACATTCCTACTTACAATTTACATCTTGTTTCTGCTTGCATTGCAATTCTCACGACTTCACATGCCATCAGATTTATTGTTGGGAATCTGACTCAAACTTCATCTTAGCAAAAAAAAATATTCTAATTACATATTAAAAAAAATCTAAACAGCTCAACTTGCTTCTTTCTGACAGGCAACCCATGAAGCATCAAATTACTTTGGATGGTGTTGCATGTTCATAACCTGGCTTTTATATTTGTCTTAAACCTTAAAAAAAATGGTCATGTGTAGCCATCCTTGACTTCAGGACCTAAGGAAATTTCTTTTTGTCATGAGATAAAATCAGGTTGAGATTTTTGGTTTCTCTGAAATCAGACAAAATTTTGCAAGTAACCCTGGAAGCAATGGAGGAAGAAAGCAGAGTCAGTAGCAGTCTTCCCCCACCAGTCAGTCATATAAATCCAGTGTTGAAGGGAGAGAAAGAATTTTTCTAGTAGGTATGAAATGGCATAAAGAAAAATGATATGCAATTTGGCAGCCACTGCAGTCTCAGTAATGGGACCATCAAAGAACACACTACAGTTAGTAGCATTGGTGCACCCAGAGAGTCTTGGAATGCCAGACGACATTTGTCTCACTTTATGGTAAATGAGTGCCATCTACTCAACAGCAGCAAGGACTCAAGGTCTGGGGTAAGAACTCAAATTCTGAAATAGCCTTCACTCCTGCTCTTCTTATATACTCCCACCACCGTGGTGACACTTCTCAATGAAGAGCCACAGACACACAATTCAGCAATTACAATTCATGATGGATAGGTTCTTGTGGATCCACTCTCCATGTAACCCTGGCACCTGGGCTGCAGCAGAGAAGATGCCATTAGTGTGACCCTGAGGACCTGGATCTTCTCTGCTTGCCCAGACAGGTTTGAAATAGTAAGTTTCATTCTGTTGCTGATCTCTCATCTTAGCAGAGACAAGATGCATATCCAGTCTATCCTTCTTCAGTCCTCACTTCACACTGTATGCTGGTCTGTACCTTCAGCTCCTTCATTTGTTCCAGCTACCTGATTATGAGTGTCTAAAAAAGTAGATAAATACTGAAGTTCAGTCCAAGACCCTTTGAGGGAAAGATACAAAATACAGCTCCCAGCAGTCCCAGGTAATGGGAGTTTGAAAATCAAATATCTGAAACTTTCCTAGAGTGCCTGAACAGGTTACAGAAGCATGGAAACAGTCCTGAAGTTAGTGGCACATAGGAGAAATCCCAGATCTCACTCTCACACACTTGCACTTATGATGAGGCACTGAAACTAGTGGTTAGAGGCACCGCTCCTGCCTCTAGCCTCACAGCTTCCTACTTGGCAGAAGGATCAGCCCTCTTTTGAATGAAAGCTAAACCATTCCCCAAAGTTTTGCAGCAAGGCAGAGATTCTGAAGCAAATCTAACCTGCACAAAACTGAGAAATGCATTTGGAGATGATGTGACCAGGGTAGTTTCATAGCTACATAGCCTTCATCACACTGAAAGTAGAGAAGAAAAGAGAGCAGAACATGTGATAGACACCATGGTAGTAGGAAGGAGTCCAAGAGACACACGTAATTCCCGAGTGCCCCATGATATTTCAGTTTCTCCCTTGCTTTGGCAGCACTATTATCAGTAACAGACTATTCTAGAATTTCTCTCTACAAGCTGCAGGCAGTGCCCAGTAAAGATTTTGAAACAGTTTCCCATAGCAGCAACAGTTTGTCCTGTTGTCCTTGGATGCAATTTTCTTCTATTTCTCTCTACACTTTCTGCTAGTGCAGCGTTTTAGTGCTGCAGTTGCATTAACATAGTTTGTGAAGCACTTCAGGACCATTCAGCTTGAGAAGAGCTATATTAATGGAAAATATTCTTCAATGAGTAAGTTAAACAGAAAATGCAATATTGATTCAAGGCCTCAAAAGGTCTTACCAGAATTAATTTAGATAGGCTTGGATGTAAGCCTTTGTTGCATGGACTGAGAACTGGCTGAAGGCTTATAAACAAATTGCAAAGATTAATGGCACTGCAACTTGCTAGGAACCTTCGCAAATGCCTTTTTTGGGTGCCTTGAAACATTAAGTACTTATCCTTGCAACACTGGAAATCAGGACTTACTGTGGGAGATCACCCAATTTTGCAGATGGGAAGCAGAAGCCTGAAAAATCTTTGTAATGCATAAGCCAAGGTTTTGGTAAAAGTTCAAATCCAATCTAATATCCCTGTTACAAGGCCATCCTTTCTGACAAATCTTCCCAACCTACCTTTGGAGATTCTGATGTTAAATCTACTTCTCTCAGTTCCGTGTCTCATTTGAATTAACATATTTCTCAAGCTTTAACATAAGTTAAACTAAAAAATTAGTGGTAGTCTCTGTCCATAGCGTTTCTCTCAGTTTATCTGCTTTTTTCAGTCATGCAATATTTAATATTATGACATAAACTGCACCTTACAAAGCTTGTTTTCCATATTGACATTTAAAAATATTTTGAGGAGCATCAGAATAGCAGCAGTTGACAGTGTCTTCTCTCTGACATTGACCAGAAAAGGATGCTTATGGAAAGAACATGAAAAGTAGACAACTGTATACCTTCCCAGCCCGTGGTATATAGACCAAAGATTAACTCATTGTTTGAATACACATTTTAGGTTAATAGCTCATGGTATGCCTATCCTCTATCAGCTTTTCCAGTAACTTTTTAAACCTTGTAATGATTTTGGTCTCTTCATTCCATGGCTACAAATTCAACAGTTTAATTGCACATTGAGTGAAAAATTGTTTTCTTTTATTTCAGGATTGTTATGCTATTTTGGTTAATAATCACAGTTCCTTGTGTTATAAAAATCAGTGCATAATCATGGTCTATTTATCTACTTCAAGTTATTTGTGATCTTACGTGTTTGACATAGTCTCTCAGTCTCTCTTTTTATGAGACTGTGTTCTTTTAAAACCAACTTTTGGACAAGAGCATGATAAAAAGTGTTTTGGAAACCAAAATGCACTATATCAAAGGGATGAGATGCCCAGAGAGCTCAAGCAAAGATTACTGTTTCTTTAAAGAAAAAAACGGTAAAATATACTGACTCTTCCTGAGAATGTCATATATATCCACATCTATTATTTTTATTCTTTATCACAGCTTCGGTCAATTTGATTGATAAGAAAATCAGACTTATTTGTTCATAGATCTCACAGCCTGCTTATTCCCCACCTGCACACACCCCAGGGGGTCCTTCAAAAATGAGCGTTGGGCTTTCCACCTGCTCTTTCTCTGGAATAAAGACTTATTTATTCAATAGTTCACTCAGAGAAGTTAGTGGTTCAGCAGCAACTTTGAGAACTCTTGGGTTAATACCATCTGTTTCTTACAGTGGCTTTTATTATGCATTTTATTGATCTGTTCTAAAACCTCTTCTGCTGACACTTCACTTTGAGACAGTTCTGCGGACTCGTCCCCTGTAAGTAAAGGCAACAATGTCTCTAAGCTCCCATGTGGATAACACTAATGTATGCAGTTCTTTCAGCCTTTCTGCTATGACCACAGCATCCCCCAGTGCTTCCATAGCTCAGCCATCTGTCAGCCCTACAGACTTGGGAAGGATGCTTGGTTTTCATGTGTTTTAGAGAGGCTGTATTATCAATTTCCATCTCTTTAGCAGCTTGCTTCTCAGAATCAGTTTTGATATAGGTTATTATGTTTTTACAATTGCATATCAGAATTTTTATATATTTTCTGTTTTGCACCTTTGTATACAAATTCTGCTTTTTGAAGTATGTAATTTTATTTACAATTGTTTCATTTGCTCTGTTTAACCACATTCCTTTTTTTGGTCATTTAGACTATTTTTAATAGGAATAAACATTTACTTTGAGGCTGCAATATGGTGCCTTTAAATATTCTTGAAGACGTTTTACCCTTTTGATGACTCTCCTTCATCCTTTAAAATAGTTTCCTGGTTACCACAGTTCCCGTTTTGAAGTAAAATTTTACTTTAGTGACTTTTTTTCACTTCTGTGAGGTTGTTTAGTCTGAATCTGTGGTTACTGTTCTTCCTTTTGAAGATAGTTGCTTCAAGGGAGACTCATCAGTGACTTCTAAGAATGTAATTTTTGCACAGTGCTTTACCTTGACACTTAGCTAACATTCATGGGGAAAGGGGAGGTCTCATTACAGCTATGTTTTCAGCCCTTACAGGCTCTCTTATCACTCAGAATACCGCGTAGTCAACATTTGCCTCCTGGTCATGTAGTCAAGACAACTCATAACGTTTTCTGCATTTAAATATGAAATTTTAATCTGAAGAATTTCTGTGATGCAAATTTAAAGATTTATATATAGTCACGCACACCAGTCACACAGACCTTCTCTCCCTTATGCTTTCTTCAGCATAAAGTAGTGGGCTCTAATTTGCTCCTTGATTTTCTACTGCCCCAATATCTATTAACCTTCCATGAAGTACCTGAAATTAATGTTATACCAACTGTCTCATTCATAGCTGCAGTTTTTCCCCATAACCTCACTGTTACTTCTCCCAGTGCTGCTGTTACCCAGATGAACATTCACCAACAGCTCCAGAAAAACATTCTCTAGATATTTGTCCAGATGGTTCATGAAATGTGCCACTTCTGCACCTGGCAAACAAGTCATCCTGGATAATGTGGAGGGCTTTTTTTTAATAAAACATATAGTTTTAAAAGTAAATAAATTAGGAAATGTTTGTTTGGGATTTTTTTTGCTAGACACTCTTCTTACAGAGAGTGTTTATAAGTTGTTTCCTAAGAGACAAGGAACAAAGAGTACTGACTCAAGAACCCTAGCATGAACATTTGCAAAGCTACTTAATTATCTTCATACAAGTATTTCTTTGAAGATATTATTTGCCATATATTTATAATTGTTAACAATTTTTAAACTGTGAATATGTGATCACTTTATACCAGTCTAGTGTGCCAGTGGTTTCTTTGCATTTGACCCCATTTGTGCATCCATTCTCTTGCCTTTGGCCTGATAGCCACACTGCAGGTCTTTGGGACAAAGTAGGAAGGTTTTCTTTTTATTCTGTGTTTCCTGAGTTACCATTAAAGTATGGTAACAGTCCACAGTTACCAATTCTACGTAGGCTGCACATTCATCCTGCCTGCCTGTGCCAGATGGATGGCCCCCTTCACAACAGAATGAGCATATTCCTGGTCAGCAGGGGGTTCCCATAGTAGACAGGGAACTCCTGTAGCAGACAGGGAGTGTTGTGATTTTACAGACATACACACACACAGATACCCCTTGTAAGAATGAACTTGTAGTTTGTGTGCAAAAAATGCACAGAGCATCATTCATACACAGAAGTACTGAGCTTGCATGATGCAATGCCAAGACTCCAGTAGGGACAGCTATAAAAGTTTCTACAGTGTAGTTGGAGAGACTGTAATCAATAAAAAACTTATATTTTTATCTGGTATACAGCCTTAGTATAATAAATGCACACACCTGAATCTAAGATATGACATTTACATAGATCTTTATATTCATTCAGTGTTCTAGTTATTATTGTGGAGTCTAATGGTTTTATGTACTGTATCTTGGTCTTTTTTTATGTGGTTAAATGTATAATTTATTAAGTAATTTAGAACTTACCCCAGGAAAAATCTCAGTTGTTCCATTGGCATTGACAGAAGTTCTGAGTGGGATGACAACAACCAGAGGCAAATGCTATCATAAAGAGTGATTTTACAGAGCTTATAGAAACACATAAACCATTCAATCAGACCTGCAGCATTAGTAAAATTTCTTTCATCAGCAGGAAAAAAAATATGCCTGCTCTCATGCATTGGAAGACTATAACATGATGTTCCAGTCCAAGATCCTTTAAACTTTCATTCCTCTCATTTCTTACATTTAGCTCTACGTAGACTCAGCTTGTGTATTCCTTACTTCATCATTCTCTGTTCCTGCAGTCTTTGTATGTAGATGGCATATGAGCAGCCCCCTTGCTTCCTTTTTGCTCTGTTTATTTTCACAGGAGATATGAATTCTCTTTTAATTTGAGTCACTTGCTGTGAGAAAAAGGAATTCCCAGACTGGACTACAGCCTTACTGCATCTCATGGCATACAGCACCCACATAGAAGACTAAGGAGGATGACTCATGCCTGGATACATTTACTGCTTTACAGAAACCTATTAATATTGAAAAAGTGTTTGGAAACTCAGTTTTAGAGAAAGATAGTTCATACCATTCCAGTAAGAAAAGGACTCCATGGCAACCCAGCATGCTTTGGAAATCATTTCCTATATGTCAGAAAAGACTGCACCTTCTGGCTGTGTTAAAGCCCCTCTTTCAATTTCTCCTACCTTAGCTTTTGGAGCACATGCAGTAAGCGCGTAAATACATGCAGATGGAAACAGTAGAGGTGTTTCTGAATCTTTGTGGTATATTTTAAAGATACAACTGTAGATTTTACAGACAAAAACAGGCCAGGAAACAATAATGGAGAGGATAATATTGCAAACATATAGGGTCTCGGTCATTCCTTCATTTGTCTTCAGCTTGATGGAAGAAGGTCTACGATAAGTGAAGGATGGGCCTGCTGTAATGAAGCTGTCGACAGTAACGAAAGTCGTTTGTGCATGGCCTACCACACTAAATTACTGCTGACTGCCTTAGGCACAGCTCTCATCAATCCAAAAACACCTGCTGCATAGAGCAATATGGACCATGGGGGAAGATATCATTATTCTCTCAGAGATGCCTCTGCTGGTTCTTCATCATCTCCCATCCCTCCTCTACATAACTTATCATTGATCAAGTCCTATTATTTCTTCAGGTACAGAGCCATGGTACATACAGTAGCACCATTACTCTTCCCAGCAATTCTCAGCCACCTCTAAATTATTTCTTGCCCTTCCAAAAGAGTTATTGTCCAGCATCTAAGCATCTAAGCGCTCCTTTTTTTCCACTTGTGCCCTGAATATCAATGCTGGAAAATAAAAGGGAATACTCCATTTAAATCTGTACTTCCTAGAATTAAGTAATTCACTATATCTTCTCTAAGCAGAACACTGGACCACTTCTAATTAGCTTTCGTTAGTTGTGGTTCATGTACAAATTTTCTGTAGAGTGTGCTCTGAACAAAAAACAAATCCAAACAGTACCAGTCTGAATACATGGGCAATCCTCAATGTCAAAAAGTAAGGTTGGTCATGTGGGTATCAGAAAATTAAATTTCAACAACTTTTCCTTTGGCTATAAATGTGAGGAAAAATCCCTATGAGAGAGAAGCACTTGTTCAAAATTAATTCTGTGGAATTAATTTTTCTATACAAGAGAGAAAGACGGTACGTTGTTTGCATAATCAGCACTTTCTAATTACATTCTTTCTGATGAACTCATCACAACTTGACATTTATTTTACATCTCTTGTACTATATCAGTCTCAAAATTAAACCAACACTGAAATGTTTATCCTTGAGTCTCTTTCCAGGATTTGCCTGGTCCCAGGACTGTTTCTTCTGTATAGCTGTTGCACAGCATAGTGGGAGGATTCGCATTTCTAGTGAAATGAGCTCTTTGCTAAGTCAACTGATGTTCAGTGCTGTTGAAACATCAGCTATCATTTTAGCTGTGCATATGAAGAATGGGCACTTCATACCATTTTCAAATTATCTATCCCACAACCTATGCTCCCATCCTCATGTTCTATACAGATGTTACATCCTGCTTATGAACCATATGAGATTATAGGTTAAAAGAATAATGAATGCATGCTAGGTCTGTGTGATCCCTGTTTCTTACTTATATAGTTTTTCCACAGATTTTTATGCATTTGTTCAGAGCTGCATTCAATGGATGACCCCCATTTGTCAAAGCTTAGGCACATCAGTCTAAGTTTCACAGCAAAATTGCACTTTTTTGGTTCTCGTGAAAACCTGAACATGCCAAAAGACATCCTGAAAAGCTGCCCTTCAACAGGAATCAGAACAAATCAGATCCGAACAGCAGTGAGGTAATTTAGATTACCTCATCTTAAAACTGGTCCTAAGTCATTGACTTTCTTAAGATATTGGGTAGAGCATGGAGTACTCAGATCTATTTTAAATAAAAATCATGTCTTATATCTCTGTCTTATTTGTATATGCAAAATAAGCATTGTCTTAATATATAAATGGGATTCACTCTCAATTTTCCATTTTGTGTCATGACAATGCAGTTTTGTAATATCCATCATCTCTAACAGCTCTCTTAGCTCTGTATTTTTAAAATGTCTTTGTTACCTACATTGAATGTGCTTTTACAGTCCAGCAATAAAAATTATTAGTTTTTTTAAAAAACTAACACTTTTCATTTGCAAATGTAAACCTGGCTCTATCATAAAAAGCAATGAAAGGTATACATCAGGGAGAAATATGGGAAACTGCCAGGTTAATAATTTGGAATATTGGGATGAAAAGTTGTCTGGAGAAATGTATTTGGTCACCTAAAAGATTAATTCAGTCTTTTGTCTATTAATATTTTTAACTATTTAGCCTTCAGATTTACACTCAGATATAAGTCATTAGATGCAACTTCCATATTTACAGTTATAAACCAAGTTGGATGAAGAAATAGCATAAGAAGAAAGTGGAAAAATGACAGAAAGATATAGAAAAGTAAAATGCATTGGCTTTTGCTTTAGTTATGCTGACTTAGCGGATAGATTCTGCTCCATGATTGTGTGTGTCTATGAAAGAATATGTATATATTTTAATAATTGTTCATCAAAATGAAATTATTATGTGTTCAATTTTACGAATTTTATTAAAGTTTCAAGGGCGACCATTGATAATTAGGAAATGACAGGACTAAGGGAATGCATATAAATTTAGTTTAGCCTCCAGTATGTATGCATTATGATACAGCTCTTAATCCAATAATCACCTGCATTTATTTACAGAGAACTGTTGTCTCATTCAGTGCTCAGAATTGACAGGGTGCACTTAATGAACAGCTCTTTAATATTTGATTTTCTTCTTATTATTGTTCAGTGTGTGATCTCAGTTCTTATTTACTGCATTACCTTCAAACCCTGCTCTGAATACACAACTGTTCATTTCCTCATGGACTTTTCTGTGGTGTTGCTGACTAGTACCTAAGTGCTCTGCAAATACTAATGAATTTATCTTCTCAAACCCAGGTGAGGTGAAGACTGTCATTATTGTCTTATTGTAGACCTAAAACTTAGTCACAGAGGAGTTCAAGTCAAACAGCCACTGCCATCAAGCACACTATCTGAAATGCGTAGACCTAAGTTTTCAGAGTATTTAGCAGTCGATCTGATTTTGTATGCTGAGAGCACATCCCTGATTGACTGCATCTATAGTTGTGAGCATTTTACACTCCTGCCAATCAGGAAAAAGAGTCTCATGCTGGGCACCCTGGGAACAAGGAACAAACTGTTAATGACCCCATCTGAAAACCCCACTTGGATTTTAAGTCACTTGCTAAGCAACACATAAGAATTCATCAGAAAAATGAGGATAAAACCTACTTCCTGAGTTCAGCATATGTCTGTTTTAACTGTGAGACTTTGTCTTCTTAAAATTCCTGCCTCAGAAACCAAGCAGCTTCTAAAAATGCACAACAAAAGAAGGAACAAAACCATGCAAGTTTCTTGCACTACACAATAGGCATCTCCCATAACTTATTTTTCAAAAAAAGTAGATGTGTTTTATCTGAAGTCATGGTTTAAATGGCAGACACCTGGAAGTCAATTTAAGAGAAGCCCAGTCAAGTTTTTTGACTTAATGTAGTTTAATTAGGAAATCCCTGTTGTGGAGAGAAAGACAGGTATCGTCATGGACAACAGAAGCTGACTGGAGTCACTTATTTCATGAGCAGTTACAGATAGGTTTAGTTTTCTCTCCTTTCTGCACCTGTGACCTCAGAAACACATCATTGTCTCATGTAACTGATGGAAATATTCTAAGAGTCTTTGCTACTGAATATCATCACTTTTATCATATAATTAAAGAATAATTCAGGTTAGAAGGGTCATCAACCTTTGCCATTTTAGGAATGTCCTTAACCAGTAGCAATCTAGAACCTTACTACTAATAATTTCTGATTCCATTCCAGACGCATCCTCTGATCTACTCGTTACTGAATGAATGAGCAATATTATCGGCCCATTATCTATCTAAATACCTTAATTATCTACATTACTTAGCTAAAGACAGGCTCAGACAAAGAACCTGCGCCTAAAGCTTTATTGTTCAACACAGAGCACTGGTAAATCTTCAGAGTCAGCAGTAAATAATATGGACAGCTTTTCTAAGGCTCATGATAATGTTAAGTATAGTTAAATATAAAATATGACATAAAAGTAGAGCAAGTCTTAATACAGCTTCCAGATGACAAAGGGGGTTTTCAGTGCTATTAACACAAGTCTAATCAAGAACAGTCATTTGAACAAAGAAGCCCCATAGAACATTTTCCAAATGACTGTTTTAATGTCATTTAGCAGATTAAAACCAAAGGGCAGCATGCTCAGTTTTGAAAGGAAAGATGTGAGCAATTTCTAACACTTCATTGATTGCAATTCTTTATTCCAGTGCAATGAGTAGTCAGAGTGAGCATCTGAATGATTATAAACAATATACAAGATAAAATGATATATTTCTTTATTTATCTTGATCCTAATAATACTGTTCAGTAATCATTGCTGAAGGATGGAACAAGGTAAGCATTATGAACACATTCTGGAAAAGTCAAGAGGTAGGGCAGCTGAATGAAATAGAGCAGAGACTGAATGATCCTACCCTTAAAATTACCCAAGATGTCAACAGTAGTTTTAAACCTGGGTTTTCTTTTAGTTTCTGCCTCTTGCACTTTCTTCTCCAAGTTTGCCATCCTCCATCTACTCTTCCTTCCTTTTAATGCTAAAATACTCTTCTTATTTAGTAAATGCCCAAGACAAATACTTCAGTGAAAACTCCTGTTATTTCAGTGATGAAATAAGGTAGTTTCTAGCCTGAGATAGTCACACAAATGAGTACACAGGTATTTAATGATAATCCTACAGTATCAAAGAGTACATCATGGACCACAATGACTTTCCATATCCCTTATATCCACTGGATGCATATCCCTGAGAACAAAGCTATGAGTGCTCTGAGTTTCCTTGTTTTTCCCCATGTTTCTTTTCCCTCCTTTTATCCTCTCCCTATCTCTGTACTGTATTTGTTTCCTCTAAATATTTTGTCCCAAATTTAATTGATTTTCCACTCTTCCATTTATTCTTCTTTCTTTTCCAGGTCCTTTCTCACCTTCCTATTCCTCTTTGCTTTCTTTCTGTTTTATCTCTTCTTTTTTCTCTCTATACTCAGCTCTGCCGTCCTGTAACCTCAATCTCTGAAGTCCCCATCCCCATTTTTTCTGTATAACCTTCTTTCTCGATATATTCCATTCTTTGTCTTGTCGCTTTTCCTGTCTTTCTTCCCTATGGCCCTACTGAAAGGAGACACCCTAAGTGATCCCAAAGGCCTTGAGGTCTAGAAATAGTACATATAGGATAGTACATCTAAGAATAGTACATTAAGAAACACTGCTCACGCAAAACAACTTTGAATCAAGTAAGCAAGACCCACCAAAAAGGAGAGGGATGTTAGAGAGATCAAATGTAAGTGATTTGAAAATTATTTTTGAAAGTCTAGGGTAAAACTCCATCAGATTTTGATTGGACTCAGATGTCTTACCCCTTGATCCCAATATCTTGAGTATAAGGTCATATCTGTCTGCCTACTACCATTTGTTCTGTCTATTTCTCCTTCAATTCAGATTATAGTCTTCTTAATGGCCTCTAATTTTTACTTTTACAGGGAAGAATAGTATCTGCCTCTCTTTTTGTTTTCACATGTGAATCTCAATTCTTTAAAGAGGCAAGGCTCAAGAAGTCTCCATGAAGAAACTCACGTATAGCTAAACGAAATAGTTTGTTTTCCTATGTTTGCATTTGAATCGAAACCTAAAAGTAGTGAGTATAAAAGAAGTGGCATGTGTAGTTTGTGGTTAAGAATTTGCAGCTAACTGAGATAAGTGCAGCAAAGCTCAGAGTTCTCTCTATGTGAATGCCTGACCTTTCTGGTCAAACCCTTTTTTCTAGTCCTTCCTTTCACAGCATATGAACACGAACTTCACTGCAGAGACATAAGTAACTGCTGACTAGAGAGAATGCCATTTTGTGATGAGGAATGAAAGACACTTCTCCTGTGCTTACAAAGAAGCAGTCAATATATTTTTCTTCTCTCTATCATCAAATGGCAACAAAGCTGCTTCTCTAGCCACCCATTTTTCAACACAACTTCACTCATACAAAGATAAAATGAAACAAATATAAAGTGAAACAAATATATGTACCTCCATCTGTTAAACCTAATAATTAATCACATCTAACCTGCTTTAAAGCCCATCCCTCATCAACATGTAATGGTCATTATTTAAGGATACAATCACAGCATCAATACAAATAGAGCTTTCAATTGCTCAGGCGCATGTTAAAGAATGGAGTAGTAGTTAATAATTTCAAAAGTGAAAAAAAGTAGTTTAACATAGTTTTATATTAGCAGAAAAATAACAACTCACAGACTGTAAGTATCCCTTCTCAAGCAGCTATAAACCTTCAAGCAAAAGATCCACACCTTTGCTTGGGGTGTAAATTCCCAGAACTTTCTTTATTGGATTTAATTCTGCCCTGCAGGGCTCTAATGCTACCTCTATCATAGCTTTAAATTTTCATAAGTAATCCTAGCTACAGGAGCAGCTGCTGTTCTGTGAGACACTTAATGTAGCAATTTAGCCTGTGTTCAGATGTTCCCTGCAGTTTCAGCTGCAGAGGTATGAGACACTACTAAACCTTGTCTAGTTTGGTACCACATCTCTGTTGTGGGTTGACCACCCCACAGCAGACCCAGAAGAAGGGAAAGAGCCTGTTTTATGAATGATCCTCATGTACTACAGTGCAAGGAAAACATTTTAGCTGAAAACACCAGTGAAGGCTGTCTAAACTGTGCCAGCTGACTTTGCACTGAAACAGAAGAACAATAATGAGTGGCTGGGAGCCTGTAACAGCTCACATTATGCACTGAGCTGTGCAAAGCAGATGATTGCAAAGGGAAGAGATGTATGCTGACTTCTTGTTTTCTGGGTTTCATTGTTCCCATGACTAAACTGAGAGCTTATTCAGAATGAAAGTGCTCACGTGCTTACCATGCAAGAAAAACATAATGCATAGATGACCTTGGACTTGTGTATATACGTACTGTGCTTTGTACTTTATAAATTGCTTGATAAAGTTTGTTGAATGCATTGAAGTCATGGGAAAAATGTCAATTAGACTTCTATACCTTTGAAACACTTTTGTGAGCACTTTGCTGTATCCCCAGCTAATAGACGTGCTTCTAAAAGGCAGTAGCAACCTTGACAAGTTTCCAGGATGTCAGCCTGCCCTGTATAAGAATGGAAACTAACATACAGCCTGTGTCAAACTGTTCAGTGCTGCTGGTACCCAGTCCCAAGATAATGTTTAAAAATTAGAAAATACATAACGAGTGAACAGTTGTATCTTGTTTTCTCTTATCCCCTTTGCCTGCCCTGCCTTAACACAATTTAGTCTGCAAAAACTCTTCTCTGAAATCACATTGTGAGAGGTTTTGATAAGCTATCACTGTATTAAGACATCTCTCCAGGGAGGATCTAAGGAAAGCGTAGAAGGGCCTTGCATACATGCATATGAATTCAGTAACATATTGAATTGCCTTTCTCCTAGGATGTGGAAATTCAAACAACGCAGACATGGCTGGTGTGACTGGAGCTCACAAATTGTAGATGAGCTCCTGAAGCCTTGGCAGCCTTTCTTTTCTAATTGGTGTATGTGATTACTTCTGGGGCAGAGTGTTGGGGTTTTTTCCCTCTCAGTTTTCTTCATCAGGCTTGAAGCACTGATTGCGGGAGATTGCTGTTGAAAGGTGTCAGTACTGTGGTAAAGTCTTCCGGTTATTAATTTCACTAATTGCAAATTATGTTTCTACATTGAAAGATACATAACTCACAGAAAGATGTATTTTTTCTGTGAATAGTAAAGGGCTATAAGTAAAGGGTTAGAAGGAATTATTTTAATAAGATTCTCCCTCTCTACTGTGCTCAGCTGATGGGAAAAGTATGTGACTGAAAAGTCCATTGTCTGACCCCTTCTCAAGGCAATCCAACAAAATCACCTGGTTACATATTTTCCAAGCACTGTATGCAGGGTCAGATTTGGGACCAGATTTTCCTAAGCAGATGCATGTCTGCAACTGCCCATGAAATCAATGTCTGTAGTGTCTTAAAAAAGGTGCCCAAGATTAGAGGATCTTTTGAAAAGTCAGAAAATTGCATAATTTCCTTGTGAGACAGGAAAGGAAAGTAAGCATAATGATACAAATACCTTTCAGTTTATTATAAAATGAACAGCTTATATCTTAACAAAAGAACCTTGAGCATTTCAGATGAAGTATAATACTGAAATTAATTAATAGTTGCTGTTTAGGGCCTAGTTTCCTGTGTTGTCCTTGTTCTCAAATGATAAGACAAATACAGTTGTCATACAGATAACACAGTCCAGTCTATTAAGGCCAGTTATTTCCTGTATCTAATATAAATCATTCCGTTTGGCATTTATCACACACACATTTTGTTTCTGGATCCAAATCCTCTTGAGATGCAGGTTCATAATGTAGATGTTATTTTTTGTAGTTTGAAAATCTTGTTCAGAGGGCCTCCTCAATGGAAGTGGAGATATTTCGTGATAATGCTGTCTGAAATGCTGAGTAAACAGTTTATTCTTCCTATGCAAATGCAGCAAAAAAAAAGAAAAAGTGCATATGACATTTTCTTAGGTTATGTCTATCCTATATATTATCATTCAGGAATACACGCAAAACTAAGAGCACAGGATGCAGTTCTATCTTGCAACTCATGGTTTATCTTGCATAAACTGTGGTTTATGAAGCCATGAATGAAACTCAGAAGTTCTTTCCCAGGCAGAAAATTTACTTCAGGAAGAACAGGACTTAAGCTGCCTCCTTTGTAATTTTGCAGAAGAATCAGGATAAAAGGTGGAAGCAATTGGCTTTGCATGCAGAAGTGTAGTATACACTGCAGTTGTACTGCAGGACATCAGTAGTCTTACCTACATGTTACAACTCCTGGTGTCAAGTCCAGCCTCCACCAGTGCAGCCTTCTTGTCACTCCTTGTTGGAATAGGGATTTAAACCAATCTGGCCAAACTCCAACATACACAATAATTTTTTATTGAGTAAATTGCACTGGACTTTCCACATTTTTCATCATTACTTCTCTTAAAGACTGAGCATCTTTGAATGGTGTTGAAGTTGCTACCACATTCAATGCTAGAAGTGGCAACTTAGTCATTTAAAAAAGTGATTTCACTTGAGCTGAGCAGTGAAGTGCCAAAACCATCAAAGGGCTTCAATGGAGTCAGCATAAAATCAGCGTAAAACTGAAAAGCAGACAGTAATTTATGAAGGCAGACACATTATCAGAGATCACATTCTATCAAGGGTATACCAGCAAAACAACTTGATTCATATGCGGGACTATTTTAATGATCACAGAAGGTTGGGACTTTTGTAGCATACTTCTGGAAATATGGGAACTCTGGCAGAGCAGCAGCTGCTTTGTGCCACATCACCAGAGTGATTCCTCTGATACAAAGACATTGAAAAGATGGAGAGAAACCATGCACACAAAATAGCTTATGCAAATTGCCTCTGGTGATGCTTCAAAATTCAGCGTAGTTGGATTAATCAGTGTTAAAAGAAATAGCCAGCAGAATAAAAAATGCTGTAATGTGTCTAGACTTCTCTCCAGGGAAAGAATATTTTGGTCCTGGGCCATGTCTCTTGATTTGTTTATGGATCAACAATCATTAAGCACTGTTAAAAGATGAAAAGCTCATTTTGGAAGCTGGGAGCTTGGATCTGGAAGGATGAGTAGTGGCAGGTTGCTGGATTTCTGGAGCCAGTTTTCAACAGCATCTGGAGTATGTCATCAAATTTAGCCCATATGGAAAGCTGTTTGCATCAAACTAATAGTGATGACTATAAGCCTGCGGTTTTATACACCTGATTGAAATATGTTTGCATTAAGTATTATCTGATAGCAATGAGGACTTAATATTCATGTGATAAGATTACTGGAAGATGTTGTCCTTTACCCTACTCCTGCTGTAGCCATATGTTTCATGTATCATTTTGATTAATCAATACATATGAAACAGCAGCTCTGACATGACTGTAATTAAAAGAGCAATATGGGACAGATTCTCATTTGGAACAAGCGGGTACAGCTCTGTTGACTTCGAAAAAGTCATCCCCTATTCATACCAGAGCAGCATTCAATCTCACAGTGAGACTGGTGTACAAAGCCAGAGCAGGCTGAATCAGCCCTACTGTGTCTCAATCCAGAGCCCACCTGTGAAACAGTAACAAAATAGCAAACCTGAGAGCACATGTGTACGGCATTCCTGGACAGTGTTAGATCCTCAGCCAGGTGGCATTCAAGTTGATCTGCCATCAGTTAAGAAAAGGATATTTGCTACCTAGTTGATATTTTTTGAATTGCTAGATTTCATAGAAACAAATATGTGCAAATCAAAGTCATATTATATTATAACTGTGTTACCACTATAGGTAATAATTCCAGTGCATAAACACTCATTTTTTTGTGCTTGAAGAGAAGGGAGCTCAGACCATGAGGAAAATACTGTAGAGCCTTTCATCTCATAGTTAGGTTATTAGACCAGCATTAAGGTATGTCAGTTCTTGCCATTTGATAAATGATTTATAGACTGCAGAAAATCAGCTGGGATCTTGTCACAGGAAAAGGGGCTTTTCTTGAACCCTTGGTGTTTGACTAGTCTGCCAGCATCCCAAGGAAGACAAGACCCTTGTGGCTGATCAATCTGTCAGTGTCCTGATACTGGGACTTCAACGAACAGTTTGCTGTACCGGAGGGTGGTTCAACAAACTTGTTCAGAAACATGCACTGACAGCATATCAGAGGCAAATCCTTTACTGCAATTTAGAAAGAGACATCCACTTCTTGGATCTCCCCACTCTTAGCTGAGTATGTTATCTGCTGCCAGCAACTGCTAGCATCCTTGAAGGACAGAATAACACACCTTTCTAATAAATATGCTGACAATACAAAATTTTGCTAGCTTGAGATAATCATTTAGTGTACACAAAGTAAGGTTCTTACCCAATAAGCATCTCTGTGGGGGACAATATACATTCAGCCTGTCGACTGATACCAGAAGTTATCAGGGAGTCTTCCCTAATTTCTCCCCATCCTTAACTCACTTTTATACTATTTCTTTACATTTGTATCTTGGAGGTGGGTAATTTTGGGATGAAGGTGTGCATTAGTATTACAATGAGATTATAATGGGCTATGTTTGTCCCAAGAGAGTGATTTTGCCACAGTTGTGGGTTCAGCAGCAAGACATCCCCTGTCTCCCTTGCTTGACAGGTGCTGTGTGGTTTATCAGCTACATGGTACCACTGAGTTCCCACCACTGGAAGGATTACAACAGAGCCTGTACCCAGTGTCACCAGTCCACTCCACACTCTGTTTCATCCCTCTTAGCACGTGCTTAAGGTTGCAGGCTGTCTGTGTGGGGAATCATTGGTGAAGAGATTTTGTGCACGCCAGCTGCATTCCATCCAGGAAGTAGAAACTACTTTTCACTATAATTTCCGTAATTACTTCTGTTAGAATGATGCCTTAAGAGTTTTTAAGATTTGTAGCAAATATGGATTTTTAGTGTGGCTGTAAAGTATCTCACACTTTAGAATAGCAGTTGGCAGTTACCAAAACCAGTTCTCACTCTTCATATAAAATTTTCTAAATTCTTTAGGTTTGTTTAATGTTCTTCTCAAGGGAAAGGACTCTAGCAAACAAATCTTCTTTAGGACATATGCACCTGGACTGGAACAATAAGATATCATTGTAGCCAAAGCAACCTTGAAGGTCCAGAAACCTTAGAAAAGCTCCAAAGACAACATATGCTGTGAGGAGGAAGAAGATGAAGAAGAAAGAGGTCTTGAGACCTTCAACTCAATTCTGGGGAGGCATGCCAGGGGGCAGATCTGGGGATGGATAGTTCTCAGGTTGGATGGATTAGTACAATAAAATTGTAAAACCCCTGGACACCTATGTATTGTGTGCACCTGAAGGCCTTCATTAAAGAGATGTTCTCTCTCTTATCTATACTAATATTGTTTGGAGAATTTTTCTACAACTTTTGGCATCAGTTTGGCACCTGAAATGTGGGAACAAGAGATCTATGACTTCTCTGGATCAAGTTATTTCATCCTGTGAGACTCAAGGATGTGAATTTAACTTCCCAGTTTTCTCCAATTTTACCCACAGTCATCTTCTCACAGATCTCATAGTATTTCCACAAATATAGAAAAACCCGTATTAAATGGGTGTCTAACAGGTAGCCTTGCAAGGAACGAGAGCTGATGCAAAAGTTAAATTTTCATGTCATTTTGAGGTCTTGGAGTAAATTGGTCATGGACTGATTTGAAGTCTGCAGTGTTGTATGTATTTGGATTCCACTAGGAAACCAGCTTGAGACAAGGCAGATGACGATGACTAAAGCAGTTTGTAGGGGTGGTAATTGGTCATATCTCTTACAAAATGGAAAAGATTGTTACAAAGTTGTAACTATTCCAGATACAGATAAAATCTTTAAATTGTTAAGCTTAATAAAAAAGTTTGAAAATACTGAATTAAGATTGCAAGCTAAAATATAGTTTATCTGTCAATGTTGATATAGATCTAGATCTAGATAGATACAGATACTATAAACTGAACAAATTTGTTCAATTTGAGCTCAGAAACATCCACATCTTCATCCTCACTCAAAGTCAGTAAATTCCAGTCAAATCTGTCAAGTTGCAGTTTGTGGTTCTTTGACTTTGTTTTGTGGTATACTGTTCAACATCCTAAGAAACAAGCTACATTTGCAGAAAATCAGTTCAATTTCTCTTCAAGACTTTTCTCATTTGTTATTGTTGTTATACAACTTCTAGCTTCGTCCATTTTTATGATTTAGTTATGCATCAAGGTCATAACAGTAAATTTACACCATGGTAAGCTTCATTTCCTGCTTCCAGGTTGTCAAGTAAAAAGAAGGTCATCACAGAAAGAAAGGAAAAGCAGGTGAAGGTAGAATCTCTTTCTTCATTACAGTGTTATGCTGTTTTTCATTACTATTTTCTCTATGCAGCAGTTTTAAACGCAAGAAGTTCTGTTTGATGGCTACAGTGAAGAGATTCAAGATGGTAGCTTGAAAAACAAATCCCTATGTCATGCTCCCTCATAACAAATTTTTGTTTGCTTTTTATTTTTCCCTGACTTTCTTTGATGTAAATTGAAATTATTTATACAGAAAGTGCCAGTTGCTTTTTACATGGAAAATGGGACTCAGGAAATGCAGGTCTTGTCAAGAAAGTCCAGGTTTTAAAATTATTCCAGACAAGTTTGCAGAGGTATGAAAATCTCTCTTCTGTAAAATTGTTAGATTATGTGTTATATTGTGACTGCAAAATGTTGAAGCTGTTCATATGTTGCCCCTGCTTCTATCCAGGGACATTTAGAAGGACATTACACAGTTTTTCTGAATTCATTGTTTATCCCTGGATGGATTTGATTTGAAAAAATCATCTGAGTGTAAAATCTATGCATCCCTAACCTTTCATGGAAGTATGTCTTTATTCTAAAATAAAATCTTAATTAAACAAGACTCATTACAAAATCACAGTTTGTAGAACCTACAAATGAGAGGGGGGAAAAAGAAGAAATTTTTCTAAGTAACCTGTGAGGAGGCTGATTCAAATCAAATTATAATGAGTGTCATGAGGTCTTATTGTCCTATCTGTTTGTACAAGTTTTGCATTGTTGTTGTTGCACCTTACTAACACTAGACTAAATCTAGGGTAAATAATTAAGAACCAAGCTTACATTGCTTCAAGATGCCACAACAAAGTGATGTACCTAAGGTTATCTATTACAAGATGGAGTAGTGATATTTAATTGTAAGAGTTTAGCTGTGAGACGATCTCTGTATGTGTGAACACACGAACATCTACCTGCATACTTTAAATTGCAAACAGAAAAAGAAGCAGCTTCATAAGACAGTACCTGGGGTAGTACTTATGGAGGCTGCCTAGGGGAGTCCTCTAACCAGCTGCGACACTGCTTCGTAACAAGTTTGTTCTGCAGGGGTTGGGTCGGCCCAGGCTGCAGCAAAGTGAAAGGTGCTGATGCCCAGGAGGTGAGAAGGGAGGGAGTCTGCCTTTTACTCATGTCTTGAGTAAGGACTCTGCTGGCAGCAGGGAGGACAGAGGCACCCTGTGGGCTGTGCTCAGTGCCAGAAGAAATAGAAGGAGGACGCAGCTGTTTCGAGATTTCTTTAAAAATAATTGGGGATAAATGTGATTAGGGGGAGAAAGATGAATGCAGCAGGCTGATTTGCAGTATTTATGAAGTCCTGCTAAGGACAGCTGAGATTGAGGACAGCTGCACATTCTGTGTCCTCAGCCAGGTAGTGTGAAAAAGTTGCTCCTTTGAGTGCCATTGTCCATGGATTATTACGGTAAGATAGACTAAATAGAAATATCAAGAAGCCATGCCTAATGCCAGAGTCCAGTCATGATGAGAAAGAAAAGTAGACCAAGACCTTGATCGAAGGGAGAGAGACTGCTGAAGAAACAATTGTGGAAAAAGACAAATCTTTGAGCAGCTCTTGAACATGATATTAAGAGAAAAACCAAAGACATTAATTCTTGTGAAAGAAAACAGCAGAGTCTTTTAGGAATGCCGGACTAAGTGTGTATAATTCCTATCTTTTGTTTGCAGGTGAATTTCAATCAATGAAAAGAGCTGAAAAATCAAGTATTGCTGATGCAGGACTGATTAAACTTCATGACTGAGATCACTGCAATCAACACAAAGAAAAAATCTATTCTACAGATACACTGCTGTTTTTTCCCAGAGAACACAAAGGTCATTCTTCTTATCTCTCCTGTGTTTTGAATGGTGGAGGCAAGGTGCTTACAAGAGGGGCTGAACGAGGAGAGAGTCTTTTCATGTCCTTTTTTCCATTTTAATATTTCTCATTTTCCGTAAGGGGTGTAAATGAGCTGTGCAGGCAAACTGAAAATGCAAAAGTGTTTGTATTTGACTCTTGATAAAATTCCCTTCAAAAATTATAACATATAATTATAACTGGGAAGAAGGAGAAAGGAGAGTGAGGAACTGGAGTAACATCTTATATTGAGACTTTTTATTAAGAAAGATGTAAAAACACTTTCCCTGTAGACCAGATGGACTTGCCTACTCCTTCTCCAACATCTACTCACTCACTTCTGCAGTCTGAGAAGAGGAAGTGACTGCAGCAGCCAGTACAACTCAGACTTATTAACCTTCAACTGGTGTCCCATTCCAAGGACCAGGACAGGCAGTTTTTGCCCTTTCTTAGTTAAAACTACTCCAGAAAGCTGCTCCTGCATGTCTCAGTTTCTACCTGCTGTCATAAAAATATGACATAAAAAGGAAACAGCTGCTTTCTTACCTTCTGTCTCCTACTGAGGGGGAGATGGGATATTCCTTCTTCTTCTATCTTACAAAAACCTTTCCCCTCTCTCTCTCTACATGTGAAAATTGGACTTTTTACCAACTACCATATGTAGAAATATAATATTTCTGTTTGCAATTCCAATTTCACAGTTGAGCAGGATCTGCAGAGACAGAGAATTTAAATAAAATTGCAGAAACATTTAATGCAGTGACTGGCAGATGGGGAAAGGGTTTGTGGCAGCTCCATTTTTCTGATTATGTTAGCAAAACATGGCATGTGCTTTTATAATACATAGACAACAATTCCATTTGCAATTTAAATCCTTTGACTGAAACTCAACAGATTACTTTTTTGGAGAATATGTTTACTACCTGAATGATCTAATAATACAGAAGTACTTATTTTTCTTCTCTTGAATTAATGTTCCAGACTTGAAGTTTAATGAAGTTACATGAGGTAATTTCAAAAATTGTCTAAGTGCAACAATGCAACTTCAGAAAATTATTTATGCATACTTGATTCAGCAATCAGAAGAGAGTAGCCTATAGTGATTCACGCTAGGAAGTCCTTTACATACAGGTAAGTATTTCACTGTGCTAATGGTGTAGGGGGATAGTACTAATAGAAAAGATGGAGAATTTCTACCAAGGCAGCTACATGAGGTAATGTATAAAGTTTACAAAATTTGCTCCAAACAGTTTTCTATAGGCAACTAGTTTGAAAGTCTGGACATCTACATAAAATTCGCCTAGCTATCTAACATCTCTTACCAACCTCATGTCACAGGTCCTGGATCAAATATTCCAAGTTCTTCCAGTGTTTGAACTTAGATGACTCAAATGTGACCTATCTGATGTGGCAGATGCTCATTTACTGTGTTGTCATATTTGCTGGAATTGGAAGTATATATATCCTCCCCAGTTCTGTTAGCCAAGACAAATTCCATCTTTTAAGACAGGATTATAATTATTAAGTTGCAAAATTATCAAATTTCAGTGAGAGAGAAACTGGAGGAGACACTGAAAATCAGGGTAAACTCTCTGGGTCAGGCAAACACAGACCTTGGAGAGAACATATGTGTGCTGGGTTTTGTTTGTTTAGCCGTGGTTTTTTTCCTTTGCTTTCTCCAGCTCAGTCAAAGCTAATTTTTAATGCATGTTTAGAAACCAAGTGAAAATTACTTAAGCTGACCTTAGTTGATCCCAGTGAGTCTCAATCACTTAAGGTTACAAGGGAGTTAGCACGTGATTTGCCATGAGATTTATTCCTATAAGTTATCATGAGGTCTCCAAATGACTGAAAATGTGAAGATAGTCCTTGAGGCACAGTTTAACTGGTGATGTTGGAGCTCTGTGTTATGATCCCTCTCATTTATAATCTCATCCTTTCTCCCTTTCATTCCCAAATAATACGACTGCAACTATAGTGAGGCTGGCTAAAGTCTAGGAGCATTATCCTGTATCTCTAATTAGTGGCCTTTTCATAATGGCACAGAAGAGTTAGGGGAAGTTTGCCTTACATTTATTTGTCTGGCCTCATCCTAGGCTTACATATCGGATGACTGTTTCTAGCACTGCCAAGTCTTACATGAAAAGCATTTGAAACTATATGTATTGCAGTTACCAAGGAAATGCCTTACTGAAAATAGGTCCTGAAACACCACATATAACTAATGCAATCAAAATAAAAGCATAAGTGATTCAGAGGCCCTCATCATTGCTTTCCAAGACAGGACTCTTTCACTGCATCCCGCTCCCTTGATTTGCCAGCAGGGCCACGCTGCAGTCACAGAGCAGTAAGACATATCTTCTGATCTGATCCTTAATCCTCCCTGCCCTTTTCTTTCCCAGTGTGACACTTTTAGGCAACTTCTCATTTCTCTTCTGTAATCACAGTTCTGTTCCCTTCCCATGTCTGTCTCCCCTTATTAATTACAAAGCAGTCCTCCCGCTCTCCTCCCAGCCACCACAGTGCAGCAGCCAGGCTGGTTCCTGTGACACTTCAGTCCCTCACTGAGCGCAGATCAAGCTGATGCACTCTCTGTCTTTCCTGGCCTCTGCATGTCATCCAGAAAAGTATCTATCTAAAGACTGCACCTTCTAATTCAACAAATCTGCTCCCTGTGGAGGAAATTTAGGGTTGTGTTGCAGCAATTTATGCCAGCAGTTGAGGAGGTCAGCTAGCAGCGCTGGTGTAAACTGGTAGCAAAATAGGCTTGAATGCTCTGAGGCAAAAAGCCAATACTGACTGATTTAGAATCTGTATAGTCAGTTTTAAGGCTACAACACCCCTCCTTGGGAGTCCTTTGTACAGTATGAAAATCAGGAATTAGTGTGATTTGGGTGTTCATACGTGCCAACTATGCCCTAATGCCAGAAGCTGCACACCCAGCCTGTCTAGAATCAGAAGGGCATACTGTCCCCTCCTTCAGGATCTGCAGTCTGCACTGAGCACAAGCACAAGGGGAATCCCCTGTTGGGCTGTGCAGTCCTGTCGCTGAATTCATTTGTGCACATTTTTCCAGTCCCATTGACCACATCATGATACAGGAGGAAAGTCAACTGTGATCTAAGTGGCATCATATATCCACAGAAAAAAAAGGCTCAGAGAAATCTAGGCTCTTGGATTACTTGTACTGATTTCTAAGAGATTTATGCTAGTGATCTTTCTGTGAATGTGGGGGAATACATGCCTACTAGCAGTCAGAAGAAAGTCAGGAAAACTTTTGGCTTGGGAAAGCAACAATTCTGAGAAAAAGCACTGATGAAGGAGGAGAGTTGTGGTACCAGGGATGCTGCCTCTAGAGTCACTTTCCAGATTAGGAAAAAAACGACACTTAAAACTGACAAAATCTAACTTTAAACAGACATCCAAAGTTTGTAGGTCTGAAATATTCTTTTAATGGTATTTTAGAAAAGAGTGTGAATTGATATTGCAAGTTTTCACTGTGCACTGTAAAACAAGAAGTTAAATACCAGCAGCATAGCAACTCTGTGAGTAAATGTTGCAGATCATATATAGAATAGGATATATGATCTTGGTTTATTTCTGAAATAGGGAGGTTTTATGATATTCTTCAGTAGAAAAAGAAATAGGATGCATCTATGCTAAAGAGATTTTTATTGAGGATAAGTTTGGAACTTTGTCTGTCTTTCAAATTGATGAAAATAGGTGTGATATAAAATTATGTAGCTTTACCATGCATAAGACAAATTGCATAATACATTATCTAGTCTGTAAACATCGCAATTTGATTTTTTGTACTTCCAGACAGAAAAAGCCCAATAGAAATGAAAAACAATTGAAGTACTTTCTGCCACAAACTTTTATTTTCACCTTTTTTGTGTGTTGTTTTTCTTTCTGTTTGCTTTTGGGTTAGTTTTCTTCATTGGGTGGATATTGTGGATTTGGGGGGGGGGGTTCACTTTCATAGCATTAATAAGACTAGAAATATCACTGGACTTTGTTTTTAAGAAATTTTATTGTTCTCAAGCAGGCAGTTCAGATATCTCCCAGCTCTTCTTAAATTGAACTAAGCTAGATTTTATGAACTCCCCTTATCATAGTGGATGAAGTGGTACACCACCTCCTGCTTCCAAAGACATTTTAAGCTGTAAATTTCCCTGTTAGCATTTTCCCCACCCTTTCCAAGACTAAGCTGATGTAAGAATCTTCTTTCTTGATTTACATTCTTCTTAGAAGTCTACCTTCTTCCTAGACAATCTGTGATTCTTATCATCCTTGCATAAAGGATGTGATTATCAAGGCTTCTGACCATACCTGTCTAATTCTACCTTCTGTAGAATATACCCTAAATCAGTGTATAAAGGTAAGTTTTCTCCATCTCAGAAATATTTTATGGGTTTTCTAAAAGGGAGGGGGGATGTGATTTTGAAACGTATTGTTTTCGTCTTATGCAAAGTTCACCCTGACAGTTGGCTGGCAAGGATCAAAGCTTCATATGGCATGTTGAAAGGTCAAAGCGTGTATTAAATTGTGCACTGAAAAATCAAAGCTTTGTAATTTACAGGCAATAGCTCAGAAATTCATACTTGAGCAGGGTCAAAAGAAAACTCCTATCCCTCTTAATTCACTTGGCAACACAGTTCCTTTCTGTGTCGTAGCAGTGCCTCCTGCTGCTGCTGTTGTGCAGGTCTGTTGAATTTCAGGGTGTATAAGAGTCTGTGCTCTCAGTTTGCCTCCTGCTATGACACAGCTCTTTCAGGACATAAGAAAAAAGTGCTTTTGGAAATATTTGGTAGCAGTTTTTCTGTATTTCAATATCCGCTTTGTAATATGGATAAAATATTGTCCATAACATGATGTTTGTAAGGACTGTGTTTAAAAAAATTGTTGCATTTTTTGAGATGTCATTGAGAAAGATCTCAATTGTATATTTTCTTTATTCATGTAAACAATAAATGCATCATAAAAAATAGCATTCTAAGTTAAAAAAATCATTTCGTTAATACCGATTTGCTTCAAAAATAGCTTCGAGCTTGATTGTAAAAATTTGAAAGGATAATGGCTTATTGCAACCTTGCTGACACAGAAGACTTACATTGTTTTGGTTACAACCTAGACATGGATATGGATTTAGTTAAATTGCTTTGTATCTCATATGAATTGGTTTGGTTTATAACTTATTTATATGGATTTCTCTCAGTTCAGTTATTGAATTAACTGGATCTGTAAAGGATTTAGATTACTTTTAACTACATCAATTTAAAAAATAACTCGAATTAAACTCATGCAACATGATTTTGTAGACAAGGCCTAGGAATAAGAAAATTAACCTTTCTTTTATCCTTCTTGGGGCTTTGGTCTTACCTCACTTTCACTTACTTTTCTGTCCATGAAGTATGATTTCAAAAAGTTTGTGGAACCACAGGGTAAGAGATCAGAATCAGTCTATTACCCAGATGATGTCTCTCTTATTACTGTTTTTAGTGCTAAATGTATTGCTGATTAATGCAAAGCTTTAGTGGTGATCTGGTTAGGGACACACTGAGGAAGTGGGCACACATTGTCTTCTTTAGTCACCCTCAGGAATGTAGAAATGTTTCATCATGAGGCTGTTACCTTGAATCCCTGCTTACTAGCCATGTCCCTGGTTACTCAGTGCAGACTTTTATGTCATTGCAGTTCCATTTCTGTCCTGTCACAATGTGGAGATATCTGTAAGCTCTTGATACTTCTGGCAGAGTGTAGACTATTGGAGATAAACCAGAGGAAAGCAGTAAAAAAAAGGAATGGAAAACTGAAAAAGGACAGGTCTAGATTAAATATAAGGAAAAAATTCTTCACTATGAGGCGGGTGAGACATTGAAACAGGTTGTCCAGAGAAGCTGTGGATGCCACATCCCCTGGAAGTGTTCAAAGCCAGGTTGGATAGGGCTTTTGAGCAATCTGATCTAGTAGAAGTTGTCTCTGACCATGGCAGGGGGGTTGAAAGAAGATGATCTTGAAGGTTCCTTCCAACCCAAACCATGAATATATGAAAAAAAATTATCTATGAGCAAAAACTGAGTGAGTTGGAGTTATTTAGCCTGAGGAGAAGAGTGAGCAAGACCTGTTAATAGCCTCCAGAGACAGAAATGTCTGTTCTCTAAAGGAAAAGAAGACCCCATTCCCATTTTTTCTTGATGGAAGAGGTGATGTCCCAGACCTAAATTTCAGCCAAAAAATTCTGCTTAGATGATGAGAAAACCCTCCTAATCCTAAGAAAAGTTAAGTACCTGAATAGATAGCTCAGGGACATTGCAACTGCTGCTTCATTAGAAGTCTAAGAGCATTGTTCCATGTCAGGAGCATAGAAAATTATGTAAGAGAGTATTCCCTAAAACAATTTTTCTATAACTGCTGTATGATCAAGGCATTGATTTTTCCCTATTTATGCTTCCAATATGCTAGAGAAGGGGGAAGGAGGAAGGAACTCCAGCTAGAGAATGAACAAAACACAAGACAACTGCTGTCGAATTTCTGTAATATAGATTCCCCTACTGAAGCATCTCAACTCATCAGGGGGATAAACACAGAAAACAAAACTCTGTACATTTTAAAAATCCATAAATCTAGAGTATAAAGGAGTTGTCAAGGTGAGCTACTCAGACTATCAGGTCTGACAGTAATTCCTACACATCTTTAAATCAGCCTCCTAATCTCTGTCAGTTGTTTGTGGAAGCTGTGCAGAGGCAGTCTGTCATCACAGCCAATTCTTACCCCACTTCTAAAGCGAGGAGCTATTACACTCATACAAAAAGCTGAAATGAGCATGGTGTCCCAGATCTAGGTTGCTCTGTGAGAAAGAAGAAATCTGTCCACAAATCTTTTATTTGTGCCAGCCCTGTATTCCACAGGGTGTACTGAAATATTAACAGGCAGTTTGATCTATATAGTCCAAGAGCAGAGTATCTGATGATTCATCTGTTAGACAGGCAGTGCTCAATCACTGCTCGAAGTGGGTGCAAGGCAGGGCAGCAGTTAGATCAGAAATCAGGGTCTTCTCCTCATGTGATTGTTGACTCACCATGTGGCTTTTAACATTGCCCTTGGTTTCTTCTTTGATTCCTTTGCAAACAGGAACCAAGAGGTATTTGTGAACAGAAAGCACTGATGGTTTGACATGCTTTCAGGAAAGTTGTGACTGGGCAAAGGACTGCAAAACCACTAACCTGTATCTCACTCACAGTTTGTTGCACAGTTGCAGTGAGGTTCATTGAAAACACAGAAGCCTGCAGCTTTGCAAGACAGAATATTGCCAGCACATTTACCTTCTCTGCCTGTGCAAACTGTGTGGTGAGTGTAGCACAGATAGGGAGTGTGGTAAAATGGAATGCTCACTCAGTCATTGTTAAGTAGCTTTTATTAATTTCTCCTTTCTAACATGAAGAACCTAAGTTGTCAGGTAACCTTGACAAACTTAATCTTTTTTTGCTAGCAGCTGAGGAAACCCTTTTGCTCTTCTTGGTTCATCTTCTTCAGATACAAGACAGCAGGAAGAGGCAGAGCAAACAATTATGCCCTGCTGGTGTCCTTATAGTCTCACTACCAGTGAGGCCTGTAGCACTTAGCACACATAAACCAGAACACAAGGATGAATCCTCCTGATCTGCATTCATATATTGTGACTAATTCATACTGCTTTTTCCCTCTTAAGAAATAAACCACAGACCTTTTGTATTGTGGGAATAGTGGCATTTTCCTTTGTATTTTGTGGACCAAGAAAAGCTTTCAGAGTTTAATGGCAGAACATGCCATACTCAGTGTTAAGGAGTACAATTACTATTCAAGTTCTCATATATTCATGCAACAAAATTTCAAGGTGTTTCAGTGGATATAATAGGAAAAACTATTAGTGGTTTTAGGAACAGCAGTATCATTTTAAATTTAATGCCCTGCATGCTCATCCTCACAATGTTCATTGAGATTAATATACCTTTTTTGAGCATTAATTAAATTCTGAAACAATTTAATGTTTACCAAGGTTTTCACAGTTGCCACTAACCAACTTAACCACGCTGATAAACTGAAGGCAGTAAGAGAGCACAACTAGGAAAATCACCTTATCTATGAGCTGTGGAGGGCCCGCAGGACAAGCAGATAGTTTTGACCGAGTTAGGCAGAAAGGAGCCATGAATGTAAAGATTATATGATTATTATACTATTAAGCTTACGTGGTTCTCATATTTGTCCCACTCCTGTAGGGAAAATGTGCTTTGAGCGAAACACTGTGAGACTAGTAGTCACACGTGCTATTTTGATGTCATGGTAGAGAAGCCAAACACAACATGGATGCTCAGATTTGAACAACTGCCTCATCTGTCCTCAACAGAAACCTACTGGAGTGAGAGGAAAGCCTGCATGCTGCTACCTGTATGCTGCCTGCCTCTAATTAAGCAAAGCTTTATACCACTGAGTTTGTCCCAAGACCATATTGTTTCCAGATAAACCTCATTTGCAAACACATTGCATTTTTTTTCAGAACAAATAGTAGGAAGCATGGCTCCAAAACCTATGTAGCAATACCAAGAATATTTTCCAGTAAGAGACAGAAATAATGGAGCAGAGGATAAAAGGGATTTGTGCATGTAGCAGCCATTTTGAAAATAATTTCAGGGTGCATTCTTCTCAGTGATATCTGCTTAAATAAGCTCAGGAGCCAAAGGATTTAACTCAAAGGTGCAGTTAACAACTATTCCTCAAGATATTGTACCAGACTACAGTGCTTACCAATTAATTGTTATCAATTGAGAAAAGGAAATAAGCTTCTATTTTGTCTAGTAAATGAAATGAGGGGCCAAAGCAACCATTTTTATTCCTGTACTTATATGAATAGTATCAGTATAAGGCAGCCAAAGTGAAGACAATTATCTCTTAATTTTCAATCACCAACTGTACAATGTCCCTGGGTTTTAACATCCAACTCAATCTTGTTTCACTATTGCAAACATGAACTAGATACCAATTGATTTTTAAAATGAATGTGCTACAATTCAACAATAGCTGCAGGGCAGTGAATCAAAACTACTCACATGCTTGTGACTCTGTCTCCATAGTTGCTGAATCCCTACAAAGAGGATATCAACTCTAATAATGCAGAGTCGATCCATGTTTTGTGCAGATATCTCTGTCTGTGCCTCCCAAACTTACCATCATCATATCTGAATTCACATGGTGGACAAAGACTGCAGTTTAGCAGCAGGATAGTTTGCCTGTTGATGAACTGATTTATGAGATCTACACATGTAGCCAGAGAGTACAAAAGCTGCAGATCAGACCAGAAAGATCCTCAAGTCTCCAAAAAGGAGCCCAACATCTTTTGGGACAGAAAAAAAAATCTCCAAACACATATTTTTCCACTAATAAGGCAGAAAACTTTGTGTCCCTCATACCAGAAAAGGCTTTCAGAACAATAAGAGTGGACCTTAAATTATAGGCTTTTTCCTGCTTCTCAACACAGCATGTCCATGTGCAATTTCCTCTCAGCAGCCCTCTGTCACTTCCTTTAAAATAACAGTCTGGAGATGTTCTATGAAATTGTTCAAGCTTTCAGAAATGTGACAGAACAGACTACTGCTTCTCCCCTCTCCTGCATGAGCCTGCCCCACTTCGCCTCTCCCCATCCCAAAAAGCGCTGCAGAGCCGAGTTTACTGCCATTTCATCAGGAACTGGCCTTAAGTCATTTGCATGCAGCATGAAATAAATTGGATGGGGAAGACTTTATAGCTGCAGTTTCTTTTTCTTTTCCAAAGGAATCAGAAAGAATAGCTACCGTGTTTCTTTCAATGGACAAAATTCACTTGTGAATTCACTGAAGTTATTCCCTTTGTGACAGGACTGAATTCAGTCCAAAACATACTTATATCTTACTTTGCATTCAATCAGATGTATTATGATTTAACACTTGCATATAAAAAAAAATTATACCTGCTTGACTTTTTGTTAATTCACATGTTCCACATAAGTATAAAGAAAAGAAAAGTTACCTCCATTTCTGTGCTGTCTGTGGCTCTTTAGCTCCACTGTCTGGTAGTGATTTAAAATTTTATAAAGACAGGTAAAATCATTTACTTTCTAATCTGAGTAAGATCTCACTGCTATTGCTTCACAAGATAGGGGTATTTAAGATGCCTGGATGGTATAGCTGGCTGTCAGTTACAGAAGAGGAAAAACATATATTGATGTTAAATGTTTGTTTGCTCTTGAATTAAGCATGTCTAACAATCTACTTGTTATATTAATTGGAAATTTTCTCAGGTTATAGAACTCCGATTTATTACTTCCAGAGTTTTGTGTATTATGAATCAAAATCCTGGATTACTCCATTTAAGAATAGGAACATTCTGAAACAATAAATGCCCTTCAACTATTTCCTTGGTCTGCCTTTCCTTTTCTGTTCTTCTGAGAATTATCATGAGCTCCTAAATAATCAGTTTGCTAGAAATTAATTCTGTTTCCTTTTCCATCCTTGTGTTGTTAAACTCCTTTTGATTAGGTTGTGATACTTTCTGAGTGTTTGCCCTAAGCAAGTGCCAATTTGTGTGCTGAGGTGTGAAGGGGAGAGGTCACTTTCTTCTATAGAGCTGGCACTCAAGATCTCACGGTAAGGACCCTGGTACACACAGTCGGGTGGGCAGACAGAAATCGACTGAGTAAGAAGCCAGCCAAGTGTCCTGAGAAACACATTTTCCATCAAAATATCACTGCTGACTTTGAAAGAAGCACTAGGTAACTACACAGTCTTTACTGTAGAAAAAACAAAGCAGATTCAAAGCCAAAGCCTGCCCTGTTGACTTTCTTCTATCAGAGGACCTTATGAAAAGGCATAGTCTGAGTTTGATTTACAGGCACTCAGTATAACAGCTTCAATCCACAGACATTGCAAAAACATCACCTGACTTCTTGCAGCACTTGGCAGTGCTGTCTTCAGGATCTGCACTTCTCAAGCCAAGACCTGGGGAATGTAGAGTAACATTTTTTGAATGTTTTCTAAAAAGAAATTGAAAGGTAAATATGTGATTTCATGCCTTATAACTTTGTCCACCCCCTACTCCTATACCACACTTCCTACTGTATAAACTTTTGTTTCGCCAAATGTAAATATATTTGAATGCTTCAGCTGGATGATAAACATGTCTTCCTATACCTATTTATTTCCATTTTTGCTATAGTTCAATAAAAAGGAGAAGTGTTATACTTCAAGGACTGGAGGAACTAAATTAAATGTGACAGAGAGTCCATCACTGAATTAATAAGTGAAAGTAATGCCTGTCTTATTTTCATAGGCAGTCTTCCCAGACTTTGGTGGAGTAAGATAAATACAAAGATTTATTTTTTTTAATTGTGGACCAAAAGATTCAACAACAGCATTTTTCAAAGCCAGTCTTCTCTGGTAGAAGGACTTACACAGGGATAATATTTTTTTTATTTCTTAACAGAATACTCTATTCTTAGATAAGTACCCACATATTTATAAATAAGCATTTAATTCTGACATATTGTACCTATAGGGATGATTATTCATTATTTCATTACATTTTCACAAAATAATTCCATTGTTCAGTGTATAACTGCAGGTTTGTTCTAATCCATAGAAAAGTTCCTTACCCTTCACATTGGCCAAGTAGTTTAACTATGGGGTTTAGTGTGGAATGTGGGATCCTCTGTGCAATATTTCTCATCTCTTATTAGTACATTTATTGACAGTCCTGGTCTCCAGTTCTCAGACCCTCCTACCATCAAGGGTCTGCCTGCTGATAAGAAACAGGTTTGATTTTTCAGATGCAGACATTGGATGCAGCCTACAGGTTCTGCTCCTTCATGTTGCCACCTTCCTACACATCTCCTCAGATCTGGGGTACCTCTGACTGTTCAGGCTCTTTCTGTCTGCCCATGCCCCATGCTCATCTGGAAGGTCCTGCCATGCCCCCAGCATTGGGCTGTTTTTTCATCCATCATCTTGCTCTTGTTGAGCAGTGTGTGCACAATGTGGCTGTTGTTCCTGTCTGTCCTGCTTCTTTTCCAGACTTTCCTCCTGATCTTTAAACTATAAAGCCTAAGGAGGAGAGATATGAAAACACCATGCCCAGTGTTCATGAATTTCTTTCTGTGACAACTCAGGAGATAATTACCTTACCCTAAATTATTTCCAAACAAAAGCACAAACAAGCTAGGGAATCTGAAGACATTTATGTCCATAAAAATAATGCAGTTGAGCACAGGGTTTACAGGTAATTTTTTGGGCTGCATTCTCAGCTCTACCCAAAGTTAAGACTTCAAGGGTTCATCTGGAGATGAGTTTCAAACTTGTAGCTCTATTTTATTTATAGGTCATTTAAAATGTCAGCACTCATACTGCTAACTTATTAAACTGATCTTAAACAGTCTCGTGCTTCTCAGTTTTAAAACGGGCCTTTCAGTTCATCTACAAAACATATATTTTTTCCTGACAGATGAATAATAAGCACATGGAAAAGCAGCTTTTAGAACTGACTGGTTGGACTTGAAAGTGTATGTTTTGTATGCATAAAAATGTACACAGGTCAGCAGTGTCAAAGCCTTAAAAGGAAGACCATTATGCCTTCTGCTAAATGCATCCATGCTGTAAATTGCCTGTTATCCTAAAGAACAAATCTTGCAAGAACAATCTATGTTTTCCTAGTCAATGGTAAAAGTCAGGTTCCCTTGAACAGTCTTCCGTCACTACAGCATTACAGGTAATGGAGTTGGGAGTGCTAAAGTGAAGGAAGACTGTGTTCAAGGCAACCTGACCTGTTGCTTTGAGGATTGTTAGGCTGAACTACTGTGTGGAAGATATTGTCTGCCACCTGACTACAATCTGATCTGTCCTTTCACACTTTTACATGGCAACTTTATTTGAAATGGGGCAAGGAGTCTTCCATTCCTCTGTGATCATACCTATGGAGGATCGTAGAAATCAAATCATATGAAATTAGGGATTTTACCATCTAGTTGTTACTTGATGGTTGCATAACTGTTGCTTTGTAGCAGGAACTGGTGGGGTTTGACCCTCCATTATGAGGCAAATGTCTACCACTCCAAAGCTACTTTACCAACCTGTAACTCTTAGGAAAGAAACACTGAAATTGTTATGTGTGCAAAAATTAATCCCTCTTTCATCCTGCAGGCTATCAAGGTTAATGTTAAGACAATACCATGCAACACCAAGTCTAACTTTTGGAACCCAGCCATAATTTTTATTCTGTCATTTAATAATCAGTTTATGCCTTCTTCTAAGCACGAAGGCATCTGTTCCCTTGATTTAAAAATCAGGATATGTAGGGAAAGGAAGTTAAAGCCGAAGATTTATTTGAGGAGGAAAAAGAATTTTGCTCAAGGAGGTTTTCACTGCTGGAAAACTGGACCTAGAAAAAACCCACTGTGGGAGAAAATTCTTTCCTGTGAACAGTACTACTTATTTTTGCCTGTCTGTTTTGAGAAGTTAAGTCCCCTATTGCAAGAAGAGATAAATGTTCTCACATTTGTTGGAGGCCTCTCGGGGAGAGAAAGAAACCATAAAACACAGAGGAGATTATTTCTTTGAAGTTATGAACATGCAAAAGGTGTTGTTATAAAGGCACCAGAACAGGACTCACAGGGCTGCTTTTTGGCCCTGCTTAGTTTTCACTTAGCAGTGTATTTGGGGTTTCCAACTTCAGAATAAGCTTTTCCTTAATACATTAGCCGTGGTTTGGTCATCTGGGTTTACCTGCGTATGAATCAATTCTTGCAGGATATTAAGAATATAGCTCCATGAAATGCTAGCATTGGTTGCAAAATTACTCAAGTCTTTAAAACAATCTTTTGCTGTTTGACTTTTTTTTAACTCAGAACATTTTAGTCATCAGGTTTATGGAGGACCCCTAAATAACAGTTTTACTATCAGAATGATGGGTGTAAAAGCAAGACATTGCTACCACAGGGCAAGAATGACTAGGTAAGGGCAGAAAAGAACTGAAAACAGCTTTGTCCTGATAGTAAACATCTGTTTTGGACCAGATTTACAAATAACGTTTACCAAATTTCCGTCTTGTTTTGAGAGTTGTTCAAAATCAGTCAAAACCAAATGCTATTACAAGTTTTTTTGATGGACTGGAAAGTAGATGGATTTCACTGGCAGGTGCATGATGAATGAACTTGGGAAAAGAAAATGAAAATAACCAAGTCCAATATATTGCTTACTTCTCAGAATACAGATGCTTGTAGTCATTTATATTCTACAAGATTCATGGGCAGCAGTATTTACATGAATTTTTGTCTATTTTAAGCTTTCAGGAAAGTTGTGTTTTAAAATGTGACCTAAATATTAGATTTAGTTAAGAATTTTTACGATACCCAAGGACTGACCTGCATAAGAAAGAATCCTACTTAGTTAAACAAAAGGCTTCTTCAAATTTTTTAATCCGTACTTGTGAGATTTTCTCACAAAGTTTTAAACAACCTAGAATCTATTATTCAAAATTCTAACTTATAATATAAATGTAAATTACATCATAATCAGAGGAATGAATTAATCATAAACAGTGTCTTTATGGCAAATGTTGAGGAGAAACACTGCAGATAAAGGAAGAAAATCTCATTACACCACTTCTAGAGTGTGTGATTGTAATAGTTCTTGACATCAGTCAGCTATACACCTTATGGAAAACCACATGGGGACTAAACACAGAATCTCTCATCAGAAACGAATTGATACTTACAACTCTTGCAAGAAGCACTTTGAACATGTGTCCTAAAGATGCTGTTTGAGAAGCTGTGAAAGGAGCCTACAGTATTCTTAAGGCAGCAACCAGACAGGGGACATGTCTTCATGTCAGCACCTGTTTTCCTGTCAGTGTCAGAGCCACTGGAGGTACACCCTCAGCCTCCTGCCTCCATTACAGTTGTGCTGCAAAGCATATTTCACTTTTCCTCTCCTCTTCACAGAAAGAGGAAGAGCCAAAATGATAAAGAGGAGAGATTATACAGTCCCAAAACAATGGGAGAGGTTTTGTTCCCTGACCTTCATACACTGCTCATGGGGACCAACGCCAAGACCTGAGAGACCAAAAGAGACTTCTCTTGTTGCAGGCATGTTACAGATGAGCCCACCGTGCCTCAGTGGGTCATCTCACGGGGTCAGCAGGTGACCAGAGCACAAGTTGCACAGCTGTGCCCAACTTTCCCTTAAGATCAATTCTCCCATTCAAGAGAAAGAGAGAACATGCCAGAGACAAACCTCGGTGAGGTTAAAAAGCAAATCACAAAAGAGACCAGCAGTCCTCGCATCTTGCAGGAGAATGCAAGATGGTAGAAATTCCAATTTTGAGGTATCATGTCAGAAGAATCATGCTGGGGAAGCCCAGTTTGATGTTTCATTTGATGTCAGAATCACTTTTAAATTTTATTTTTAATTTTCTTCTATACAGACTTGCTCTGTTTCTAGCTCTTATAGAAAAACAAATTGTGTGCTGGAAAGATTTGTATGCAATGAAACATGCTCAGAGATAAAACTCCACAGTAAGGAAAGATCTGTGCTCCTGTCTGGGTTATCTACAACTCCTTCAGCTCTTAAAAAAGGTGAGACCTTACATACCTAACATTTTCCTCAACATGTCTGTTTGTGTCCCATAACCAAGAAGATAACACTCTGGTCTACTCTTCCTGTTTTCTTCTCGCCTTGTAGCAATCCACTCATGAATTCTCTGAGTGGTTCAGGCTATCTTATGTTACAGCATGCTGGAGAGATATGTCACCATCCGCAGTATTTTCCTTTAATATCTTGAGAGTTCCAGACCACGATAATATTCATCAATCTAAAAACTGTCATTATATGATGTATGATAGTGTTAAAAATCAAAATCCTTGGTAATTGTCCATCCAGCTGTACAGGGGATAACCCGTCCAGTTTATAAGACAAAGAAATTCCAGCTCTGGTTTTTATTATCCAAGATTTTCTTCCATCAAGGACTCTCCTGCACAGTTTATTTGAAACAGTCCAAAAAACCAAAAAGCTATAAAAAGCCACCTAAACAACGTATTAATGCATTTATAAACATCAAGTAGAAATCAAAATTGGCTATTATTATATTGAACGCATAGAGTTAAAACATTTCTCAGACTTCTGCTGTAAATTATTAGCTTCTAAATAATTATTGCTGGGATGTATTTAGAGCCACCATTTGCAATTCACATCTGATTTACTTTCTAATTAAACAGTGTTTACAAAAGAACTAATAATGCAACACATGGAAATTCAATTGCCGCTAATACCCAGAGTGTTACCTGTCTTCACATTTCCTACTTATATCCTGAGCATTTATGAAATTCTGAACCTCCAGCAGAGTTTCTCACATTCTATTCAATCGGGATGGAAGTTAGAGGGGGTCATGGAGGGTGAGGAATTTGTGTGTGAGAAATAACAAAATTGATTTAAAGGGACCTTGTGAAATTATCTTAGTAAATTTGATTCATTGTTTAAAATAGACAAAGTTCATAGACAAAGTAAGCTCTATTAAAAAAGTTTACTTGGAGAGACATGCAGTAAATTTCTAATATAGAAAATACCTCTTTAAATGTCATATACACCTGCCAGAAACCCATTCTTAAAGCATTTCTCCAGACCTTATCCTGATGAAACAGCATACAGCATGTAGGATAAAACTATAGTGTTCATTTTAGGAACAGAACCTCAGAAAGTTAAAAGATCTGACCTTGCTGGGATTTGAATGTGCTTTGTAGCAGCTTTATCATTCCCAGGGATTTAGCACACCAGCTGGTAAAAGTTCAACAGAACTTGATTATTTTTTATGCTAATCACATAGCATAGGTAGTAATAATTTAAAAGGTTTATATATTAAGTTCAAATCTCTATTCTGATTCGTAGAGCACATATGAAACAAATACACTGAACAGACAGAACAAGACAGACACTTTAAAAGTTTTTAGACACTACTTGAATAAAATTTAGGAATCCTCTTTTATAGGATCTATGGACTAATTGTATAGGATTTAGTAATTACGTGCATAGATTTTTTTTATGCTTGCAAAAACATTTATAGAAAGAAAGGGACATGAACACATTTATATCCCATTTATGCAACTGGCTTGAAAATCCTGTGTGAGTTTGTGGAAAAAAACAAGCAGTATCTGTGAGTGACACTCTTGAGTAGCCAAGAGACTAAACTGTGTTCAAATAAACCACTGAATTTGTTTCAAGATATAGCAAAGCTGAAAGTCAGTTCATAGCTGAAACTATGTTGAAAACAATTAGAATTCTGGTTGTATTCAACTGTGTTCATATCTTTTCATATTCATAAAACTTTGAAGGTTATCTAGGTAGAAAAGTCAAAATATTTATTTCAGGTAAGTACCCAGCCTGCTGTGAGGCAGACACCTTGTTCATCCAGTCAGGTGATCAGCAACAAAAGTATTTGATGATAAGTCAAGTTCAGAATTGAAAACTCATTCAAAAGCCATCTTATTTCATTATGCTCCTTTAAACTATATTCACTTCTGATACTAGCTGGATATATTCAAGCACAAATATATTTCCCAAACCAGGTCAAGGACACCACTAAAAGAATGTAGGATTTGGCAAATTCTGTTTGACCAGCTCTGCAGATTTGAACAAATCAAAGTCTGTTCATGAATAATCTGCAAATACAGAAGGAGGCTAAATTTGTCAAACAAATTCTTAACTCTACAGTGTTTGCCCAAAGCTACTCCCTGTTCCAAATGCCTGTTAGTCTCAGCTGGTCTTCTTTATATACTTAGTATACGAAAAAATCCATACTGGGAATAATTAAGGTGTTATGAATTTTAGAGAAAAGAAGTTTACTCCAAGATTCTGTGCATCTATACATGGATTTGACTCTGGCAAAATGCTGGTGGTTCTGCAGTCTATCACCTTTATTTATACAACAGGAACAGTTTAACTGGAACAAAGGAAAGTCACTCTGAAACAAAGAGGATCTCAGCCTCTGTGGCTGAGCAAGGCTGGGACTATTTCATTATGTCTGACCCTTGGACCCAATGCTCAGTCAGTCGAGCCAAACAATCCCTCTTCATACTCTGCTATGTCCCACACGCATGAAAATGTACAGTGAAAGTCATCTACATTTCAAACTGGCTTCTCCATGTACCATCTTATGAAGGAAAGCAAGTATCCATCAGCCTATTCCCACCTGTCAATTGAGGCAGAGAAACAGGCCATGGGTATCCTTTAAGTTCATCCCCAAAGCCAGTGAAACAAAATCTATGACACTCAACATTCTTTTTTCTTTTTCTTTTTTTTTCATTTTGTTTATGCTCGGCAGGCAGTAGGAAAGGTAATATTTTTATTATTTACAGCTATGAAGCTCTCCAATACAATAGAGTTCCAATTTTAAGTTGGAAATGTATTGCTTCAACTTTAGCAGTGAAAATATAATTCATGTCTTCTTTTTCTTACTTTGTTTCTTTGCATTTAGATAGGATGTGACTCTCATTTGGGGTAGTTTCCTTGCCTTCTGTGATCCCTGGATAATGTCTTCAATTTTGGTATTAGACTGATCTAGTTAATTGATCATAGCATACTCTCAAAGCCTCACTAAACCCTTCATGGACCTCTCCCATACTACTTAGCATAACTGTTCAACTGGCAGAAAAAAAATCTTATCTTCTCTCTCCAGAGGCAGATAATCTAGCCTCTAAATCTAGCAAAACTTGCAGCAACTATTGAAAAACTACATAGGATGTAATAAGATCCACAGTTAACTTTTCCCTGCTCTTTTTCAGTTACTGATTGACCCTTATTTTCTATTTTTCTTTTTCAGTAAGAAATGTTGACTGATAAAAGCTTTTCACTGCAAATCAAAGACGTTCATCCTGTTTTCTGTAAAAATTGGGGTACAGACAAATTCACAAATGCTTTGCCTGAATTCTGTTCTTTGGAAGAAATCTGGCTTGGCCTAGTGTATGCATTTGATCACTGTAATATCTTTTATCCAGTGAGTGAAACTGAAAGCAATTTACAGGAATAAGTTTAGCCTAGTGCTTAAGCAGAAGACTAGACCCCTGTTTTTTTCTGGTTTGGTTCTGTCAATGAGCTTTCAAAGGTAGTTTAAAATTTTGGAGGGGTTTATTGTTTAAAATATAGAGGGTCCTTGTGTTTAGTGAGCAGAAAACAAAATGCACATGCAGGTAAAGAGTAAATTTTAAGGCTACTCTAAAGCTCCTTCAAAGTACTGCCACTGATTTCAGCAATCTTTGGGTCAATTGCTCAGACCATTACTCCTGTGCCTATCAGTTGGTAGCAGAAGGGAGATGAAACTAATGCTTTGGACAGGCAGCACAGTTATGTGGAGCTACAGGTCAAACAATTTATGTTCTGACCCTGCATTTTCATTGATGCAAGCTCATCCCACTGATGCAATCACTACATCCCACTCCACCACAGTGGTGGATGATAAAACAGGATGATACTTACCCACCTTTTAAGGTTCCACTTTATCCTCCACCAGCAGTAATCGTTCTATGACTAGGAGGCTTAATTATTTTAGACACTTTGAGATGTGAGATGTTCTAAAAGTATGAAGTGTTAGCATTAATAATAATAATGAAAATGTAAAAAGACTAATTTCCAGTAAATTAACACAGAACTACAGATCAGTTCCAATCTTGTGGGTTTTAAGCATAGCATTTCTTCCCGAGGGCTACAGTACGATCTTTCCCATTTCATTCATTTCAACCAACAGTTATGTTCAGATTGCTTTTTAAATATTTAATAACTGCTTGGGACATTTTATTTTATGGCAATTCCACACCATGCATCCCTGAGCTTCTAAATTCAGCACCAGGTTTTAGAACAAACAAAGCCAGTTAATTCCTCTGTGTGTAGATCAGACAATCAACCCTCCCTTGGAGTTTTCTGAAGGTCAAGTGAAACATCCAAAGGAGTTTTTTATCATTTTTCACACCCTTCTTTCCACCCACCATCAAATCAAGCAAAGCTTCTCTTAATCATCATCAAGGAGACAAAAAGTTATAGTGCAGAGCAATGGACTGGAATTTCACACTCCATTTGCACAATAACTCTGAGGGCTGCTAATGTGCTGTTTGCTTTTTAGCAGGCATCTCTGCAGTCATCACTGAAATGCATTTTGGCGCTGCTCCCAGGGCAACTTAACTATTTATGACAGCTTGTCTTGAAGTGCCTACATGAACATTAGGATGTCCACAGCAATCTGCAAATTGACCCATCTACATGGCATTTGAGATCAGATGGAAAAAGCTTTAATAATGTAATGAAAGTTAGGGTGGATGTCATTTTTAATTTATCTTTTTTACGCACTCTCCAATTTTCCATCCCATCTTCTGGCCAGGATATGTGAAATTGTGAAATCCTCCCATATTAACAGATGCTAATGACCTCACTCTCACTTGGACTGTCTTTTATTACACGTTCAGTCAGACAATAAATGGGAAATATAAACAATCACCCTATGTAAACCATTTTCCTCCAGACAGTGAACCTGCTCCACCAGACCCAGATGTTTGCTTATTGTCCAAGTTGAGTGATGCTTAAGTAATTTAAAAGACAGACATTCTTCATGACAGCTTTCATTTTCATGCTGCTCCAAGGTTCAGAGGTGGATTTTATTCTTCGACCTTTATTTCAGCTTTTTATTCTCTCTTAGAAGCAAAGCTGTCTAATAAAACAACATTTTCAGACATGCAATAACAGAGAAGAAAAAAAACCCCTTCAGTTGAGATCCAACTTCAGCCCCCAGCATGGGTATGGAATTATGTCAAGGAAGTTCACCAGGATGAGAGAGTTTACAGCTCCTAACTGTTGCTGATTTATTCAGGGGGCAGCCAGAATTAAGCAACCTCATCTCATTAGGCCACACTTTCTCTGTTGAAGATTGATGTACATGAGGATCTGTGAGAGAAGCAATTTGCACAGAAAGTTATAGCAGAAGATAGAGAAAAAGAGTGAGTTACTTCCCATCTTTGCACCTTTGTTTTCCTAAACCTAGTTTGACTATAAATATTTTGTGTAGCTATTGGTTTTAAATATATGGCTGTGTAGTACACATTGCAGTTTTTCCCATAACACATCTCCTGAGGGGATAATTATCTTCCTGTCTCTTTTTGCCCCACAGGGTTAACAACATTCTCACTTCTCTTTTTGCTAGCACCTTTCCTTCCATGGATACCAGACACCTTTTCCCTCCAATTCTCAATCTGATTAGCAAAATTTAATTATGTTAGTCGCTGATCCCAGCTTACACTCTGAAGTTTGTTGCTTTTGTTCTAATGAGCAAAAGGTTTTGTGTATCGTAAGCTTATTCATTTTTCTAGCTATCAGTAGATCCTAACAAAATACAGTCTCTCTTTAATTATAGTCTTCTTTATAATCATAAACCACAACCCATATAGCATAGGCGTGTGTGTGTATATATATATATATATACATATATATATATATAAATGTATATATATATATATAAATGTGACCTCAACTTCTGTAAGACCTCCAGGCCGAAGAGTGGTGGAAACCTGTTCATAACCTAAAAAATATAGAGGTTTTCAGGCATAAAGGGGATTTTATTAGGTCCCTTTAAGATAATCCACTATATATATCAAGGTGTGACCAGTTTCAGAGTTAGGATGTAGGGCTGTTAAAGCAAAGCAAAACAGGAGTGTACTCTGAGAAGGTGCCTGTCTAGACAAGTTGCCTTTGTTATACTATTGCCATCATTGGTGCTACTCTACCATTGCAACATGAATGGGCTTCGTGTTACTGAGAAGTATCTGATTCAGGAAGTGTTATGATTAAAAGACTGACAATAAACTGGACTAGTTTTTCTCTTGTGGCAAGACTTGCACCAGTAATCATGGGCTGTGAAAATTCAAGGAAAGGGGTTATAGTTGTGGTCAAGGCCAAATGCTGCTGCAGACTAACATAGCAGTTTGCTGTGCACAATTGAAAGAAAACCAGGCAGAAAGCAGACTCTAAGGTAACAAAAATGATAACTCAAGAAAATACATTGGTTTTGCTCTTCAGAGAGAAACAATTTAATTTTATTTGCTGTGGAAAGCCTAATTTACCCCTGATTGTAAGTGCACCACAGAAGGTAAGCAATACACAGCTCTTCATGCCTGAAGAAAGATGGCAGGAATTCAGGGAAAAAACCCTCAGCTGAAGCTAACTGAGGCTACAAGAGCAGAGAAAGGGAGGGCTCCTTGCTGCCACCCTCCATTGGTTGGGATCAGCTCTTGGCACTCTACTTCTCTGTGCAACTAATGACGCTTTTATACAACTGCTAAAAACAGTGGTCCTGTTTATTGAACAGTAAAATTCCAGTCTCTTCAGCCGTGCCTTAAAAATGGGCTAATAGCAACAACCATTAGACACAGATTTCTTGCAAAAAGTTTTTCTGTGTAAAGTTTCACTGCATTTAATATCCTAGAAAAAGACACCTCTGAATTACAGTATTGCTTTGGAGAAGGTTGTCCTAGAAAGGGTCTTTTATTATTTTGCTTCATTTTTATTTGGTGTTGTTTGTTTGTTTGTTTAAAGACAGATGCACAAAGAACAAGAAACAGAGTTAAGAAAGGGAAACAGTCGTTGCCTTAATCTCAGACTTTCAACAAGAGGCAAGGTTTCCTGTGATTTAGTATGGTGGATGGAATTGTATCTTCTGAGAGAGACTATAGATTACAAAACCTTCCTACCTTGTGGCTGTGGACATTAGTCAACCCCAGCTTACTCAAAACAGCAGAAGTTATTCATTCCACAGCTATAATAATTCACAAAATAAAATGTTGTTTTTTTCTTACCAAGGACCTGATCTAGTGTCAGTAGTGTCAGCAAAAACGCTCTCATTGCCTAAGGAGTGGTGTCTGAAACAATAGCTACAAAGAATTCATCCTGTTCTTGTCTTCCTTGACTGACAAATATGAGATCAACTGTGCCTGAGTAGCATTCCTGAACTCAGCACCAACACCAGTCGCCCTGGCAAGTCAATTTGCTTTGGTTGCTTTCAGTCCATTTCAAAGGGAAGTGTGGTCTGACAGACTTAGGAGCTTTTGTTTGTTTTGGTTTTTAGTTTGATCTTTTTTTTTCACTACTGAGTCCTTGCTGCTCCAGGCAAATCTCTCCAGCAAGCCAGCTGGGAGCTATCAGTTCAATGCCTAGTCTTTTACAATATGTCCAAAGTTTCAGAGTAGATAAAGGTAGAAGTAATAAGGAAGATTGTTTCTCACATCTGAATAAAGTTTTAGTATCTGCAGCACTCTGAAAGATGAGTTCCAAAGTTTACACCTACATCACATTAAGAATCACTTCACTGGAAAGTTTAAAGCCTGCCAGATTGTAGGTCCTTAGACAACTCTTAGATCATCTCTTGGAAGACACAGCAAACAACTGGCCTGTGTTCATTATCTCTGTGACACTCATGAACTCAAGTCATGCCTTTTCCCAGCTCAAGAGTCCTAGGACTCACAGTCACTCCTCATGTGAAAACAATTACTGACCATTTACTGAATCTTTTCCAATTCTATTATATCCTTTTTGAGATGATCAGAATAGGGCTGCACACCACACAACTGCAGCATGGGTTTCTAGAATGGTATAATGATGCTCCTTATTTCATTCACTTAATTGGCCCTAACAACTAGATGTTGGTTTAGGTTGTTGCTGAGCACTGCTAAAATTTTCCTGTAACTTTTTGTCATGAGTGAAACACCTCAGTCTTACATGATCACAATAAGCTTAAAGTCCGTTTTTTGTATAAATCAATATCAACTCTGCTAATAATTCATTTTATGTGATGAAAGGAACTACATAAATGAGAAACTTTGTCATCTGTCTGAAGCATACTCAGAACTTCAGCTCAAACATGCTCTAACATGCTCTCATGCTTTGATTTGGTATTTGAAAGTCATTCTCACGGGATGGAAAATACACATTTCTGTAAATAAAAAAATAATAAACAAATTCTTCAAAAGTTCTTTTTTAAGCTCATATAACATTCATGGATAATAAGGGCTGACAGTTCTGGGTGAAGATAAAGACTACTACTTTGGAATGGAAGCAGAGCAAGCCTTCCTTACACAGCTTGCCTCAACCAGAACAGGGCGAATATTTCAAAAGAAATGGTTTAGGTTCCAGTCCTACCTTCTCATCTATGGAAAAAGGACCCGATACCCATAAAGAACCTTCATGACATCTCTGGGACACTCAGCTAACTTAAAGGTCTGCTGGTTGGTTGGGCAAACATTTACCAAGCTCAAAATAATATTGTCTTTTCTGTATGCAGGTTTTTATTAGAAAGTTATGGTTATCAGCAAGCTCAAATTCCTGTTATTGTCCATGTGAAATTAGAAAAATAAAATCCTTCTGAAGCCAACTCTGTTCCACCTGCACATAATCAAAGCTGGGAGTAGCCAGCTGTAATGCTGATTTTCCACCTGTCAACTCTTATGAGTCCACCTATACAGACACACAGAGTTTTGTCTATCTTTCCTCCATCCCTCTTTGCACTTCCCACAACACACACTATGCATCAGGCTTCCCTCACAGCTAGTTTGGAAGCAAAACACACTTGGATCCTATGAGTCTATCTGTGTGTGAAAAATTCCCATGGCCAGCTGTGCGGCAGTCTCTATCCACTGCTCCTGAGTGCCCAATGGAAGCTGAGAGGTGTCCCAGATCCAATAGGTGCAGCTAAGCCCTTACTGTCTCCCTTTGAGCTCAGGGATTTTTGAAAAGATAGGGTTGCTTGCTTCTGCATATTGTTTTTAAATTCCTTGTAATCCTGAAGTCAGCACTGGAGTTAATAAAATTCTCCCAGGTTCTTTAAAAGTCCACATAAAACACTTCATTATGTAGGTGTGCACTTACTGTGCACAATTTGACAATTTCAAATTTTTATAAAACATAAATATATTTTCTGGGGTTTGAAATTGACAATGTCACAATTTGCATGATAACAGGCATGAAGGTTATATATATATATTATATATATATATATATAAATATATATATATATGAAACCAATATACAAAAAGCCATAAAAAATATGAGTATAAATGTTAAACAAACCTTTTCAATCCCCAATTTCACAGTACAGTTTTGTCAACATACATTTCATCCTTCCTCAATCCATGCAAAAAATCCCTTGCATTTCATAATCTAAAATCCAAGAGGTGATGACATCTCACTGAAAAAAGCCGTACCCCCAAAAAAAAAAAAAACCAAACCAGAAAAAAAACCCAAACAAAACTAAAGTTACCAAAATGTAAATGTGCTACTTAATTTAAACTATCAGAAACCATATTCTTTCAGCTGCTGAAAAGCCTCTGCAGATAAACACTGGAGGGAGGCGAGGAGGGATTAAGCACTGAAAGAAACTAAGATGCCAAAAGAAATGTGCAGCTTGTGTGGGGATCAGGGACTCTTTCCTCAGCAATGCGTTCATAAATTTTATCCTGAGTGTATATCATGAGCAGAAAGTCAAGGATTTAATATTGCTGGCAGTAAGCCAGCAGCATGTTGAGAAGGTTTTTATATTAATTCCCCACATACCACTCTGCTGGTGCAGCTCAAATCGACCTGCACAGCCCCTTGCTACATCCATTCTGGCTACACCTACAGGCACAGACCTATTGGCACGTCTCAGAGGAGGCTTATACAACACCTTGCTACTCCAGCTGAAAGGGTCGCCAGTGATTCTACCATACACACCATAATTCTCAGTTTGTTCTGAAACTCCCTGTAGCCTTTTTTGCTATAGCTCATCTTCTTCATGCCAGCTCCCAGTAACTTTTTGACTCTTCATCACTATTGCTTTCACAGTAGAGAATTCTGTTCCTCTTTTGTCAAAGGAGAACTTTGGAAACCACTCACCCAGGATGAATTTGAATCAGCAGCCAGCTTTACCTCCTGTTTAGAGTCACTTGAGCCACTCAGCCTATAAGAACTATTAATCTCACCTGTCTGGAATTTCCATGAATTCTCTAGCCAAGAAGTCAGTCATTAAAGTTATTCATATTATATCTTATAGTAATGAAATGCTAGAGTGATGAAGGCCATATAAGTAATTTGAAGATCTAAAGGGAATGCTATTTAACAGGTGTATGAAAACTGAATAGAATATGATATATTCTGTCAAAGTTGAGCTTGGAAATTGCCTTGTTGCTTTGGGAATGTATTCTGAATATTTCCTTAACCACAGAAATATCATTTATGTCAAAGTGCCAGATTCTTAAGACACCCAAAGAATGCCAAAATATTACCTTGCAGTTAGTTCCAATGACTTCAAAAGGGACGTAGATCATGTTTTGGGTTTCTGAACCAGAGTGAATTCTACTGTTTGCTCAGTGAAACAGAAGATACAGCCTAAAAAGGACAGGAATTTCCAGTTTAAATAGTTTGCAGCCGGTAGCACTATCCTCCCTGCACTGAGGACTTTATTACATTTGAACTCCAGTAGACATCACCCATATAGGCATGGAGACTTGGGAGTAGATGTGCTTCCATCAGTCCTAATTTCCAGGTTAAGGTGGAACCTGATTACATAGGGGACTGTCTAAACAACAATGACTGGGCCAGAGCAGCTTGGAGGTATCAAAGCCAGCTCCCTGCCTTAGGACATGATTTCCAGCCACAGGGTCACTGTGGTGGTTATGTCTAGCAAAGCTGAACAGAGCGAGTCACAGTGGAAATTACGGTGAAAGTCCTACTAAGTGTACTGAGTGATGTTTTGTTAAAAGGAATGCTCAAACTTTTTATTTGAGAACTGAAGAAAGCACCTTCTGGTTTTGAGAAAAAATGTAAGAATATAGAAAAGGAGAAAAATGCTTACCACGAGAATGCAAAGATTTTCAAAAAGAAAGTGCATCAGTATTTTTTTCCCAGTCCAAATCCAAGTAAAGGTTAGTTTCAATACTTTAGCTTGGAAATAAACATACAAATAAGTTATAAAACTATACATATTCTTTATAATGCTTTCATATGAAGTTATAATAACAAGCCCATTCTTCCTGTCTTCTTTGCCAGTAAAGCCTGTCTTTGGCCAATGCATATTTTATTATTACGAAAAAAGCAATTAGCTAATTAGATGGGAGTGCTAAACTCAAGTGTCACTGAGAGGGAAATGGGAAAAACTTCCATCTTATGAGCAAGCAATCTAGTTTTTAACAAAGTCTGAACACCAAAACTTTAGCTGAAGGCAGAGGAAGCTAGCTTCCACACATGAATGGTTTTTGTCACCTGGATTTCCATTTTCCAGTCATTGACTCTTCACTGAGTGTCTTTCAAAATCATTTTTTAGTTAATGAAACACTGGTTCCCAAAACATGAATTTTGTTATTCATCCTCATGAGACAGCTTAGCTAATTCTTTATGAATCAAACAGTGGAAAGAAATTCTACATGAACCAAACAGGTTTCCAAAGTTTCTTATAATCATATGATAATCATCTGGTGTTAGCATTTGTATATGCATATATATACCAGTGTATACAATGTGTGTGTACCTGTAACCACAGGAGAGTAATGCCCTTTAAGGAACATTATCAGAAAAATGCAAGACTTTTGTCACCTTCTGGGAGATTTTCCTTTAACTCACCGTTTAAATTTAAGCAGTTGTTTCAAAGCTAGGTTTACACCAGCAGTGTCTACACAGTGCCTAGGTTAGATTCACAAACTCAATACCATATATAATGATGTGCAACCTTAAGATTATTTTGTTTGCCACAGCAAAGCCACTGCTGGAAGCTGCCCTTAGAAACACAACAGAAAGCTGGAAAGCTTCATAGAAAAGGGAGCAAAGACGAGCTTTGAAAATGCCAAATAAAGCTGGATAGATGCAACCGAATTTCCTGAAGTCAAATTTTGGCATGGTACAATTAACACCCCACAAATCAAGCACACTACCTGTAACCAGAACACTTGTATACTTTGCTAAGGTGCAATAACTTTTCCACCACACAGCTGGTTCTGTGTCAGAAGAAAAATGCCACCTACAGATTTCTAACATCCATTCAGCTATAAATGTTCTTTCTGGGTCTCCTCAGTGAAATACTGAACCTGGCTATCTTACAACCTGAACCTGTCTGTCTTACAAGATCTGATGAATCTATGCTGCAAGACAGTACTACTTAAGAAAAAGTGTTCTTGATACTGTTACAAATGCTTCCAGGGTTGTGAGTTTTCCCAAAAGAGAAACTGTCTTTACAGTAACTATTGTGAAAAAATCCCGACATATGTTAAGGTTTTCATATCACATCTTCCATATCACATCACATTCCACAGTATCATTCAATGTCTTTAAAATTCCCTGCTTGCCTGCTTACAATCTATTTTGCAGCCAGCTCTGTGAAAGCATTGTCACTTCCTCTTCTGCCTTTCTTCTTAAGGCTGCTAGTAACCCTGTTGTGAAGGAGATGTGTGAATATTAACCTATGTATACATTTGTCCGTGATATGATTCTGTCCAAATACTACTTTAATACACAAGATTTCTCATTTATGTAGAGCAAAGATCAAAAATCTGTGCTCATTTCTCCTCACACACCAAACTAATTCAATCAAGTATCTATTTTTAACTACCTCTTATTCTGGAAAAAGGAAAGTAATACTGAATTTAATGAAGTGGTGTGATGCATGTCAAGTGTAGGTTGGGAAGAAACCTTTTGTAAGTTCTGTCCTAGGACTTGCAGAGTGTTGTGCCATACAACTCAAAAAAAGCAGGACCAACCAATGAATCATAGCAGTTCAGAAGGATCTTTTCAAAATAATGTAATTCTTCATTCCAGTGACATTATAGATTACCTTTAAGAAGACACTTAGCAGGATAAATTACTTGTTGTTATCTGCAAACCAGACTTCTCACGTTCTTGGGTCCCAAATAAATACTCTTAGATTTGTAGGTTATTTCAAGATCAATATACATAGCCTCAGAATAGCAGAAAATTCGTTCATCAATAGGAATTGACGAGGGCATAATCCCAAAATTGCAGTTATGCAAATTAAAAGAGGCTATTTTGTGTGTGTGTGTGTATGCATGTGCACGCATGAGTGGGTGGGTAAAAAGGTATTGGTTTAAGACTTTCTCCCTCATGTGCCTCATCATGAAATTCAAAATTTTCCAGTGTAGATCAAATCTGAACCTGCTAGAATTGAGGAAAGTAAAGTCTAAGATGACAGGGGCAGAGGTTTTGAAATTACGTCTTTTCTGGATCTCTACTGCACTAAAAAATCAAACCTATGAACATGGAATTTTCTTGGGAGATTTTTCCATTCCTTTAATGTCTGGGTTCAAAAAAGACTCCCTGAGAAAGGATCAATCCTTTGCACAGGTGTGCACAGGTGTGCTATGTGGAATAGAGGGAAAGGAAAAGAAGAGGAGAACGAGCATAAAGATAAACTCAGTTTCCCTGAGAAGGTAAACATTACCTGTGAACCCCCTCTGTGCACCACTGGTTTGGATAATTACTTATTTCCAGCATGACTATTTTAAGATTTACTTGAACATGGCATGGGAATAACAGACTGAGAGAGGAGCCATCTCTAGGCAAAAACATTATGCAGGCTTTTCCTTTTCATAAGCAATTAATTATATACATCTTTCAATTAGCTATCAGTTTTATACTTTTGTACTCTGCTTTAAGCAGAATGAGCAACCCTTCAAAATGTGTTTGAAAAGCTAAAATACCTTTATTAAATGCAGGATTCTTTGAACATCTGTAAAAATTGAGTTGTAAATAAAAGTTCAAGATAGTTTAACTTTGAGTTTAGCAGCTGAAAAAGAAAGTTCAGGTTAATGCAGGAATTCGTAGAAGTCTTATTTCAAAGGTTAAAGACAGGCATCTTACTATGGCCAAATCTGAGTATTTCCAGATGAGACCTCTGAATTAAAATGTTCAAAGCACCAAAGGACTTTCTGAAAAATAAACCTCTTGAGGGAATTTATCATTCCCTCTAAATGTATGACTACAGTCTAGGAAATCCCTAAATTCAGGAGTAAAATTATTTCTTCACAGTTTTCTCCCCTATTGTATTTACTACTGTGTACAGGAAATATGCTGGAAATATTTTTTCAGCAAAAAACAATTTCACTACATAAAGCCCCACACAGATATTCTCCAAACATAGAAACCATTTCAACGCCAGTTTTGCAAAATCCAGAAGTAGGTAGTGTATTCATTCTGACCAGTGGTTTGAAGCTCAGAAGAATTTGTTTTTCTGAAGTTGTTACATTGCGCTTTCAATAACTGAAGGCCCATTAGCAGAGAGACAGCTGCTCAAATGGCTCACATCCAAGGTGAATGTCCTAACCACCCGTGCCATGCCCTCAACTCAGTGTCTAGTCAAATCTTTTCTATAGTGTGGAATACCTAAAAAGAGGGGGGTTTTAATTTTTTTAACATCATTTGAGGACACTCACCCAAGAAATTACATTCCCCTGTTCTCTCACTATGTGTTGATCCAAGTAAATTGGGGTTTTTTTCCTCACTGCTGTTGGCCTACCTTTTCCCCTGTCCCCACCAATTCAGTGAGCAAACCAAGAAGTCAATTATTTGTACAGACTCATGTGAAGTTTTTCACACCAGGAATAGTGCTCCTGTTTCACTGTCTTATTTGTCCTCAAAGTTCTTCCTTTCAGGAACCAGATTATAGCCTCATAGACCCGTAGGGTGCTACTGAAATGGCTTAAATACAGTAACTATTAAAACAAATTGGAGCACTAATTAAATTGTCTCTTTAAGGAAATCTTTTTCCATTCAGGAAGGTAAAAGGTACAGTATCCTTCTTATGATTGTGTCTGCCAGTGTATACACAATGTGCTTTTAGCCAAATTCACAAGTCTGTCTTCCCATTTGCACAACTGTTTTTCTTACATTCCATGTTTACAGGCACATGTAAAACATTTTTATGAACTACTGAACAGCATCAATACCCATATATCTCACACCCTAAAAGTAGGAGTGGATAATAGGTCTCTATTCACCAAATATTATTCATCCTACTGCAATGGGAAGCCCCCAGCTGGAGGAACACCTGTCAGATCAGGCCTTGTCCCTTCTGCTCTTTCCAGGGCTGGTTTTCATGACCCCCAAGTGACAACAGGACCAGATGATTTTTGAGGGTGCCTGATGGGTCCAGCCTTGGTCATCTACTTCCAGATTGCCACTTTCCCAGAGGCCTGCATCAGAGTGCTTTCAGTCCAATACTACACAGTGCCCACCAACCTGAACCAGTTTATGGCTCCTCTGAATGGCTCTGAGTAGTTCTGACTGCTCTCTACTGCTCTTGAGACCCCTCTCTGCAGAAGTAGAAGCCCATGAAGGTGCCTAGAAGCCCCTGAGCCTTCCCATTTAGGGGTAGAGGGGATGAATTGGCATTGATGGGTTTTGTTCTTTCTGCACATGTTAATCAAGCTCTGAGCTTGATTAACATGTGCAGAAACTGCATTAACTGCAGTTAAATGACAGTAACTGCATTAAACTACAGTTTTTCATACTAATGAATAACTATAAATGACATTTCTTTTTCCATTCAGGAAAAATTGAAGCTAACTTGAAGAATACTGCAATATCCCAAAAACTAAGTAAAATGCACTTTTCTGGAAAACAGAAAAGAGAAAAGTTAAATGTCTCTACCACCTTGACTCAATCTTCTTCTTCCCATTCAGCTGTTCATGCATACTGTGCAGGCTTATACTCTGACCTTCAATTAACAGAATAGCAATCATCTCCACCAGCCCTACACTGAAAACTAGAAAAGAAATCAGGCCTGTCAAGTGCTACAGCCCTTTCCTCTTTTGTTACAGTCTTTCTCATATATGTGTATGATGTCAGCTAACATGACCCTCTCTCTTGCTCATCATTAAGAGCCAGGGTAGCTGCTAACAGTCCTTGCAGCAAGGAGATTTCTATGTCCCAGGATTGACATAGAATTGAAACCAAAGTATGCATTTTTTTTTCCTTTGATTACAAAAATGGCTATCAGCAGGAGCTCACACACCGTCCAGGTAGTTGTCCAGACTCCTCTATGAAAAAAGCACACCCTGCACAGGAGGCTCCAGCTGTTCACTGTGGGAAGGACCATGTCTACACTGGCTACATGGGATTGTTTACCACATCTGTGGTAAATATACATATGGGAGTTAAAGCCCTCATAACTTCACTACTCATTCCCAATCTGTGCCCATATTTGTGCCCATGCAACTTTTTTAATTGAAAGGCTTATCATAGAAAGACTGACCAAATCAAATGGATGGTTCTGCATTTTCTCTAAGTGCATGTTCTGCAGATATTGACATTAATTTCTAGCAGAATTATCTTCATTCTTGCTTAAAAAATCTTACATTGTGCACATCATGGACCTCTAACTGTCTGCTCAGGTTACTGCTGCCCTTTTTGTTGTTCACACTTCAATCATTTATTATTTATTCATTGCACATTGCCAGATGCTAACAAGCAAACTTTTCAGAACAAAGACTGTCTTTGGTGCCTCAGTCTACTGAATTCAGGTACTGCTGCAGTGTGGCCAGTAATCTCAAGTGTTTTCAGTCAGAGAGATCAGACATCTGGCATTTCTAGCTCCTGGCTGTGCACCCTGGGAACTGCAGCATGCAGGTGCATCCAGCTGAATTCTGGGTTCAGCTGCAACTGAAGTGGGTTTGATCCACACCCAAAATGGTTCAAAGTTTAGTTCCATAACCATAAACAGTCAAGAAATGCTCACAAGAATGTAATTCTTTAGAAAGGAAAAGACCATATGATAAATTTGTATCCAGCAAGTCCCTGGTAAAAAATGCCTCTCTTTAGTCATACTGCTCTTCTGAATTGATAATCAATGATGTTTGATTTTCTTGAGTCCTGTGTGGGTTCATCAAAGACTTAAGGCTAAAAGTTCGAGTTCATTCCATTTTCAGAAAAAATAACAGTGTCAACCATCTCAATCTTGGATTTAATTTACCAAACCTCATTTGACAATACAGAAGACTAGAACAAATGTAAGAGAAAGATTTTTTTTGTGTAAAACTCTTTCTATTTCACAAAACTTTGTTCTATTGGCTTGGTTTTACTCTCAAAACAGATGCACATCAATATGGCAATGAGCATTCCGACCAGTTAACTCACAAAGTCTGCTTCTGACACTGCATGCATTTACAACACTACACTGTGGAAGTTACCTCTTCTCCTTAAGGCACTGGGAACACACATTGTTTAGAAAACAAAAGATGGCAAACACAGTGCACTGAACCATAATGAACAAAATCTCATCAGTCACATCTGTCTTCAGGACAGCTCCCAATAGAAGGAGGAGGTTACACTCAATATCAGCCTTCTTCATCTGAGTACTGGAGGAAAATCAACAGGACCATCTCTCCCCTAAGCAAATTCAGATGTCTTAGAGAAAATATCTTGTACATGTTCCCCTTTATCCCTGCCTGGTACCCGTACCATGCAGACAAGGACAGAATTAATTTTTCATTCTACATTCACAGCAAATAAAGAATACAATGTTCACTCTGCATCATTCTCATATTTCATCTTAATTATCTCTGCAAAGACTACAGAAATCATTATCTTTATTATGATGAACATCCAATTAGCATTTCCCATATAAATTTCAGATCATGAAGGGGGTTGTAATGGATAATGCAACTTCTTAATGGTCTTTCTTTTCCTAGCTGAAAAATTGAGGTGCTTAACAAAATGAAATTTAATCTGAGCCATTTTGAAACAAGTCAAGAACTTTTATTACTTGACAGGGAGGAAGGAAAGAGGAGACCAAAACTAAATCTTAGAAATAGGCATATTTTAAAAGACCTTGCTTTTCCAGCCCATTGCTCAAGCTTTCTCCTCCAGATAACTAAATACTTGTCTGGTAGGGATCAATAAGTTTTAAACTATTGTGAAAGCTAATAGAAGACATTTCTTTAATTAGTTCTACTATTTACTAAATCAAAAAATTATTCCAAGTGAATGTTCTGTTGTCTCTAATATAGCACTTCAATTGATTCCCATCCATCACATGTAGAGTGAAATTGCCAGTAATTACATCATTGCCATTACAAGGCAGTAAGGAACACAATACACCCCTGGTGCTGCTTGTGTACAGAGATGTGTTTAGAGACATGCCAGACGGATTCCCTTAGGATGGTTTTGGCTTGGGGAGAATTAATTCAGCTGGCAATTTTAGAAGTATCTCAACCATTATTTGCACATAGGAGTTGCAATTATAAATGAATCATGAGGTCCATAGAGTCTAGTTTGTCATCTCTAATTATAAATGGTAACTATTTCCCTGAGCCAGGAAAAAAATCAGACCTTTGCTGATGTCCTTCTATCTAAGCCAGCAGACAATTGTAGTGACACAAAGCAAAACTATACCTGGTCCAAAAATGAAGTAGGGATGAGCCTGTCTAGTCCCTTTTGCCTTTTTATCCCCTCTTTCCTTCTTTTTTTTTCCCCAGAAAAATTGTACACCTTTTCTAGCCCATGTGACCTGCAAGTAGCTCTTCCCAGTTTCTGGGAGGCTTACCCTATGGCATGAGCAAACACTCACGGGCATACACGCACACAAACACACATACTCTCTCTCTCTCTCCCACCCTTCCCTTTCCCCCAGCATTTTCCCATCCTTCACAAATAGGTCCCAAGATACATTTTTCAGGTTCAATACCTCCTTGATGAGATATGCAAATAGAGGTGCTACACTGGGTCCATGAATTGCAGTGAAAGAATTTGGCAGCCTTGAGATGGTCTACTTCAGAAAATGTGACCATTTCAGTAGGGAATCAGGGTAAAATGTGCCCCTCGGAAGTAATATCTTACAGCATAAGCTTTCTATTTTATAGTAAAATAATCTGTTAATTACCAAGCAAATTGTTTCTCTAGGAAGGTATTCTGTTCCGAGAAGAAGTTGTTCAGTTACATGTAGTGTGTTTTTCTTCTGTCTGTTCAATATTTGATTTAATCAGGACAAGAAAGAGAACTCTAACTTTGACACTGTATTCATGGGCATGAAGTAATTGCAGAAATTTTTACTTGGCTTTGGTACTGGTACAGGCTGTTTGTCCCAAATGGTCTTGTTGCATGTAATAATTTTTTATATAAGTCTATTATTTATAATTCTTTTTAGGCCTTGCCGGGTCCATTAAGTGAAAGAGTATAATTCATGTTTAATTGTTGTTTCATTACTGTATATAGTATGATATAGGTCTAAGTTTAATTTTAGCATGCATGGTAGATGCATGATATTGAATTAAAAGAACATAATAAAGTCTGGTTACTGTAATTTCAGATTATGTGTTTATTATTCATATAAATGTGTAATTCATTTCTGAATCCTTCCTTAAGCTTCATCTCAGTCATGTCTAATGGCACCAACAATTATTATTCATATCAAAAAGCATTTTTTAACATCTATTTGCATAATAATTTTCACTGGTTTTCAGTTGTTTTTCTCCCTGAGAAAAAATGAGAGGATTATCCGGCTACTATCATCTGCTTTTGTCATTTTATATGACCCTGTTTGTTTTCTTTTCTACAACTGCTGAATAGACACCATGTCTTTTTACTGAGGAGATTTTTGTGTTTCTAATATTTCTTTTATACCCTTTTTCTGACCTTTTTTATATGGATTTGGATGTTGAGAAGTAGAGTGCATCTTTTAGGTCATTATGAATTACCTTACTCTAGGGTCATGTCTCCACTGCACCATAATTACACAGCACAACTGCATCTTTCCTTCACTTATGTATTCCTCACAGTAAGGAGATCTGTGTTTTGGATGCACAGTGATAGATTTACTGTCTGAACTGCACTTAAACCAGAATCATACATATGATGCGCTTAATTAAGGTTTATGGAAACTGAATGATTCCACTTCTTTACAAATTAACCATCAGGAATGTAAGTTAAAATAATGAAGTCCTGTATATCGTGTACATTTCTTTTTAGACTGCTTTCTAATGACACTGCGTAACTGTGCTCTCTGCTTTTTTTGCCCACTATTCTACTTCAATGTAGTAGACAGAGAAGTAGAATTATCAGAGATTTAGATTTGGCTACATTTCATGAAAATAATTAGTTTGGCATCCTACTAGTGCCATTTGAAAGGGGAAAACTGTAGTCTTCAGAGAACAACAGAGAAAGATATTATAAATGCCTTAAACAGAAAAAAGCTTGTCTGAGTAGTGAGTTCCCTGGTGTCTACTTAAGAGCTCATTCCAGTTAAAACTTTGTTCACATTTTTCACTTTTCATTTTTTTCAAACACATGTCACTTCACTCCATGTCTATACAGATTGGCCAGTGTTACATACGGGTTATAATCTTACTTTGTCTTTAGCCACTGAAATAAATTATTTTTCTGAATAAGGCCTCTGTCTCTACGGTAAGGTTTTATTAACAAAGGCCAGAACAACATGCATAGATGGGTATAACAGAAAGGACATGAAATTTACAAACAAGGAAGAATATATAACATTAATTTAGGGTCTGCTTATTAAATAATGAAGAAAGAGGTGTTTATAGCTCTATAATTCTAAATGATTCTCTCTTAAATGCCCATCAGGATATATGAGAAGTTGGGACAGTTTTACTGCCCTAGCAGATAAATAACCGTATAGTCAGAAGTTCCTGATGGAAATTTCAGGAGCAAATTTATGGATGGGCATCTGCAGCACAGTAGCTGATTTTTCAAGCTAAACTCATTAAGAAGCCTTAATAGTGATTGGCAAGTTCCTTCAAACAGAAAGGCAAATAGGTGAACAGGAGTCTGCTTAAGAAGCTGTATGTCATTGATTAGGAGTGAAAGGCATGTCTAATGTATTTTCTAGTAAATCTGCTTGTTGAGTAAACAAATTTAGCTATTTCACACAGAAAAAAAATGTGCTTCAGTGAAGCCAGGTGTTACCTGGAACATACCACAGCCTCAGCCTAAGCAGCCTTGGGCACCACCTGTGTGTGATATTTCAAAATGCTTGGAGTTTGCAAATTTAAAAAACCCTTACAGACTGCAGCCTAATGCTTAGAGCTGATGGAAAGAGCTAAGAGTCCTTGAGTTTTTTTGCATCTCTCCCATCTCTTTCCTTGACATTTTGTTGTTCAAGCTTGTCCCACTGTGAAGAACAGCCTTAGTGATAAAGATATGTTTTATTTTGTTGAGAAATTACAAGATTTAACCAGTTAGAGCCTGTTTCTATGCAACTGAAGCTAATAGAAATTTGTTATTGACTTTCATAGAGATAGAAAAACAATATTAAGGATTTTAAAGTCCTTTCATCCAAAATATATAAGCATACATAAGTATGAAGCAGGCTGCAGTGGAAGCTATTTTGCCAAGCATGTGGGTTCAGCACCATACTCAGCCTTCAGATACTTGAAGAAATCTTCTCAAGGGCCTTATAAGTCATTTGCTCTCATAAGCCATATTTTAATAATAGAAAAATGTTGGCCTACTAACAAATATTTTGCTGGTTTTTTTCCCACCAGAATAATATTATTAAAAATAACAAAATGCCTTTGTATTAATAACTCTTAACACCTCCCCTGAGCAACTGTGTGCCCATCACATAGTCATATTTGCATAAGAGGCAAAGGAAATTTTATAGTGGAGAGAGGGAAGATAGTATAAACCTTGAAAATGTAAGTAATTTAGTTCTTATCAACTGTGGGACAATTTTGAAATAAGACACCTCTGAAGCAATTTTCTTCCTGACTCCAACAGCTAGTGGCTCACTCATGTGCTGGAGCGTAAGGATTGTAGACAGCTTTTAATTTTTTTTTTCAGTTGAATGCACCCATAGCTGTTCTCACAATGCTTATTTTATTTGTGGTCAATTTTTGACCCACTGACAAATATTTTTGCCGCTCTCTTCCTGTCAGAACAATGGAGTGCAATAACATTTTTCTCTCATGGAATGCCAATAGAATTTACACATTTGAGAAAATATGTATTCATAGAAATGCGGTGACTGTTTAACAACAGTTAACAACAACCTATAACAAAAAGTGGTGTCTACTGTGTCAGTGTAGGAGGGCATGCACATTAGCAGATGGTAATTAGATCATCTTCCCGTAATTTGATAATTAAGATACAGTGTTTGATTAAAAAGATTTACACTACAGTTTGGAGAAAGAATTTCTGTCCTGTAAAAAGCACCATGAGCTCTTTAATGAATGCAAGCAGCCTGGCTTTTCATTTTATATTTCATCTGAAAACTCACACTGCACACAGACCCCTCACTCTTTGCTTCCCCAAATAAATCACACATTTCTGAGGAGCAGGATTTGCCCAGTCTTCTGAAATTCCTACTAGGTGTCATTTTACTTTGTCACTCAAGAACATAAACAATCTGGTGTAAGCCAGACAGACTTCTTTTTTTTTTCTTTCTATCTAGAAAAATAATATTGCAGAAATATCCCTGTTTCACAAAATTATATCAATGAAAACCTATTTAACTTAACATGAAAAAAGGCTCATTTTCTAAAGCACCTTCTAACAATGCTATCTATTTAAAAATAATCTGTTGTCTGTAACTTAGCCATCATGAGGCAGGTGGTGGAATTTCTGGCAGAGTATTTTTCTTTCTAGAACGTGCTATTTTCTAAACCTGCAATTTTCTACAATAAATATCAGACAAATTTTCAGACATAAAATCTAAGTAAAATATTTTGTGCATGTCAGTCTGAATCTCCATATTGTATGCTCATGTTCACATAGGATGATTTGGGAAGGATTCTACTTTAACAGACTAAAGGTAGAAATACATATGACAATGTTTTGGGAGAAGTATGAATGTTTCAAGCAGAGTTCTCTAGTTTTCCCTAGTAAACTTGGGCAGGGTGCAGATAAATGAATATAATTTCAGTCATATGAGAGAAGTGAAAAGATACAGTGGCATTCTAAATATTAGGTAAACATCAGGAAAAAAAATAGATAAACACATCATGCAATGAGTGAGCAACTGGATCAGTTCAGGCACAAAGGATAATAGTAAGTGAGTTTACATCAGGCTGGTGACCAGGCACTAATGGGGTTCTATAGGACTCCATTTTAGGGTCAGTTCTCTTCAACATCTCCATATGAAGCATAACAAAGACATGTGCCAGATTCTGCACTTGGGTTGGGGCAACCCTGTGTGTACGTACAGACTGGGGAATGAGAGAGTGGAGAGTAGCACCATAGAAAGGGACCTGGGCATCCTGCTTCATGGCAAGTTGAATATGAGTCAGGAAAAGGTTCTTCACCCAGAGGGTGGTTGGGCACTGGAACAGGCTCCTCAAGGAACTGGTTAGAGCACAAAACCTGACAGAGTTCAAGAACTGTTGGACAATGCTCTCCAGCACATGGTGGGATTCTCAGGGTTGTGCCATGCAGGACTAGGAGCTGAATTTCGATGACCCTTGTGCATCCTTTCCAAGTCAACATATTCTATGATTCTATGATTAGTTGCAGCTCAAGTTAGCCATTCATTTATAACTGTAATTTGTTCTCACAATAACTCAGTACCAAATTGCTAGAGATTATGAATCATCCTCAGTATTATATTCCCCTCTGAAATAGGAAGCTCAAAAAGTTGTGCAATAGTAAATAGATTATATTTCCTATCACAACCATTAAAATCAGTCAAGTGGCTAGAACCTGGTATTTCAATATTAAGCAAACACTAATAAGGCAACAGACAAGTCATCAACATGATTAACAGGCTGACATCTACTTCAGAATGAAATATCATACTGGCAACACAGCAATCCACTGCTGCTTCCTTTGGATCAGGAGCTCTTTCAGTGAATTCAGGATTGAGTTTGATCCTTTGCCCATTAGGCCTTTTTCTCATCAGACCTTTTGCCCATCAGACCTTTTGCCCATCAGACCAGTCTTAGCCCATACGAAAAAATTCTAATAACAGAGCTCAGCATCACTAGTGAATTAATCAACTGTTAAGTACTCTGATTTAAGACTGGTCCAGATCTGTAAAATCATTTCCCAGAAAAGAAATACTATAATTACAATAATAATGGCAACCACAATAATAATATCTACCTTTACATAGTTTTAAGCTGTAGGAATCTGGCTACTTTAGAGCAAAAAAAAAAAACCAATCGGAAAGCCGTTATTTTGTATTCTCTAATAACCCTGCAATGCACCTGCTGAGACAGACTTCTTGCTTAAAGGCAACAAAACTAAATTCAAGTTGCAATATTTAATCCATAAATAATATAAATAAATAATGTCACCGCTGTGGGGTAGGGAGACATCAGAAAATATAAAACATGGGTAACTTAAAATCCAGTCAACCAAGCAGAATTTTCACTCAGACTATGATTGCTAAGAGAGTCTGGTTAAGCATCATGTAGTTTTATTCTTTTTTTTATATTCAGTCTGTTTTGCTCAGTTGATTTTTTTGCTGAAGAGGAGAACAAGCAATGTGAAATCACAGCAAGAAAGAATGGCTTTGTGGTTTTGCCAAAGCCAGGATTTTCAAGATAGCTCATAAGGAAGTTTAATTTCACTTCAGGGTCAAAGTAGTAAAAATTATGGAAGACAAATGGTGCATCTTCTTACACCTCCGAGCTCTGTGGGAAAACCCTTTTTTTGCTGATCTATATCAGCTATGTTTCCTCTCTTTCAAAACTCTCCAAAAAGCACCAAAATTTCATTGAACTTCATCTAGACCTTAGATTGCCAAATTGAGTCTTATTCCTCTCTTTCTTTTGCCTTCTTTTCTATCTTCATTAACCACCATGTAAAAGAATCAACTGTAATCCTAAAAAATAAAGAAATAATAAATTTTTTAGATATGTACAATCCTCACAAACCTCTGATCATAAATGGAAACTGAAATTCCTACCCTAGCAAACCTTATGTTACCACTAAGTAAATAGTGATCACATGCTTTAAAATCTGGTAAGGGTCATAAAGTCTTGGCCATTCACATTAATATGAGCACATCTGAAGGATTCTAAGAGAACTTGAAAATGTGCCATCCTGGATGGTATCCAGAAATTTATAACCTTTGCAGAAAATGTATTGTGATCTGTAAGGGAAAACTTGCACTACATATGGTTAACACAGAATTATTTTATTTCCTTAGATGAGCAATGAGAAAGGCAGGTTTCTCTTTGCCTCATAATTGTCAGCTTCAGTGTTGGTGAATCACAGAGTTTCAGTGCGTATTGCCATGGAAACCTACAACTAGGACTGTGCAACTTATCTTTGTTAACATACTATGCTGTTTGCAATGTCCTTGTTCAGTTCAAGAAGTTTAAAGGATAAGAGAAATACCTCCAGATCAGTCTCGATACAAAATCATGTTCAGACTCACTTTTAAATCAGTCAGATTCTGGTTTTCTGTACACCCACTCAATATGCATTATTTGTTTCTGAGCTATATCCATCACTATGGCTTTAGTTTAACTCTTGACATTTTATCTGCACATCTTTCCCCTTACTTCAGGGGGGAATAAGTTATTGCATGTGGATTCTATCTAATTTGTTATTATTTGCTACATCCAAATCTATTCCTGGCTTCTTTACCATCACCTTTATTGTTGTCCACAGCCATAAGGTTATGCAGGCCTAGAGGGATCAGATAGAATATAAATATGATGCTCTACACCCTTATTTCATTAAATACTATGCACATGGTAGTGTTATATGAACAGGCAACCTGCTGTGTCCACAAATTTGCCACGCTTTAGTCTGCTAAAACTTTATTGGGCACAGTATGGAAACTCAATTAATACTGGAAATTACATTGCCTAATATCACCCAAGTTGCATACAATCACTTTTTCATTATATCTTTTGTTCAATCCCAGGCTAACTTAAGAAAGTAAGGTCAGTGTCCTTCCCCTTACAAAAGCCCATTGACAGGAAAGCAGGGATCTGCTGGAGAGTCTCAGTGTGGAGGCCACTGGCATGGCAACAGCTGTAACCTTTTCACCTTTTCCCAAAGCAGCTCTGTTGCTGTGTTGCAAAATAATGAATACTGAAATTTGACTGTTCGATAGATTTAGCTTCATAGCAACCTTATTAAAATTACTCATCTTTATTCCTTTAATTGGTTTTTATGTTGGGGTTTTTTTCTTTAATTTTTCCTGGGCTCTAGGTTCCTGATCTCACAAACAGAAAACGTCATCATACTAGGAAAAAATACCCTAGGCAGCATCTGCCTTTCACTTTTTCTGTTACTATGGAATATGGTGGAATAACATACTAAATAGGGCCCCAAAATCCAAACATAACCCTCCCTAAACCTTACCTTCCTTCAGAGCTTGACTTGACTAGATCATCTTAATACCATTCTATTCATAAATCTGTGCAGGTCATTAACTGACAGAAGATGCAATACTGCCAACACCTCTGCCTATGAGATGGTTAGCAGAGTACCTTTCACCATGGAGCTGTCAACCCAATATCTGAAATGGTTTCATGTAATCTTTTCCTTTATAGAAGATTCTACATACTGGGGGGGGGGGGGGGATTTAAAAAAAAGGATTTAAAAGCAAGGAAAGAGCAGCACTTCAGTCTCCATAGACTATACCATGAATTTCACCTTAGAGACTATCCCTGTACTGTACACATAGAATCCTAGTATCATTTAGCTTGGAAAAGTATCTTCAGATCATCATATAACACATATTCCAGAAAATCATATTGTGAACAATTAGCAGAATTTTGAATTGGTTGAAACTACTTTTTTATCATCACTGGAACCTAGTGTTTGGGTGGGTGGTTAGAGAAATTAAAAATTAATTTTTTAGACACACTAACAAAAATTAAACTAAATTAAGCACCAATTAAACCAAATCAAGCTAAAAGCTGGGTTCCATGGTATGTGCAGTACTTCAAAGGAACAAAAGTATTGTTTGACTAGATATATATATATACTGCAGTATATATGTTTGATATATGTGTAAGGTCTGAGCTGTCTGCAATGTGGAGAATTTGTCTTTTGCATTCATAAAAAGCTCTTCATGATTGTTCCCCTACCACGTTGCTGTTGGTTCAGCTTTATGTTACTCATTCTTTATCGGTATATTGATTTCAGCACCAGCTAAAAGTACAAGGCTCTCCTCAGGCTCTTTGACTGAAAGTTAGTGCCTGTTAATAAAACCCCCTAGAAAATGAGAAAGCATCCCAATGTGGAAAATCTGTGCATCTATTTTGAGATTCTTTATACTTTGGGTAGGCTTCTCTGTCTATTTAGAGCTCTAAAATGTCACCAAATTACTCCTTTTTATGTGGTAATTGATTGCTGCATGTCATAAAATGTGCAATATATTTATTAGCAATTTTGGTCCTGAGATTGTTCCCGACAGGGTTGGGAAAGGCAGAATCCTGTTGGCTATATCCTATTTCTGAACACTCAGGTTTTGAGAAGTTACTTATGTTTCTCTAAAAGTTTAAACATTATTTATTTCTAACATAACACGATTGTAATAACTGGCTCTCTGCTAAATCCTTGCCTTATGAGTTAAGATAGTCCTCTGTGCCTTTTTTATGTGATTTATATTTGTGTACACAATTGCAATGGGTTGATCCTGGCTGGATGCCGGGTACTCACTAAAGCTGTTCTCTCGCTCTTCTCTGCAATTGGACAGAGGAGAGGAAAAAAAAAACCAAAACACCAACAAAGGATTCATGAGGTGAGATAAGAGCTGGGAGAGGACGCTCATCACCATCATGGGCAAAACAGACTCAAAGTGGAGATATTAATTAAATTTGTTACAAACAGGATCAGATCAAAAGAGTGAGAAGTAAAATAATCTTAAAAACACCTTCCTCCCACTCCTCCTTCCTTCCGAGTTCTACCTTCTCCCCCCCAGCAATGCAGGGGGATGGGGATTGGGGGTTATGGTCAGTTGTTGTTTCTGCCACTGTTCAGGGAGAGGAGTCCTTCCCCTGCTCCCGTGGGGTCCCTCACACAGCAGACAGTCCTTGATGGACCTCTTCAGCATGAGTCTATCCCACAGGCAACAGTTCTTCCCAAACTGCTGTCCTGTGGATCACTTTTCCATGAGGTGCAGTCCTTCATAAATGAGCTATACCGGCATGGGTCCCCCACAGGGGCCACAAATCCTACACAGGAAAAACCTGCTCTAACATGGCCCCTCTCTTCACAGGCTGCAGGTCTCTGGCAAGACCCTGTTCCATCATGGGCCTCCCATGGGGTCACAGCATCCTTCGGATATCCACCTGCTCCAGCATGGGCTCCTCCATGGGCTGCAGGTGGGTCTCTGCACCCTGATGGTCCTCCATGGGCTGCAGGGACACAGCTGCTCCACCATGGTCTGCACCACGGGCTGCAGAGGCCACAGCTCCAGCACCTGAAGCACCTCCTGCTCCTCCTTCTTCTGCACTGACCTTGGTGTGTGCATTGTTGTTCACATGTTCTCACTCTGCTCTTTCCTGGCTGGAATTTTTGCTGCGTAAAAACTTTCTGGTCTTAAATACGTTATCACAGAGGTGTTACTGTCATTCCTTATTGGCTCAGCCTTGGCCAGCGGCAGGAAGCCCATCCTGGAGCTGGCTGGCATTGGCTCCACCAGATAGGGTAAGCTTCTAGCAGTTTCTAACAGAAGCCACCTCTGTAGCCCCCCTCACTACCAACACCTAGCCACAGAAACCCACTACAACAATTTATATAAAAAGGCATACCTGTTAAATACATCCAAGTACCTTCACAAGGTGTCATACAAACTTCAACAGAATTGAGATTGTTTACTCTTGATGATTCTAAAAATGAACATAAAATTTCACCCACACTCCTCAGTTTTTAGAAATTCCTCACTCTGATTGACAAGAGAGATTGCAAAATCTAGTGTTACATATGTAGGGCTACAAGACAAAGCATCACATACATAGTCAAATAAACCTGAAACTCAGATACCTGCCCTTGAAGCTCCTACTGCAGTCATCCAAATAGATGGGTTCATCCATCTGTGACAGGCTGTTGTTGGGCTGTCTTCAGGCACTGTCCATCCACTTTTGCACCTGGGTCAGTCTGTTGCACCTCCATCCTTCACATCAGGGCTCTGGTCAACCTCTTCCAACTCATGGAAGAGGAAGAAGACAGGGAATGTGTTGTAGCAGTGGCTCAGAGGAACTTGCAGGCAGGCTTAAATGCCCAGGAGATACACCTGTAAGTGTTCAGGCTGAAAAACTATGTCCCAAAGTGACATAGACTCTAATTTCCCAAGGTGATAACTTTGGCTGCAATTGCACTTCTAAGAGCTGCTGTTCATTCTCCTGCTTAGACCGACATCCCATTGAGCCACTCAGTTACCCTGAGGCACCTGCTGAGGTACCTGCACTATACACCAGGTCAGTAAAACCCATCTGTAAAATAATATTCTGGGACAGCATCATAAGGCTCTGTATGATGGAGCTCCTGGAAGGCTCCTAAAAGTCTGAGTGTAATGACTCCAGTCAAGGCACTGCTGTTCAGAGCCCTGTACCTGGAAGGTAGGATCACGAAGAACTAATCAAGCAGCAAGAGCTCCTTCTAAAATTTCTAAGCCGGGTTAGAGAGGGTAATTTAACTGTGAAATTGGTCCAGGAAAATAGTCCCCTGTTTGCCCTCACTCGGGTGTCTGAAAAGAACAAGCTTAGTGCAATTGAAAGGATCTCTTTGCAGCACCACTGAGCTTCAGAATGGGGATTTTTTAACATTTTTTGCAGATTATATTCAAGTTAAATTTGAAATTGCATTTTTTTAATCATCTCATAATAAAAAATAAATCCTACATAAACAATTTGAACAGCTATGACATAAGAACAATGGCTGATGTGTTATGCTCATGCCACATAACATACATGCCAAACCTAGACAGTTCCGTAATGATACTTTCCTTTCTTACCTCTGCAGACTCCTTTTTGATTTTTATGGTAGCATTTGTCTTTTTTACCAATTTTCCAAGCTTAAGATTTTCTGATGACATAAAGTGTAGTTAATAAAGTGATAGTCAGAAGCTCTTGAATAATCTGCCCAAGGTATTTAGCAATAATTTGCTTGTTCTGTAACCTAATAACCATTTTAGCTTCAGGGTGCAATAAAACAGAAGTGCTAATTCAGTAGTGTTAAAGGAAGACTAATTGTACTGAGGACACATCCTCTTCTGAGCTTAGTCACTTGTGACCCATTGTGAAGCTACCAGAGAAGAGCCAGGCACTCTCCTGTGCTGAATTATTCATGGGCTTATCTGCTTTAAGGGGCTGATAGAAGCATTGTTCATATGGTTGTACTCACCAGAATCTGGCTACACTCTTCTCGACACAATTTAAGAAGCATTCAAGTCATGAACATTCAGATAGGGAAACACAGATTCATGTTCTATGCAATGTTCATCTGATATTAAAAAGACTGGAACATTTATCTAAAAATGAGACAGGATGTGTGAGAAAACGGTGGAAGGGAAAGTCTCATGAGCAAATCTGTCCATGGATTGTGATCATGGCCTGCACTAAGATGAAACAACTTTCAGCTACAAAGCTCCCTTGGCTCCATCACCTATAGGTGTGTAACGGTCCCTTTATTTCATGAGCCTTTTACTGTCATCTTTACAGGAATCCAAGAACTGTACAAACCAAAAAAATATCTTCTGAAATTTGATTTCTGTATTAAAAAAAGTTAAAAACTACATTACTAACAATCAAGCAGAAAGTTCTAAATTGTTTCAGTGGCAAAACAGCATTCCTTCAAGTGTCATCACCTTTAGTGCACAGCAGGTCTTACTTAAGTCACAAGAAGGAAATTCAGTCTCTGTGTACATTCAGTTCTTGACTCAAAAGCTGAACCTGGTAAGTACAGTACAATTTTTCTTCATATTAAGAGATGTGAGTGCCCACAAAAATAATTTCAAATGGTACCAAACAGTCATAATACAATAACACAATTGATCACTATTAGTCTTGGATGAAGCTAAAACAGCATTAATGAGGAGGAACACTCTGTTTTACTGCACTGTGTTTAAACCACCCAGACACAATCATATAACTTTATTCCCTGTAAAAATTGAAGCTTAAGAAAGAAATCTTTATTCCTCTATGTATCATAAATCATTGTGCAGGGTTTTCTGTTCAGAACAACTAGTATTTAAGGCCTTGAACATGTAGAGTGATTTAAAGCTAGTGCTTTCCTTCACATTTTTATATATACTTGAATCTGAACAGGATGAAAAGCACTGGGCATATGCAGATCTTACATTCTCAACATGTTAACACATTGCATACAAGCAATTTGCTGGTGCTGCTATCTCAAGCATCACACTCTTTAGTTCAAACAATTCTTACCAGAGGCAACCTGAAATGAGAACCAGGCTGGTCTGTTCCTCTCAAATCTTACGTGCTGCCTAGAACTGTTACAAAGAAGTCATAATTTTAATATATGCACAATTCTGTTTTTAAATACACTATCTCAGGCCAAAGGGGTAAAGCTACAGAGTCTGTCTGAAGGGAGGTCCAAATTTAATGGAAAACCAGAAAACTTCACTCTACTAGAACTGTTTCCTAGCTCAGATAAACTGAATTCTCCTGGTGGAACTGGGAACGTGGAGACAGAGGAGGAGGACCTAGCCCCAGTGGTTGCATATAGCTGTACGTATGGATATAATATTTATATCACAGTATTAGACTTAAAATACATTGTCTGGACTATGCTGATATGCTCTAAATCAATCATCCTGTTTAAAAATTAGCTAAATTCTTTAGCAGTTGCAATCACACAAATGCAGCTGTTTGAGTGTCACTCTACATTGAAAATATAAGCATTTGTATTCATTAGGTTCAGAAAAAATTGCAAAACTCAAAAAATAAGGGTCTTCTGCTAGGTGTTGATGTAGCCAAATATGCACCAATCCAGCAAGTCAATACATGCCAGTTTTACTTATCTCTCAGATAGAGTTGACCTCCACTTAACTGTGAAAACGTTAAAACCCTTTCTCATTGATTTGTTTGTTTAGTTTGAATTTGTCCTATTAACAGATTCTCTGTCAGTCTCATAATGGAACAAGGCACTCACTAAGAGAACCAGTAGAGAATTTCTCTATGAATTTTCAGGGCAAAGCAAAGTGTAGTATTGCGTGAAAGTGCTGTTTTCCAACGGTAAGAGAGGACAGCACATGCTTCCTTATGCACAACTCTCACGAGCAAAGGCAATGGTGTTTTGTAAGGAGATCAATAAAGAAGCTTGCAGCACAGAACAAAGAATGCAATCGAGACATTGTCCATCAGGTTTTTCCCATCTTGAGTGACAGAATGCCACTCCATTCAGATACATTCATGTCAGGGTAACAAACCAGTGTTACATCTTTGTATCTCAACGGCACATTATTACAAATAAACATGTCATAAATGTGAATACTACAAAGCTGAGGTTCTGCCACTACCATAGAGATGGGGCTAGGAAAATATGGGCATCAGAGTAGAAACCCAGAGATGCATTGTTCACGGCTCAGTGAGTGAATGAATATCCCCATTCTTTGAAGCATCCAGTGTTGGATTTTGCCTGGCACAAATTTACCTGAAACTGTAGGCTTTACAAAGGTTACTCTCCTATCTGTAAAGAGCTATACAACAGGTGCTCACATGCTACATGATGCTCAGCTCTGCAGTCCTCTACTTTAATCAGAAGTCTGTGTGTGTTAGGAAGAAAACATGAGGGACAGATGCCTAAATGGACAAGGCATTGTCCTACTTCAACCTCTTTTAGTGCAGAATCTCTTGAATAATTAGTTACCCCAATATTTGCCCTTATTATGAAAACTCTAATGAAGATTCTTCAGGAAAATATCTATATACAAGGATAATATTAAAGCTTCAAATCAGTTGTTCTTGTGTATGGGAACAGACTCATGAGCTCTATTTTGCAATCCAAAGGGTTCTACAATTACAAATCTTCTGTAGTCTTATTTGATCTGTATATGGATTTACATTCCTTCCATATTTTCCCCTAGATTAATTCTGTGCAGCTGGAAGCTTATCTATCCAGCTGTTTCGGTAAACACAGAATTAAGTTAATGGCCAGAAAGTGCCAAACACTGCATATTTAGTGCAAAGATAATGGAAGACACACTAATGCTTCCACTGTCCACTCTGGATATTCAACTGCCAAAATTCTTCTATAATTTGTCATGTTGTCTCCCACATACTTACAATTGTGATGTTCCTACTTTCAGCTCTGAATCTATCTTTAGCCATTATGGGCATGTCCAGCATAATATTGGTACCTTGGCTGACTTTTTACATTGCTGTGTTGCAGCACTTTACAGTTCACCACTTCTGCATATTCAGACAAACAGTCTGTCATATCCCTAGATTCCAGATATTTCTGTACCAGCACTATTTCCTTGTCATCATGGCTGGGCTTTGTGAATGAAGATCTAGGAAGGGCTCTACCCACATTTGTCACAAGCGCGTTGGTGATTAAAAAGACCAGTACGAGATAGGCACATCCGGTTGCAAAAGGCACAGCAGAAAGACTCCTTAGGTGGTATATTCTGCAAGACATGATTCCTTCTGCATTGCCTTTTCTCCTCAAGAGTGATCCTGCGTGCTTTCTCGAAGGCATCAGCAGCATTATAGATGGTGTGTCTCCAGGCCTCTCGATTGGAGGCCAGAGTAGACCAGTTATGGTGATCAATATGGCCAAGGCTGAGATGTTCTTTCAGGGAGTCTTTGTGTCTCCTCTTCGGGGCTCCTCTCTTGCGGTAGCAGGTGGCAAGTTCACCATAAAGCAAGATCTTAGGGAGGTGGTGGTCCTTCATCCTTGTATCTTCATCCTAATGGTTGCATTGGCATTTTAGAAGAGTGCTGTATGATATCTGTGTCCAGACAATGGACCATGTTGGAATACACTGAAGAGCTTTTCTGTGTGTTTTCCCAGCTTTTCTGTGTGTTTTCCTGCAAGGAAACAAGAGCCCATGAGTGAGCTGGAGTACCCATGTCCTCTCCTGGCAGACAGGTGCAATGCACACTAGGATCAGATCAGGCCAAGCTACAGAGAGCATCACAGTGTAGGTAATGTCTTCCTGTACCATTGAGACACATATTCAACTCGCTGCATGCCTTAGAGGTAGCTCAGTCTTTCCTCATACCTATGCCTCCTGTTGGACCCTTACAGAGCATCTCTCCAAGATTTTGCTGTCCCTTTTCTATCACAGTCCTCTTCCCACGTGTTCAGTCCGGCAAATGCAAACCTAGTTGAGCAGTGAGAATACGTAAGTTGCTCTGATCATCTTTGCAGCCTCACTTCTGTGAAGAGTTGAAGAGCTGAATTTTGTTTGCTTTGTTAGCAGCTTATATTTTTCCAAATATAGGAATCCTTTCATGAATGAAAATTTGTGAAAATCTGCAGATGCATAAAAAATTATTGTTCTGGGTAACTCATAGAAGATAGAAACCATATCATATAAGTCAGCCAACCAGTCAGGCAAAGGAAATTGTGAGCTCTCTGTGGTGATTACTCTAAGGAATGGTTGTTATGAACAAGCTAAGCAGTTCACTAGCAAAATTATGTCCATTAAGACAACTCCTCCTCAAAAAAAAAACAGCTGGGAAAAAAAATAAAAAAAAATAATAATAATTAAAAAAAAAAAAAAAAATAAATAAAAAAAAGCCAATGAGTGGAGGAAAAAAAAACAAAACTAGCAGGCTGATCTTCCCTGACTAGAACATTTTGCCAGCCAAGCATGTTCAAAGCACAGATAACAGACTTCATTCCTTGAGCCTTGACTTGCTGATTTGAGCTAGTTTGCAGAAAGTATTCATACAATATATGCAAATAAAGAAGTATTACTATAATTATTATTATTATCATTACTACTGGCTTTGGTGGTGTTGTTATAATCATCATCGTTATCATTATTATCACTATTAGCAGCAATATCATTATCACTAATACTATCACTAATATATTATCACTAATAGCAGCTATTCAACAAGCTGCTATTTACTTCTATCTCCATAGTTTTTAAGAACTACAGCCGTGGTTTAAGACTACACTATACTTACTACCTTTATCCAGTCAAGCAATGTCCATAGTGATAACCTCCTTAGTTTATGGTCTTTTTTACACCTGTGCTCAGCTCTGCAAGAGAAGGATATTAGAGGATGTCTGACTTCTGCACTTGGTTCCCTGCAGAAAAAATGATTTTGTATTTGACCTAAAAGTCAAAGGGACTGCAAATATTGGTGAACAGATCAAAAATGATTTTCACATTAAAATCTCACTGTAAATACTTCACAGTGATGAACAGACCAGTATTTTAAAATGTCTGCTCTAAGAACAACCCTTAATAAATTACAAAATAGCTGAACTACCCAAAGCTGCCACTACTAATCTGCGCAGTTGCAGCACAAGTGTTTTATTGAAAGACAAATGCTTATGTGGTTATATGTATGCAAGAGACCACGGCAGTTTGTAAGAAGTAAATCACCATGTCTATACCAGTCCCTTCTCCATCCTCCCTGAAAAGAGGGCACCAAGCACAGAGTCAGCCCCTGTCAAACTAAGAAGTGTTTGAGGTTACCCAGCACTAAAGCAGAGTGAGTCACATTATATGCGGAAGCTCTGAAGATGAAGCCTCTTCCAGGAGGTCCTTCCCCTTGTGCCATCAGCTGTATTCTAGGCCCAAGCATGAGTCTTTCTCTGGGGTCTAAATCTTCACTGTGAAACCAGGGCTCTAGTTCACATACCTCTTGGTGGACTATATTTTCACACCTGATGATTGCCCAGCAAACAGACACTGAAGAACCTAGGAAGCCATCCTTCAATTTCTTTGTGATTACAGTGGCTTTTCCTGTTGCAAATGCCACGTCCTAGGGATCAACAAATTAAAATATGAGTTTGGTTGTTCATGTGTCCTGAATTTGCCTTAGCTATTCTGCTCAGTTTTACACCAAAGGACATGAGAAAATGAAGCAGTTGGCACACGACACGTTGTGATATAGACCTATAGTTAGTAATACACTAAATGGTAAGTAACTTCAAAGTACTTCACATCTACTTCAAGCTTAGGTATACGTGTGAATAGTTTGGGAAGAAAGCTTACAAGCTCCTGTAATTGTGAACCTGTGTCATAGAAATATAGACTGATAGGGTAGTTCAGGTTGGAAGGGACCTCTGGAGGTCTCCAGTCCAACCAACTGCTCAAAAGAGGGTTAGCTATAGACTTGGACCAGAGTGCTCAGTCAGGTCTCAAAAAGCTCAAAAATTTTTCCCATATTATATGTCGCTATGCAATTCTGCTACTACCATGAGGCTGCATATTGACAGCATGTGGAAAAGATCTACAGTCAAAGAAATTGAGAGTATCAATCAATAGAGGTAGAACATTATTCTTCTCATCCTGAATCCTGTCACAAGGTGGGATGGTAAATATAAATGGAGGCACACTCAGCATATTCTTATTCAGAGTAGGATAATTAAAGTAATTGGTAAATTTATGACTGTCGTGAATGAGAGGTTTAGGTCATTTAAAGAATCACCATCAAAGATATTAGCAAAAGCATGTTTAATACAAATTTGAGAAAGTGTGACAAAGTTCTGTGGCAAGGTTCACTGTGTTACTTACTATATGAATGAAACATACAAAGGAAAAACAAGAGTACAATCAATTTAGAATGATTTACACAGAGATTACAGATGCAAAGAGGTAAGGATGCAAACAGGTAAGGGAAACCCTTCCTTTGAGACATAAGGTTCAGAATAGATCCCCTTGCTTTCTAAACTCCCATTGGAGATTAGGTGTGACTAGATTCAATTTTAGTCTCAGACTTGGACAGCTGTGTGTATCTAAAGGATTTAGCAGCACTTAATCATTGACTAATTTAACATTTACAAAATTATTCAATAGAATTTACTACAGTTACAACAGTGACTCAAATATAGCTCAAGATATACTTTCCATGGGGTATTTAAATTTATTCACACACAAACACAAAAATACACAAAGGTGCACATATGTGAATGTACTAATGTATATCTTGAGGGTTCCCCTCAAGTTCAGAGAAGTACTCATACTGAATGCCTTTGAATTTCTCAGTGTGCAAGATTTGAGCCTCCAGGAGGGGTGGTGTCAGCCCAGGCCCCAATGTCAGCTTCTGGTGTGTTCTGAGTATTGCCAAACTGAGAGTTTGCAAGCTTTAAGAGGTGTCCCACTGAGAGAGAGAGAGGTTGGTGCAGCCTGTTGTGGTCCAGGAGAACACAAAGGGCCGCACTTAGAACCACTGTTTATAGGGTCACAAGATGATTGGGTTTAGTCACCTGTCAATCTCCACCCTGGTCCTAATGCAAAATGGTAATTACTGTAGACTTTTAAAAAGACCAGTAACAATGATATCATTCCACTTGGGCTATGATTCAGGCAAGTAATGTTTCAGGGTTGTCAGGGGATGACTGGGTATCACTTGTCACCCTCCTTGGTCAGGGAGCTGAAGTTCCTGGTACAGATAATGTCACCCCCTGCTTAGTCATGCAAGAGTTTCTGATAAGGTTAAGGAGCACTTCAGGAACTATCAGTGCATGGCCGCATGACCACCCTGAGCCTCACTTGCCTCCAATATATCATCATCCTGACACTTTACTACTTCATGTCTTAAATCATAATAAATGCTTATTGTGTTCATAGCCTTAAATGCATTACTACTGATAAACTTTGGGGCAAAGACAGATTTCATTATAAAATAATAACACGGCTATAACATCAAGAAAAATCTGAAAGAAAGCAGAGAGAGAAACAGACACATTCTTCTACCTTGGTACGCTGGCCTGTCTTCATTTGCAAGCCACATAAGTTAGCAGGTCTGTACTTGACTCCACTTTATAGAATACACACTAGCAACAAAATAATTTTCTTTATTAAATGGTAAGAATTTATGTTTCTATACAAAATGCAGCTCAGAGAATATGTGATCAGGATATATAACACCGTTCCCTTTTGTCTTTGCAATAACTTTAAGTCTCTCTCCTGCAGCTCTTAATAAAGGAGAAAAAGCCCATATTGTTTTCAACTAATTTCTTTAGCATTTCTCAGTGGGTATTTATTTATGGGAGGCAACTGTCGTATTCGAAACATACTAAAGGTTTCCAGCACAAGAGAGAAACAGTCAGTGTATACAGAACAAAAATTTTTCTTTCTCTTTTGTCTGTGTTCAGATTACCAGACAAGGGGTCAGCCTGATACGCATCTTATATAACCAACTGGGCAGCAGTGAGTAATTCTCAACTAGTGATAAGGTACAGATGTGAAATCACCTACTTTACTCAAGAAAATCTACCTTTGAGAAGACATTTCATTTCATTCTTTTCAGTGTTCTGCTGGACATTTTCAGTTATCAGTGTTTTAATTTTTATGATGTCCTTCATTCCAAAAGATCTTCAAAGGCACATCCAGCTACATAAATACTTTCATCCTGATATGAGGTTCTGCAACTATTACATGTACTAATTACATGACTGCTTGAGGTAGGAAGTGGTGTTCTGTAACAATTACTATCAGAATTTGATCAGACAGTTAAATTTTTCTTCAAAAGTTTAGATATTCTCTTTCTGGTGTCTTCAAAACAAGCTTTGGACTGTTGCCTTATTAGCAGAGTAACCTATCAAACTCCTTCTTCTGACTTTAACAGGTTTGAAATAGCCTCTAGAAGGACAGTAAACATGGATGTGAGTCTTTTTACTAATGTATATTTCTTTAACCCAGTTGAACAGATGATCGGACAAAAATTAATCATGTTCAGTATTTATGAAATCATACAGGCTTCTCTTGTAGGAGAGTACAGTTTCTGTCTGGATCTCAATTCAGGGGCCTCAATGACTCTCCAACCAGGTGGATCAGACAGCTCAGAGTGTCCAAAGGATAGTTAATAAACACTTTCAGCACCTGTGAGATATGTCAATAGCATGTCTTATCATATTATTTGTCTATGTGATTAAGTTTATACTGTTGCTTGTGATGTACCATCTTTTTCTAGTAACTAGGTAATGAAGCATTTTGCCCAGATAATATCTTCTGATTGTATGTACATATGTATTTTATGTGTTTGTTAAAACCATATTTGTTAAAATTGTGGTGATCCTAAAAATCACAGGTAGCCCTCCTGTACATCTTTAGTTGACTAAAGACACTTAAATGGCTGGATACCAGCACACTGAGGTACCACAAACAGGTAGAAAGGATTTAACAGTGTTCCTAAAACTTATTCCACATTGCATTTTTAGATGTAAACTTTTATAATGACATTTTCATAATTATTTAAATGTTATGGTGAATATACTTTGTGTTCAAATTAAGATAGCCATCATTTGCATTTGAGTTCTACATTTCTGACGTGGATATGCATCATTTTACTGATTTTGCAAACTGAGGCTATTTGTTTCTGTTTATTCTTGATAGTCATGCAGGACTTTCAGGTATGTGAGGAAACTAGCACATAGATCATCAGTAATACTGCTGTACTCAAAAAATCTAATTTTTCTGGTTAGTAGCATGCAGGCAAGCTGCAGCTTCACAGATTTAGGACTTAGTTTTAAAGCAAAATATTTTCTGCATTTGTCAGATGAGCAGGTTTAATTTGGAAATACAGAAAGGCAATAAATACAGAACTCCAGGATATTTTATGACATTTTTTTAGAAATGTACGTTGAAAGAGAATATTTTCCAAGCATCCGATATGTCATTATATTTCTTATTTTACTGACCTAAAGAAACAGCAAACATTTTACTCTTTAGAAAAGTATTAGACCTGAGCATCCCTAGCAACTTTTTCTTCATTCAATCTAAACAGACTTCCTACACTCAGAATGTCATGCATAGGTTTTGCAATTCCCAAAACAATAAGAAAAACAGAGCCAGAAATACCAAATGTTACACTGTGAACCCACAGGTCATTGGTTTTCATTCAAGGGACTCAAAAGTCTAATTTTTCTATTCTGTTAGGGAATATGAGGAAAAGGAATAAGTCTGCAATGGGGGCCAGAAGTCTTTGCAATAGGGTCCCCGAAACACGGATGATTGTGTTAGGAACGTAATTATTCTCTTAAAGGTTATAGTAATTACATCTCTAATTCACTCTGCTAAGATCTATGAGAAGAGAGAGATCCCTGGAGTTCGTTAAGAGCTGTTTGAAGAATTTTAATTGCAAAAAGGTTATGTGGAAATGTTTCTTCCTACAGAATAAATAAACTAATGAAAAGTTACTAGAAATTTCCATGTATTTAGAAGGATATAAATTGTTTGCCACAAGAGAGTCACTTTGGTGTGTATAAATGAAAAAAAGATACAAGTTTTTCTGAGTAGGTTGTACTGGATTCACGGAAAGCCAAAAATACTAGTTTCAAATAACCTAATAAACAAGATGGACATATTGGGAAAAAAAAAAAGAAAGAATATTTTCATTAGCAGCACAACCAAAAAGCACATGCTTCAGAAATTAAAATGATAATTCATATTAGGCAGTTCCATCTTTAAATTGACTATAATCCATACTTACCAGTTGTCTCAGTATTTCAGGAAATCAGAATAAATATTTTATCATAGATACATCTCTCTCTATGAATGAAGTCTATAACACTTGACTATGAAAAGTAAAAAGAAAATTTTAAAAAATAATATTTTTTTTTCCAGCGACACAGTTAACCTCCAGAGTACTTTTTAAGCATTTACACGGAGCCAGAAAATATTGTAAGAAGAAAAAGCTAGTTAGCAAGTCTTTAATTTCCTAAATTAAATAAATGGTTTTCTTTCTTAAATTAATCTGGGAAATCCTCTGAAAGAGAAATCAGACACTTTGAAACAGCACATTTTTAAAGACCTGAGCTATTTCATTTCAAGACCAGTGTGTTGCAAATAATCAGTACATACAGTACAGGTTGAACAGCAAAATAATTTCCAAACCCTATAGAGAATATTGACTTGTGATGGGTGAAGTGAGAGAAATTTTGTCCATTGATTTATTTAGTTAGTTGCTTTTTCCTTGTCCTTTTTTCTAGTGTCCTGTTAGGACAATGATCACACAACGTTATTCTTGTTCTGGACAAGGTGAGAATGACAGGTCTTTTCTGTTATATACAAAGAAAATTATTTCCCTCTGCAGTGGCAAGTACCTTCCTTCCCTCTTTTAAAAAAATAAAAAGAGTTGACCAGGATAAAATTCCTGTATTCACGAGATTGTATAAAAAAGAAATCACTATTTCTAAAGTGTTTCAAGTAGTTCTGCAGATATCCAAGAAACAAAAAAGATGCTCAATCTGCTAATAACCCCATTCTAATTGGGTATCTAATTTGCAACACTAGAGTTGCACAAAACATGTATAAATAAAACAGCAATTAACCTTTAGTTCTCAGCATTTTTTTCTTCTACCCAACATGGGTCAGTTACCATAGAGATTATACCTACATGATGTGCAGATGTGACTCAAAACCAGCTGGAGTCTTCATCTCAGCCACATCTCAGTATGACACTAGGATAATTAAAAATGTGCTGAAAAAGAAATGGAAGTTCATCTGAAACACCAAAGTAAAAAGAAAAAAAAAAAAAGAAACCACAACAAAACATTTAAAAGGAAAATTGCTGGGGGGGAAAGGACTTTGAAACACTGGCAAAAAAAGTGTTTTTTCATCAAGACAAAATATCCTGGCCAGACCCCCAGGAGGTCAATGGAGGTCAATGAGCTGTAACTTTTGGTGTCTCGTGTGGTTCAGAGCTCAGCACAGAACAGGGCCTGGACCATTCACCAGCCGAACTCAAAAGATTTCAGTTCTCTATAGCTGAATCCCACACCAAGGCCATAACCTTATTCCATGCAGTAATTTATTCCAACTGCCTCTGTGTAGAGCTCTCTGTCCAAGGAGTACACTGAAACCCTAAATTAACTGTTCTAGTCAATGCTTGGCAGGAATGATCATCCTGTCCTGATGAGATTTTCTCAAGGGCTTTCCTGCAGTTTCCATAAAAGGGTTTTTATAATCCTACTAATTTTAGGTAGGATTGCATTTTGGTTACCCTTCCAAAATTATCTATATAAGCATTCATATGATACACTTGCCAGAGAATTTGTACAAAATCTTCAAATGGAATAGCTTTGTGCACAATTTCTTTTAAGCATCATCTGAGAGGCTTTTATCAAAGTTCTTTCTGCAATGCATTCAAAAGGAATTTGGCTGCACAGTGTTCACCTTTATGGCATGAGTATTTCACTGAGATAAGAAACGTGGGTTTCAGAAAGAGTGAAGAGTGCACAAAGTGCTTGGAAAACAAACGTGGTCTTTTCCACTGAAAAAGAAAGGAAATGAAAAGTAGTGTCTGTATTCCACAGACTGGATCATATAGTGATCTTTACTGGAATCATCATCATAAACTTCATGTAGCATCATTCATGTTAATGTATCACAAAAAGCTTTATAGACTGAAGAACATCTAGAGAATTAAACAAATTTTGCTTACAATAACAGAAGAAAGTCAATCAAATATGTATGGAGCCATATAGAAGAGCTGTATGAGAGCATAATGGTACTCCGTATGTACAGTGTCTTTTAGGTGAAAATTGCAACTTTGAATGGTCTGGGAAACTGAGGTAGGGACACCTTAGTCCTTTCATCTCAAAATAACTCAGTCAGAAATACAATCCCCATTACCTGTTACAGCCAGTGCTTCCAACCAATGTACTGCATAACCTTGAAGTTAAAGCAGAAGAAAGGAGAAAAAAAGACCTGGAGCCATAAAAGTGTAGAAAAAGCAGGGGATTTTTATCTGAAATGTGAACAAAGTTATTGATTGGGTAGAAGCACAAATCAGAATCTTGGAGAAAAACACTAATGAATTTTGCTTTCTTGAGGAGAAGATATGAAAAGATTGTACCAGAATCCCAGAACTCCAGAAGTGTTAATTGGTGTCTGGGGGAGCAGGAGTCAGTGGGGTACCCCTGCAACAACCTGGAATTTGGGTGATTTGCTTTGAACAAGTACTTGCAGCCACCTAGAAAGCAGTATGGAAAGAACTGGTTACATGGAGCCTAATGCATCCTTCCTGGGTTTTATTACAAATTATTATGAATTACTGTTTGTACAGTACTTGGGCAATGTAAATTACTGTTTCTTTATAAGTCCCATGCATTATTAATGGTATCATCCTCATGAAACCAAACATCTTTATTTTACTGAGTAAAGTGTGTAGAAATTAATAACCAAAACAGAGCAGCATTTCTGTGACAGAACAATTCCATTCCTCTCCTTGAAATGAGGCCAGGTAGTAATCCCAGATGGAGCTGAAGTACATGACACGGGAGGTTGAATATCGCTTATGCCACCATGCTGTGTCTGTGCGCAAGAGAGACAGAAAGTGCCATTACCTCCACTTGTGAATGAAATCATATTCAGAATGTTTCAGTGATATGGATAGGAAGGGCTAGCCTGCCACCTGGGATGGCTTAATGAACACTGTAATTAGCAGCACCAATTAACTAATTGTTAACCTGACAGGAGATAGTGCAGAAGCAGCCAGCCTCCCTACCTCTCTTGTCCTGAACACTTTTTTAAAGCCAGGAATCTTGCAGCATATTAGGACTATTCCTCATGGTTAGAAACTGATGGCTAGGTATTTTTCCTAAATAGAGTGCCACCACTGCCTTGAAATATTTCCAACAGAGCAATCAGAAATTAGCAGTTTGCCAACACTGACAACACTTCTGATCCAGGCAGAATTTTTTCTTTCTATCTCCCCAGGGAAAAATACAAAAATAAACATAAAATAAAATAAAATAACAAAAATACAACAACTTGAAGAAAATTGAGATCCTAAGGGTCAAAGTTTTAGATGAGGAGGCAATTTTACAAATTGCCTGACCAGGCCAGGCAGAGGTCCAGCATCCTAAAAGTTATTCTGGTTTTTAAGAACAATAGAATGAAAGACAGTTCCAGACCATGAAACCAGCTGGTATGAAATCAGAATCCTGCTCTAAGTTCACAGAAGGAAGTGTTGATCCACAGGTCACCATGGAAAAGCCTGCGGTCTCTGACCCTGCCACTAACAAACTAACAGCAGGATAGCACTGAGTTACCACTGCTGTCCCATCACTGAGCCCAGCCTGCTTCTGAGAACCTGCTCCTAGGCCCTCTGATCTTTGACGCTTCTTAGACTAGAGTCCAAATTTTATAAATGCATTGTAAATTTAAATGCTTGACAGTATTCTTGCAACAGATGGGTTTACTTTAACTACGGCTAAGCACAAGCAGATTTCACTGTAGCAACTGCCATAATATGTAGTAATCTGGACTTTTGCCATAAAGGAATTAAAGGAAACAGCACTTTATGAGAAGATCATTGGGGCTTTCACCTTACTTCCTTCAGATTTTTAGAAAAATTCAGATCTATTTCTGAATTAATAAATCAAAAAATGCTGGTTGAAATAAGGAGGCACAGTAAAATTATCTAGAATTAAATACTTTCTCATTTCTCTTAAGTCCCTAAGCATTTCTTCCTTACATTTTACTCAGGCACACACTAGTCAATCAATGAGCAGAACTGTGCTCCTCCACAACTTGTCTTCTTAGTTCACAGCCACCATCCACTGTTCTACTAATCTCTTCACAGGAGCCTCCCATGTTCCAGGCACCACATCCCTCCCAGAGTGCTGCCAGCTTTAGCGGTTCGGATGTCTCAGGCTGAAAGTATTGTGTTTCTTAATAAGCCAATAGACCTCGTGCACTTCTGTGAGGTATTCCAGTGGTTTTGGAATCTGTGTATTCATGTCACACCAAAAATGCAACTTGTCTCCAAAACCACTTACCAGCAGGAAGATGCATAACATTGAGAAGCAAAGAAAATTCAAAATTCAGTCTGTATAATGTTAATTAACGTCTCTCACCCGGCTTAGATTATTTCTGACTTGCTAACATTATGCAATGGAATCGTCTAACACTAAATTTGGCAGACATTCAGTGGTACAAAGGACTGAAATCACCATCCCAGAATGTTCAATATATTTTAATATTCTGAATCTAGTTCTAATTACATGACAGGGATTACATGACATTTGTAATCTGCAGAATTCAGTGTAGCGTACAAAAACCTGACCTGGATTAAAAAAACTACCTTAGGTACCAAAAATAGCTTAGCTATGGCAACAGAGGTCTCCATTTAGGTTAATTTACACTTTACCCAGGTAATCTTTGCTGCATTAGGATCACTCTTTCTGATGTAGCACTTACAGAAAAACCTTGACTTTTGCAGTCCCAGGAAATAGGTCCAGAGAGAGCTAGAACAAAATGCACATTGAAGAGTCCTGACTAGGCAGGATTTTACATCTAAACTGATGGACCCATCAGTGGTAGGGAATCGCTTATTCATCCTCTACAGCAGCCACCACCTACAGCCCAGCTCCCACAGTGGCAGCTGTCTGGGGCTCTTTGCCTTTGCAAAGTAAGGCAATAATGGGACATGGCCTATGCCACAGCCCCTCTTGATCATCTTACCTCCTGATCCACCTCCTGCATCCATTTAAAACCATTCCAGGCTTTTTGTACTACATCACAGTCTGACCATCATGTAGTCTTATCTGTTTGACTTGGTGTGCTTCTTGATTGGCTGATTGGTTGATTCAGCAGCAGATATTCCTGTTCTTGCTGTCAACAAGCCTCATTCTGAACATATATGATATTTGCCTTGAATCATCAAAACAAGCTGACAATAGCCAATTCCCTCGGTGGCAGTTACATCGGAGATTTCTGCTTCTGAAGGGCCATATGGCATGAGTAGACCATCTCTTTCAGCAGAGGCTCTTTAGGCACCCTGGCAGGCTACTTCCTCTGTTTGCTTCGAGCTCCACTGTACCTGAACTGATAAACCGAGAATCTGAGTCTTTAAGGATATCAAAAAAAGCTAGCACCTTCAACTGACATCAAATTTTCTCAAAGTTCTATAAATAGATGCCTTTTGTTTGACTTGTTCTTTGGGGTAATATAACATCAATGAGTTCTACAGAGTTTAGAATTCTCTTATCTACCCTTCAGTATCACTATATGTCCTATATTAGAAATTTCTATTAGGGAATGCACATTGTGATGTTATCTGATTTTTACCCAACAATAACAATAAAACAAAAATCCAGACCACCTAACTGTGCGCCAAGAGCTCATCACTACTTATCTTTTCTATTTTACAGTGTAAGACTGAGATTCTTTCATTGCCTAAAGTACTTTTTACAGCTTATCTAGCTTCAAATGTGCTTTGAAATACAAACCTACAGCTTTGCAATAATGACACTTTCACATCTTCTGATCACTTTGGGGATATCAAAACTGAAAAGCATATTTGAATGACAACTTTAGGTCATGTGCCCATGCAGTGGAATCCTTAGCTGGGTCTTCAGAATGTTAAAAGGCACAACAAAGATAGAGGAACTGCTCAATTTTGTAAGATGTACTTGGAGAAAAAAAAGTTGGAAATGGCATAACACAGTTATTCAAGGATAAATTGTTATATAAGAAAGAGGCTTTAGGAAGGAGAAGCAGCAAAGTTTAATAAAAAAGCTTAGGAAAGGATATAAATTTTTGGAAGTTTTTCTTTGCATTCTGAGCATCTCAGATCAACAGATCACAAGGTATCTCAGACAATGGAGATTTTTATTGTGCATTCATAGTCAGAAAAGGCAAGCAGACACGTTTCGTTTGTCCAGGACTGCACAACTAATGACAAAGACAGAAGAAGAACCTATCAAAGAACCTGTAATGTGAGAGAGCCAGGGGCAGATTTTCCTGACTCCAAATCTGGTCTTGTACTTCACTAGGTCTCTCTCCATTTGTTCCAAAAACTTCTGATTTTTTCCAAAACATCGCCAGCCAGGCAAGGGATGTGATTGTCCCGCTCTGCTCTGCATTGGTGTGGTCTCACCTTGAATATTGTGTGTAGTTTTGGGCACCAAAATATAGGAAAGATATTAAGCTCTTAGTGTCCAAAGGAGGGCAACAAAGATGGTGAAGGGCTTGAGGGGAAGCCGTATGAGGAGCAGCTGAGGTCACTTGGTCTGTTCAGCCTGGAGAAGAGGAGACTGAGGGGAGACCTCACTGCAGTCTACAACTTCCTTGTGAGAGGAAGAGAAGGGGCAGGCACTGATCTCTTCTCTGTGGTGTCCAGTGACAGGACTCGTGGGAATGGTCAGAAGTTGTGTCAGGGGAGGTTTAGGTTGGATATTAGGAAAAGGTTCTTCACCCAGAGGATGGTTGGGCACTGGAACAGGCTCCCCAGGGAAGTGGTCACAGCACCAAGCCTGATAGAGTTTAAGAAGTATTTGAATGATAATGATACACCATGATACAAGAGTCATAGTGTGACTCTTGGGGATGGTTCTGTGCAGGGCTAAGGGCTGGACTTCATGATCCTTATGGGTCCCTTCCAACTCAGTATATTCTGAGATTCTGTGATTTAAACTGAGATTCTTCTGAAAGTATTTCCACATGTTCTAAGTGCAAGTTGCCAAATCTAAGACAACAGATGATGAATGTTGGTTAAATTAAATAGATATGTAAATATTGAACAACTTCAGGTAACCAGCCTTTAAACTTCCATTCATGGCTTGAATGCAAAGAAAAAGAAATTGCATTTTTAAGTGGAAAAATGAATGGCACCCTTTGTAACTAACTTCCTCATTAAGCCTTCCTCATTCTTCCTTTGGGCTTCCCAGTTCACTAGTTTACACTAAGTTAAGCTTACAGTGCAGCATAGTTCAACAGTCTGTATTTTCATCATCCTCCCTGGGAACTCTCAAGGTCAATCTACTAATCAGCTCATTTTTCTCAGAGATCCACAAGGGTTGATTACCCCAAGGGCATCACTAATTAATATTCAGGTTTGAAATAGAAGACAGTTAAGTTTGATGCTAATTAAAGCTGGAGACTTCCATACCCAGAAGCCCACAGTGAAATCAGTTTTAGTGTTAGAATGTGTTTTGCACCATTTATATTTTTCCCTTTTACTATTTCAGAAATTCCTTCTGGAATCAAATGTGCCAGACTTCTCTGTCCAGTTTAATGGTCTGAGACATATTTGTTTAGCTTTAAAAATCTCTGCTATTATTTCAAAGGTCATCAGACACTTTATACATCTTCATGCAATCTTGAGGGACACTTGTGAACATCAAGTAATTTCCACACCTTAAATCATTCGCGACACACACAGTCTGCTTCTTCTTGCAGCTCTGCCCTTCCCAGAAGACGGCATAGTGGGCATGAAGGAGTTTGGAGGATCAGAGACCTTGGTTTTGGCCTCACCCAAGCAAAGCTGTTTATGATATCCCTGATAAATATACAAAATTCACTGAAGACCTCTTCTAAACCCTGTAAAATAATTAGAAGACTGCCACCTATTTAAAGGGACTTCAGCTCACATCTTACAAAGACATGAAAAATTGAAGTTTTATGTGTTGCTCATGCATATTCGTATTTTTAGATATCTTTACCTTATGGAGTTTCTGCCATTCTTCATTTACCCCCACATACATAGAGTAATTAGTCTTGATACACTTCAGGAACTATCAGTAGCCTATTAACTTGTCATTTCCAGATCTATACACAGGGCACTGCGTCACTTGCAGTGTCACTGACATTTGATATCGTGTTATTTTCTTTTCTTGACAGGGCCAGGGTCTCTGAGGGACAAAGGATTGGAAGTAATGTGCTGCACCCATTAAAATTAATTGCATGCAAACATTAGAAGCCAGACATCCATTTCAGTCATGAAATATGGATAAGGATTTGCAGAAAGCCATTTATATTAAATTACTTTTATGACAATATTTAACTTTTTGGTATTAAACATTTAGTGCCCTTTTGCTTTCCCAATGTGATGCACCTTTAAGCCTCCGTATTTTTGACAGAATTGCAGAAGTGGCTCACTATTACCTTTAGTGCTCATCTTTGAACTAGAGACGGACAAAGAAGTCAGAGCTATGATCACCTGTATGATGCAGCATTGGTCTAGGTGCCAACCAGTTGTGGCCAAACCTGTGGCCAAATACAGAACATAAAACTTCAGAGACCATCTCCAGTCTCATTTTCATGTTACAACCAAGAAGAAGCCAAGATAAAGCTTGGTGCCGCAACAGCAGCACCATTTATCTCAACTGGGAGCTCTTACAATAATAGAGTCAGAATTGCTCCCTGCCCCACCCCTTACAAAAAAAAAGCTCTTTCCCTTATTGCTTTTTCCCTTTATGTTCCACAGTAATTCAAAGGGGAAAAAAAAATCCCACATCAAAAGCAACTGTGTATCTTGACTCCACTTCTCTTTCCCATTCAAGCAAACTTGGTATTGACTTGAACTTCCCGGGCAGTTAACAGGGGATCTCTCTCTGTGAACCAGCTGCCTCTGCTAATATGATGATCAAAACCAATAGCTCAGCTTATGTTTCACTAACAGCGCAAGATCTGCTTCAGCTGCTCATAAGGGGAAGACTAGCGTGGGATCAGCATTTATGGTGTTGAAATATTGGCCCCTGAACAGCCTGGAGTGACAGTGATACACAGTAAAGCACCCACTGCTGGTTGTGAACAAAATCTCAAGTGAAAGACCCTGCAAATAAACCACAGCTTATCACTGGCATTGTCAAAGATTATAGAAAGCACATTCACTGTGCTATACAAAGCTGCTCAGTCCTGGGGATGAAGAGAAATTAACCACAGAATGAATATTAACTGACCAAGGAAGCTGACAGTGCTTGCTCTCTTGCTAAAGAAGTGTATTTGACCAGGTGGCTGAAAAGTTGGCCAGGGTAGTTTAATCATGCTTGTTTAATCATGCAAATATTTCATATAATTCATAGGCATCTATGCTTAGTTCATGTTTAATTTCACTTAAATGTGAAAATACTGTACAGTGTTGAAATACTGAATTTGTTCCTCCCCCATTCACTCACACTGAAATGAGCTGTCAAATTTCTTCCTCTTCTCCAAAGATAAGGAAAAAAAGTTGGGTACGTGTCTAATGAGCGCTGCAGTACCTTTTTGGAAGTATCCATCACATTTCATTTGCTCAAGTGCTTCCAGGAGAGTTTAGACTACACGTAAAGAGCAGTCATCATCAGCAACAATCAGAGGAGCAGCTCTGTTTCTTTTTGCCATATTCAAATAAAGTTCATGGATGAAAAACAGGTGCTTGAAGTGGAATTCAAGCAACTTAGGCCAACTGGCAGAGTGCACTGCCCATGGAGTTGGCAGTTATGGTGCAGGTACCTTAGGCTACTGATATAGAAGCCAAATTGGTCAATACTGTGAATAGATAGGGTTCCTCAGTCTTCAATGGCAAACTTGTGCACTGCTTCATAGGAAAATCCAGCCACTGAAGAAAGCTACAGTACATTAGTTCAGCTACAGGGGTTATGGCAAATGCACCTACCAGTCTTCAGCTTTACACATGAGCTTCCCTGAGGATGTGAAATTAAGTTCTTAGTCTCGGTCTCTATCCTCGACATGTTCAATGGTTTGATGCCAAAATAGGCTAAAAGCTAGGCACCCAGAAAATGAGAAACACACACATGCTGTGTTTGAAAAAAAAATGCTTTAAATTACTTGCCAACTTCCTAGTAGAAATGTCCTACAAAGATTTTTTTCACAATAGATGAAGAAGAGGAGAAGCAAGCATAACATCTACATCTGTAATATGTCAGGAAGCTGCCAACTCACAAGAACTTTATTTTCTTCCTGACGCTTCTTGTCTTATTGGTTGCACATTGTTTAACATCTCCAACACACAACAAAGGCATCTCACACGAAATGATTTCACGCCCTGTGTAAGCCTGACTTAGTCCAAAAGCAGAGCCCACGCCGTGCTGTGAGTGAGGCTCCATAAGAAAGGGTGCACCACTGCATCATTAAAGACTATACTGCGAGGCATAAAAGGACAGCTAAGATTTCAAGGACAAGTTTGGTCACACCTACATTTCCTTCTGGGGCTAAGATCCCATTATCCAAGCTGTCTTACTTATATTGCCAGATGGTGTAATGACCTAAAGTGAAAAGGTGAGCAAACACAACACAGCATGGAAATCCACTAGTTCGGGTCTGAGTGCCACCTAGACCCTTGAGCTAGTATAAAAGCATAACCTTTCTTAATACATCATCTTACTGTTCTTTGATTAGGAGAATTTGCAGTCTTAATATTGTTCTTGTTTTGTGTAAAGCTTTTCTCAAAAGATGCTACCCAAGAGTGTGAGCTGAAAACCAAATTCTCACTGATTTCTACAGAGGCAAGGCCAGATCTCCTATGAGACTGATGATCCATCAAGCCAACCTACTCCTTAGGACCTTGACCCAATCCATAAAATCATTACTCTCTTCTCCTGCTTGAAGAAGTAGCTCTTCAAGCATCACTTTGCAAAGCATAGAGTGCTGTAAAAACTCGTTTTGACTGAATTGTTTAAGAATTAGCTTTGAGGGTACAAACTCTGAATGCTGCTGCTGGACAGGATCAGAGGCCTCTGTTCCTCCTGTCTTCCATTCCCTGTGTTTTCCTTTGTACCCCTTCTGTGGTGTGTCAGTGTGTTCATAAAGCACAGAGCACAAAATGGCCTGGAGTCTTAGGAGTCTACAAATTTTTATCACAGAAATAGCAGGTAATAATTGTACCTCTGAACACACTGGGGCAACTGAGTCCAGGGGTATTTATCCACAGAGGAAAAGGTTAGTACCTTGCCTGGCCATGTAATGAGCTTTGTGTTATACTGACAGCACATTAAAAATAATGAGGAGAGGCTGTTTGTACAAAATTGGAATATATCATGAGCATCTTCTTCCCATCCAGTAGTGTGGATCTAGGTGTTGAGCTACCTTTCAGCCTGCTGCAGGTAAGACACAACAATCCTCATGCCCTAGGCCTCATCCTCAGAACCTTCATGTTATGGCCAGCAGTTCTGACCAGTCTCTGCCAGATCCTAGAAGCTTTCTAACTTTGCTACTGCATATTATTTCCTCACTGGATGAGTGGAAGGGTGCTGCAATTCCCCAGTCCTAGGCTGCTAGTATCCAATGTCAGGCCAAGAGTGAATAATCCAGTGTATGCCCAGCACCTGCGAAAGCACAATCTGTGCTTGTAAGGTAGCAAGTAACTTTGGCTGTAAGTGGCACATCTTGGCAGTGTAAACTCCAGTGATTGGAGGCTGGTGACATTTTGCCTGCTGCTATCTACAGATGCTCACTTATTACGAGTACGTGTTGCACTTGTCTTGCACTTTGTAGCAATCAGCCCTTTTCTTGGATTTAGGTGAAATGGTTTGAAAAGGGATAAAGGTTCATGATGTGGGAGCAGTTTAAGAACTGGTTTTGATGCCTGCCCAAACAGCCGTTAGAGGTAGAAGAAATGCCAGTCCAGAGCTGGCAGAGTGTTTCAAGGGTTTGGAGTGCACAAAACTGTGTGATAGATGTGATAATCAGATGATACCCCAACCATCTTTTCTCACTGTAAAAAGCTTAAATGCACAGTCATTCTCTAGGACATAAGACTGGTCTAGGGAAAAAGGTTTTGTTTGAGGGCTGGACAAGTCAAAACATATTCTAAAGAAATTGTTCATAGCCAGCATTTGTATTAGAATTTTCCAGGGGAAAATGAAGCACATCAGGAAGGTGGAAGCCATTAAAAGCATAGGCATGACTTTAAACATTGGGAAAATAAAACAAACTTTTAAAGAGTTTCATACCTGACATAATTCCATCTTTTCATGAAAACCAACCCCTAAGTCATTGGTTATCTCAGTCTCCAGAAATGGATGAGAAGGAAATAATTTTAATTCCCAAAATAAAATTATGCTTTCTTATCAACCTACAAAAATTTCAGACCCTAACATTTTGAATATTACCATTTTATTGTTTCTAAAACAACTCAGAATTTGACTTTATTATCATGAAGGACTATTTATTGAGACAGTCTCATCAAACAAGGTCCTTCCAAAACTATTTCTGTTGTTCTGTTGACTCTGGCAAGGTGTTCCTGAAACTGCTGGCTTCTCCACCGAGCTCATCCAGTTTTCACTGTGGGGCCCTCTCCCATGAATGGCAAAGGAATAGATGCCCATACACATCCTTTGTCTATGTTGCTATGGCATGGCTGTGGATGGAGCACACAGCAGGGATGGGCATGTTCTGACAATTTAATACTGCATTTTTATGGGCAGAAAAATATCCCAGTGTAAAAATGTCTTTGGCAGAACCTTACTCTGTAATGCCGGTACTCTTTTTCATATCCCAGCATCTCAGACAGCTGTGGTGCTTGCTCCAGAGTTACTTTCATGCCAAAAACCTTTGCTTATATCAGAGAGACTTTAGGGATACAAGAGTGTGTGTGTGTGTGTGTGTCTGTATGCACATAATGATCTCCTCCACTGTCAGTGGAAAGGCACCAACAAGGAAAGGATTCAGAATGTCTGCAACAACTGGTGAATTAAGCCACCTTTAAAGAAAAAAGTACCTGCTGGAAATTCTCATCTTTAACATTCCACAGACTTCTCCTTGCCATCCCATGTCACCAAAATATGCTTAATGGATCACACTGAAACTTTGCAGAATAGCAGGTGTGCATTTTACGGATTTAATTAATTAAAAGCCAGATCCAATGGGCTATGGATCTGCTAGTGCCAGATATGAATTGCTGCAAAAGCACATGTTAGATATGGGCTGTTCTGTGATCACTGTTTTCCCAGAATACAGGCCAAGAACTCAAGTTAACTGGCCGACCATGGCAGTAGTGAAATAAGAGTGTGTCAAAATCAGCAGAGACCGAGCTGAGCTCAAGAAAATATATTTTATGGTTCCAAGCAATAGCCCAGTTTAGGGGAAAAAAAAGTCTGCATTTATTCAGCAAACGACTTGTATCATTACTAGTAAATATAAAAAGAATAAACATCATAGAACTGCTTGAGCCTCTCTAGTTATCCACTGTTGAACTGGGTTCTTAATCATAAATCAAGGCAAAGTATTAATGATCTTGGTCCAAGGAAGCACTCAATCACTTTCCTAACTTTGGTTTTATAACTAGTCCCATTGGAATCTAATCCATAGATCAAATGTTTAAAGGCACACACAGGTCTAAGTACTTTCCTGCCTAAATCTTTCAAATGAGGGGCTAATATTTATAAACAGGAAACAACTCAATAAAAACATAAAGTGATCCAGGTCAGGCAAAAATGGAGACCAGTAAATGCAATTGCAAAACGTTTTTAATTAAGGGAGAAAGTAGAGCAACACTAAAGTGATGCAAGATGAAGCTCTAGACGCAAACACTAGAGATGCTGTACATGAGCTGTAATACTGAGTAACAATGCAGCAAAAAGTCAGCTTTCCCTAAAAGCTTGGACACAATATTGCCACTGAGGAAATTAATTTAATTAGATTAAAAAGAATATGAAAGTCCCTTTGCAAACGTAACTATTCACATACACACAAATGCAATTATTTTGTGTTTAATTGACAGGGGAAATTTGCATGTGAAATTATCAAAAAGAACTATTGCAAAGCAAACAAATAGCATGGAAAAGAGCTAACTGCACAGTCAATGCGGCAAAGATCCTGTGTTCTGTCTATGACTCAAGGAATGAAATAAAAAAGTTAAGAGCTCACACCATGAGCTCCCAGCAGCATGACTGTTTATGTGCAACAAAAGGACTAAACAAATACAAGGAAATGGGGAGAAAAAAGATCCATCAGCAATTTTTAACCACATGTTTTCTAAAGAAATAAACTCTCATGGAGCTTTAGCTCCACTTACTGGTTGTAAATTAAAGTCCTCGTATATACTCAAAGGACAGCTCTCCAATAATTTTTACTGCCTTCAATCTGATCTCCCTTAACAGTCAACTGAGCTACCCTGACTGACCTTGATGCAGCATAAATCTGAGGCGCAACACTCAGTAGAAGTCCGCAAGGTCTGCATGACTGGCCTCACCAGCGTTCACCGCATTCACCATAGGCTATCTGACTGCTACCAAGTGGGTCCAGACTTGGCAAGGCTAAAGGGGATACCTGGATATGGAACATAGCAAAGGCAAAGCAGAGTGAATGCAACCGTGATTCACGAAGCAGGCAGATCATGCACAAGTCCTCATACAGTTGCAAGACATGAGCATCTGCATGAAGCAGTGGCTCTGCCACCTCAGCACTACAAATGTTTTTTTAAATGCACTACAAAGGGTGCATGCCTCATATCACAGAGCAATAGAGAGTGCTGTGCTTATCTGGATTGGCTCCTCCTTGGCATCTGGATTTGCAGATTGAGTTACTTTAATCCTCCTCAGTCTTATCATGGAGCGCCTGTGGAGTATGTCAGCACATATACTTAGGAAGAACAAGAAATGCCAAGAGTAAGATAAGCTACAGTGGCCAAATGCGGCTAAGGAAACAACTGGAATTCCTTGAGTTACCCATGCACTAAGGCCAATGTCAGACTTGATAGGAATAGGTACAGAAGTACCTACAGATAGCTGATCAGAGAAGACCAGAACAGCCTGAACTTATACCAGCAATATTCAAGGGATCCCATTCAGGCATGGGGAATCACATATGATCCCAAGAGCTAAAAAGGACCTCACTAGCAGAAAGCAGAAAAATTCCTTCCAAACTAGGGAGAACAGGACATGCTGTCAGTGGTCCAGGTAAGGGCATTGCAGTACCTCTAATTAAGTCTGAACAGCAAATGGCAAAAATTTACAGAGCCAGAAAGCAATAAAAAGTGGACTCAGAAAGCCATGAGACTACTGTTTGCCAAAAAAACCACACATCCATAACACCTTTAATATCAGACAATACTCAATGTGGTCAGTCAACCTCCTATTCTTTAGTACTTTATATTCTGGACATGTGAATAGTTCTCAGCTGCTGATTTTCACAGACTTTTTCTGACCTTCAGCAGGGTGAAACAGGCTGAGAATTTCCCTGAGTATTTCCTAGCCATGCCCCAATTCTCCTGGAAGGAATCCTACAAGTGTGAATTAACCACCTGCTGTTGTTCTTGCTCACAGTCACGTACTTCACCCAAGCGCCTGACGCCCATCACAATCTGATAGACTGTGGCAGTATATGCAGTTAGAGGGTAAGGCAGAAGCACAGGTGGTTGAAAACAGTGTTGTTGTGATCACTCTGAGTCTGCAGGGAGTCAAGGCTACCCCCTTGACCTGCTCATTTGAGGCATAAAACATTGCAGCACAGCTATACTAGCAAAGTACTCATCTTTAGGTCAGAGTTAACTGAACCCAACACGACCTTACTTCAGTTCATTTTTCTAGTGTAGAAAAGCCCAAAGGTATAATGCAAAATAACACATGTTAAGAGGGACTACCTTAGAAAGGTTACCTCTTCATTTAATCATACATTTCATTTATTGCTCGATTAACATTCCTCATGCATTTTCATCCATCTATTACAGCTGCGGTATCTCTAGACCTGGAGCTGTACAGTTTTCTATGAGGTATTTACTGTTATCTGCTCAGATAGGTAAATCATTTTCTTTAGTACAGACTGTCAGCATCTATCCTTCCAAAGCAAAGGATGGTTTCTGTGGTCTTTTTATAAGTATGCCAGGTATGTAATACAGTAAAAACACCCTTTTTTCTCTCCTCAGTTCCCTACCTGCACTAAGGCTGGAGATATACCAGGTTGTGTGCAGGTTCAGGACCCAAGATAACAGCACAGGATCCCCATCTCTGAAGTCTCCTGCTCATCAGGATCTTTGGTCTTTATATACCAGGTAGCACCTAACTTGTCTGTTATGTCCATGAGTCAGAAATCCAATACACCACTGTAGAAATTCAGAAAGAATGATCAGGAATTTCATAAGTGGACTGTCTCTATAATAGATCAAATCCTTTCTGAGCACAGGGTGAAAAATTTTATTCATTCATACAACAGCTTCTTTTCATGACCATATTGCACCATACATCATGGTATCTTTGCACATACAAAGAGCTCCCCAGGCAGCACAGTCAAGCTCAGGTCCAGAGACAATTGGCTACAACTGGTACAGAGCTTCTTGCTAAGATGATCGTGCTGCTTTCAGGACAAAAACTAGTATCTCCAGGGAGAGGTACTGCCCTACCCATATGTAACAGCCTACTTAGTGGGCATGAAGAGACCTCAGTCCCATGTTCCAGTGCAAGGTACTTGAGCCTTCTGCTGCTTATGATCTCAATGAAAAGTATTTGTAAGCATGGCAAGTGAGTCACTGTTTTTGTCCAAAGTGTAACTCTGGAATGTAGACTGGTTTTAGTGCCTCCATCTTTTGCCTCTCCAGATGAAGGCCACCTGTCATTTCACAGTCTTTACTGGTTCATACACAGTACAACTGCTGCCTTCACTGTCACTGCGAGTGTCTGAATCTTAAAAGCAGTGTTGCAGAAAAGATGAACTGGTTTCAAAACAGGAACACTGTGTGTTCATCCATTCGGGACATGAGCTTCTATATATACATATCTGCCATATCTTTCTTTCATATCTAAGAAACTGCATATTAAGTAATGAATGAACACACAAAAGCTACTTTGCACAAGCAGCTACCATGTTCAGGTGTACAAGACTGTTTGACTCAGTCAATAAACTTGAGATGTTGCTGTTCTGGTTCAGGCTCCCCTGGCTCCAGAGCTCAAGGTTTATGTCTTACTTCATTTTTTCAGTATGGGGCACAGAGGCTTCATGCTACTATCTCCACAGGGAAGAATCATTCCCAAAAACAGCCAGGAGAAAAACAGTCACAAAAGCCCTTCAAATTGAAACACCTTGCCATAAAGAACAAGGAGAAAAAACCTTTGAAACTGAAGAAAATTTTGTTTGCCCAGAAATGTTTATCCATCCAATATAAAGCCTCTGGAAGGCAATGCAATAATCTACAATATTATCACCAAACTGCTGTACTATCTAAAATATACGTTAAAAAGTCACCTTGTTGTGGGACAAAATATCATTAACTTCCTGATCTTTAGAGCAGCCAAGTCCTTTAAGGGATATTTAATATCAAAGCATGCCATACCTTCTTTCAGCTGAGATGGCTCTGTACAAAATAAAAAATTGAAAAAAAAAATATAGAAAATTAAAACAGCCTCACCCAGGTCTTCTATTAAGCATGAAAGCCAAAGACTACAAATGAAATTTTTGATCTTTCCATACCTCTGAAATGGAATAATTACACAGAAAGATAAAAACTTCATCAAGAAATTGTCCATCAGTTTTCAGGTGGAGTGTGATTTTTGTTTTTGCTTTTTTCTCTTACTTCTCTATGCATTAATTCTGGTGTTTCAGATAAAGTTAACAGTCATGAAAATGTACCTGCTAGCCAGAGAAGCCTCAGGAATAAATGGATACCCATATCCGTTTATTCCCAGATGAAAATGAGTGGAATAGACTGTAGGATACGTAGTTCACAACTTGCGTGTAATTATTTAGAGCGGGATTTGTCTTGTTCGGAAATTGAACTCGATATATCTTTATTGCTTAAGTCTTAGAAAGGGTGTTAAAATGGTGGTCTTGTACTAAAACAATATTAAAGGAAGCCTTGAGCTGACCAAGAGTATAGTTGCTCATTCTAAGTAGTGAGCCTTGTCTAAAACCAAATCACCCATTAGACTTATGGCAAATTCAGATGAGATTGGTAAATATTTAGGGATTAAAAATCAATATAACATTTAAAAGTGGATTTGAAAATAATTCATCCTAGGGCCCAAATCTGATATACTTGAAAGACAGTGGGGCAATAGCAGGTAGACTATCAAGAATCACAATCCATTTCTACTGGTTGAGTGTAGAAAGAAAAACGTCTACTGCAAAAAAGTGGTAGCAGTATTGAAATATCTCTTCTAGAACAGGTAAAGATCAAAAGATCATGGGAGAAGACCTACATTTCATCTTTGATCCAAAATACATATTCTCCTGCATTAAAGGTAACAGATTTCTGAGACCACTTTCTTTTCATGGGATTTATCACCTGCTCCCCCAACACAGCATTATCAACAGCACCGCTTCTTTACCCACCACACACACTTTTTCCATGAAACAAGGTGCCACACATAAATAGAAGGGAAGAAAAAGAACTTAGTATGAATTTGGGGTCACTGTTGCATGAAGATTTCTCAAAAATATAATGATTTATGGAAGTTTCCTGTGTTTGTCTTCATTATTATTGCTATTGTAGAAAAGATAGTGAGATGTAAAGAAAATTACCCAGAACAGGAAAAGAAATCTGGGCATGTATCTGCACTATTCCTTTAAAAAAGGTCTTTAAAAACTCTAGCTATGTAGACAGTTTAGACTTCTGAAAAATTAAATGCCAATATAAGGTGCAGTTGCACGCTGGCCCATTTGAAGTTATAGGTACCTGTAAATGTCCCCTTGTGTATAGGGAAGCTTAACTAACACAATATATAGACACATAAGAGGTCTATAGATCAAAAGCATACAAAATAATCCCATAGCATGGATGTCAGATGGTCCTTGTTATGAACTGACTGAAACTTTAGATCAAATTTGCCAACATACTGTTTTCACAGACTTCTCTTCCCCATCATGATATGGTGATATGCATTAAAGTTGGTGATGCAGTTGAAGTAAAGGGAATAATGCACAGGTAGTTCAAAAGGAGGACTCAAATAGCTCAGAAACTGGCATAAAGCACAAAGGGACCGCCCTTGTATGCCATGTGACAATTCAGCTTGCAGCACTCCTGTCACAGCCATGCTGCAGCACCAGTGCTGTCAACTAAATGTGAAAGCTCTTTTCTTTATCAATTCTTAGTAATACTTAAAGTTATTGTGTAGCTCTCACTCCTACAGCCAAAGTAGGGCTATTGAATGAATCTCACTTTTCTCCCTGCTTAGGTCTCAGCTAATTCTTCTGCTACGTCAATGGGACTTGAGTGGCTCTCTGCAAAATAAATTACACTCTTTGGTACTATATACTTTTGCAGTGACTGATTTTACCATTCATCCAAGAAATCTGTAAGAGAAATACTAACACTGGAAATAATAATATTGGTATTAATGAGATATGAATGGAAATGTGGGTATATGAAAGCACCAGAAAAAAAAATGTCAGAGCAAGAGTCAAAGGACCGGTGAGCAACAATTGCTATGGAACACCATGTCTCTGTTTTTATACAAATGACCAAAGAAAGGAAGAAAAAAGTCACTTAAATATAAGCTGATGGTGGAGAACCGTGTTGGAGCCATAAAATACTCAGACACAGAAAAAGTAAAATTCATGAGTTTCATGGGGACAAGAAAAATATGAGGCAATGGGTACAAATACCCAGAACCTTACTTAAAAGCATGTATATTTCTTAAATTCCTTATTTTTAACTACGATAATCTACCACTGCAGAGAGATTCCAGAATGAGTCTCTATATATTTCCTCCCTTCCTCATAAATAAGTCATTTTGTTCATCCCATTATCTGATCTCATCCTAGTTCACCAGCATCCTTTCTTTCTGGGATGTCAAACAGTGAAAGAAATATTTCCAGAGTTCCTTCTGTTCACACCCTCTGCAAAAATTGGACCTTTTGATCCACTTGCATGGTTGCTGCTTGTTGCGTGAGTTTTATAGCAAGCACATAAGCAGTTTGCAGCACATAGAGCAATGGCCTTTGTTTGCAGGTCTGATATTCCTTTTTAGAAACAGTGTCAAAAGAAGAGTCAATAGGTCCTTGCAGCTGCTTAAAGCATATTGTATAGCCTCAGAGGTGATGGGCATTTCTTCACTAGAAATATTTCAACACTAGAGAGACCTAGGGCCTCTACTGCTCTTTGCAGCATTTGCTCCACAGCAGTAACAGGAGACTGTCTCCTGTTCCAGGAGGATTTATGGATGCTATTTCTATCCCTGCCACAACTCACTGTGAGGTTTTAGGTGAGCTGCTGACACAATCAAAGCATGGAGTAGACACCTGTCCTGAGAATTGACTCTGATAACCAGACTGCAGTGCCTGCAATAACCTTGTCAGAATAAAATGTGCAATGTACATCCTCTACTAGTAGGAAGTTTGGAATTACCACTGTTGGTGCAAGGACAGTGAGTCTTCCTTTCATTCACACAGCAGAATATATGGTCTAAATCCAAGTTACAGCCACGTGAAAGAGGAAGAACTACACAAAAAAGGCAGGTGATGTTGACTAGCTGGCAGGGGCAGTTTATTATCACGCTCTTGTGACACTAGTAACAAGAAACAGGTCATTCTCACTTCAGTCTCATCTCATCAACAGACTAGTAGCCAGCTGCCAAGAAGGGGAAGGCAGGAGAAGCACTCTGATTCCCAGCCGCATCTTCACTCGGAGAAGAAACAGCTGAAGTACATTTCCCTGGGCAAATGGAGAAGCACACATAACCCAACAACTGGGAACCATTCTGTCACCAACTGCACAGGCTAAGGGCACTTGTCCTACCTGACCTTCAAGGCAGAATGGTGGACACTTGTCTGAGAATAAAGGCTGCAGCTCCCACTAGGGGAGTCTGAACCATGTACCCATGCAGTGACTGATGCCTCCATCCAGACAGAGCTGCTGAAGGCAGAGGCTGCAGTGCAGACCTCAGGCTGCAGGAAGTGCTGAGACCTTTCTGGGGCAGGGGCAGGGCAGGCAGCAGACCTACCTGCAAAATGTGTGCCCAGGTGGAGGACCTCAGGTGGCAAATGGCTGTGAGAAAGCTGCATAGCATCAGGGAGGCTGAGAAGAAGCTGGATAGGTGGTTCCGAGCACAATCTGCAGTGGACTCACAGCCTGCAGCCAAACAGCCAAAAACTCACCCATCACACACAGAAGGGAAGAGACCTAATAATGTCAAAGAATGAAATCTTGCAACAGCAAGGACCTGTAGGAGGAAAAGACTTCTCGCAGTCTGAGGTGCCCTTGCAGAAGCATTTGATGGCTCTGCAGACTGAAAGGGAAAGACCCATCACACTGGAGACACTCTGGAGCTAAATAAGTGTAATCTGCTCCACATGTACCAACCAGTACAACCAAGAAAAGGCAAGGGGTGGTAGAAGTGGGCAACTGTCCTCTGAGAGCTATGGAGGCACCCATTTGCTGACCTGACATGCTCCCTAAAGAGGTATGCTGCTTACCAGAGGCTAGCGCTGAGAAACTACTGAGCTTCATATGGTCCAGACTATTAACCACTGCTCTTGTTTCACGTGGGTGCCAGTGCTACAGCCAGGAACAGTCTGAGGTGTATCAAGATGGATTACAGAGCCCTGGGAATGGTAGTAAATGTCAGGTAGTTTTTTCATCAGTCCCTCCAGTCAAAGGAAAGGAGTTTGAAAGGGTCAGTCAAATCTAGAGATTCGACAGTTATGGGATGGGTGCAACAGCCAGGGATTTGGCTACTGACACCATGGGAATTTCTTTGAGAAACCTGGTCTACTGGAGAGGGCTGATGGGGTCCACCTGTCACAAAAAGGGAAAAACATCTTAATTTGTAGGCTTGCCAAGTTGGTTGAAGAGGGCTTTAAACAAATTTTGATGTGAGAGGGGAATCTCAATCCATCACCCTCCTACCAGTTTGATGCCAGGGCCAGCTAGAGATGCCTAGATGCTGGGGAGTCTATGCAGGTCAGCAGGAAAGCACTTGAAGAGCAGTACAAAGAAAATGCCTCTCTATTCCTCCCAAGTCCTTGCTTCTACCTTCTGTAGGTTTCATTTTTTGTGTTTAAGTTTGTCCAGGAGCATCTTGCCAGTAAATCTGTTGCCTTGATTTAAACAATAAAGACAATAATACACAAAAATCTAAAGAGAAAATGGTTTTGTGAGCTGATGGAAGAAAAAGAAGATTTATTTTTTAAAAATGTGACTATTGAAGCAGTTGAAGAATATCTTCTTCCTTTGGGAATCAGCACATATTCTGTGATTCAAAGACCTGGACTAGAAATAAAGACAAAAGTCACAGTTCACACGCTGTACTTATGTTACAAGCCATCCTCTCTCCCTCATCCGTAGGAACTTTAACAGCATAAGGCAAAGCACAGGAAATGATGTTGCGAAGAGTGTACCAGGACTAGTGAGGAACAGGCCTGTCCCCATCTGCTTCTTGGCCCCTGCTTGCTCTTAGTGAAACCATGTTGGCTGTTACCAATTACCTCCTTATTTTCCAGGCATGATTTGCCCTTAGTTAAACCATGTTGGCTGTTACCAATTTTCCTTATTTTCCATCTGTCTTAGCATAGTTTCCAGAACAATATGCTCCATGATCTTGCTGGGCACAGATATGAAACTGATCATCAGGTCATCAGGTAATTCTCTCAGGTATTTCCCTGGGTCGTCCTTATTTCCCTTTCTGAAAATGGGCTTACATTTCAGTAAACAGAAACTTCACTGGACTGCCACGACTTCTTAAATATGATGGATAGTGGCTTAACCACTTCCTCCACCCATTCCCACAGGACCCCTGGATGATATTGTCACATCCCACGAACTTGTGCACCTTCACCTTTCTTGGATGATCTTGAACATTATATTCTCCTACAGTGGGTTATTTCTTCATTCTTTCAGTTCCTTCCTTTGTCTTCTGCAACTTCAGCAGTGTAGCTGGAGCACTGAGAGAAGAAGCATCTCAGAAGATTGAGGAAAAAATTTTTCTGAATACCTCAGCCTCCTCCATGTCCTGGGTAACCAGGTCTCCACTTACCTTCCAGAGAGGGCTCACATTTTTCCTAGTCTTTCTTTTATCACTGACATAACTATAAAAGCTTTTGATTTTGCCCTTTATGTCCCTGGCCAAATTCAATTCTATCGGAGATTTTCATTTTATATGTCCTGCCATGCCTGGGCTAGACTGACTGCATTCTCTCAGAAGTAAGAACTGTTTTCCTTTCCTTTGTCAGACCTTTTTCAGTGCAAGGTTATACAAAGTTATACACACCATCTCGCTGGAACAGCTCTGATGAGGAAAGCCCCTACTGTACCATGGCACACTTTCTGCAGCAATAACCCTGCCAGTGTTGTTTCCACATCTCTGCAGATTTTTGGTGATCATAACAGAAGGGTAAATCAAATAGAACTACCTTCATTTCTGATGCATTAGGAATATGGTCATTGTGCAGCCTAAGCTCCCTCTTTTTTATACACTTGAAGACAGCTTCTTCAATTTTATTCTGGGATATACAACAGAAGGGAGAACACCAGATGAATTGCCAAATGGAGAGGAATTAAATTATGCCAAGTGCTATCTGGAGTTTACTCACAGACACATACGCCCCTATCACAAACTGTCTTGCTGCAATATTTTTCCACTAAAACTAAAAGCAGTGCAAGATACATTATTGTGCCTCTCTTCATGAATGACGAGCTTCCTATGTACTCCAGTACCTCTGTATTTGTAATATATGCCCTGCTATTTCTGACATACATGTTGGCATATCCAAACCTGTCTATCTGTCAGCAGTGAAAGTGGTAATGCATTAGATACAATAAAGCTTCATAAAAAATAGCACCCCCATCAACTAAGGCTTATTCCTTGGGAGGACTAAAGTCCTCTGAGTTTTCTCACAGTTCTGCTGATCTTTTACACCTCACCCCAGACCCGGCTGCTCACATGCAGTGGGCATCCCTGTGTCCTGCAAAAAAAGAGCATTTGCAGGTCTGTAAGTATATTAGAAGTAGCTGGGCTTTCAAAGTTGGGCTTGTTGAAATACATAGTCCATCTTGTAATTGACTGTCAGCTTGATTTACAATGGCAGTTGTGATGGGTTTGGAGATTTCAGTCCAGAAGTCTCTCTGAAATAAATGAGGGGAAGAGTCAATCCAGTGAGGCAACTCGATTTGTTAATATCATAAAAGAACAGGGAATGGTTTAGGCAACACAGCAACCCAAAACAAAACGCACTCAGGACAGAAGTAGCCCAGACAGAGGCAGTTTATAAAACAAATCACAACTGCTGTAGAAACTATAGGAGCAGATAGAGGAATGAAGGTCATCAAGGGGAAATTTAAAAATCAGTCAATTCAAAAAAAAAGCAAGGAATGAAAAGCATATTTAAGTTCAAAAGATTTTAACCCATCAGATGCTTTATAAGAATGTAAATCATATGGTTTGGGCCTAAATTGGTGGCACTATGAATCTTCCAGTCAACCATGGTTTGCTTCAGAAACATCGTGCCTGACCATCTAATTTTTGTAAAATCCTGAAAGTCTGGTTAAACTAGGAAAGCATGTAAAGGGGAAGGAAAGAAGATGCTGATAGAGATATCCATGTTCCTTGGTTGCTCTCTGGAACAACAGACCTCATCTTCACTCCTGAGGCTCTGAACACCTTGCATTTTCTCCATTTTTAAAGTGAATAGAAACATTCCAGACAAAGTACGGTTAACCAGAACTGAGAGAACTGAGGAAAAACCTATTTTTCACCTGTTGAAAGAACTTATCAGCAGGGGGACAATATTAACACCTTGTTTTCTATCCAAAATTTTGTCAAGTTTGACTCCTGTATTTAAGCCAAATTTCTTTGTTTAGACTAAAACACCTGAGTTCTTCACTGAATTAGAATCATTCATTGGCTTCATCCAGATATAATAAACAGCAATAAAAAGCAAAGCAATGCTGACTGCAAAATATATCACATATTTTATACAGAAACTTATATATGAAAATAGAACAGTTTTTGAAAGAGACCCAACAGATTAAGATGTGAGTTATGATCTTGATTCTTCATGTAGACCCAACTGATTGATTTGGAAAATTCATTACTTCGCCACCAGGATCCTTCCATCTCCTACTTCTGATTTCTGTGCTTTGCTGTAAGCAAACAATTTGTTAGTCAAACAGTTAGCCATGTCAGCAAGCAGCTGCTTGGTAACAATACTTTATGCATACCAGTATTGAACTTGACATTGCTGTGGTCTGTCTCTAGGTGTACCAATCCTGTTGATCACACAGATTAACCCCTTTGGTAACTAAAGCATGCATAGACATTTGGTTCAAAACCTAAAGTTTCTCCAAAGTGAACTACGGAAAAAGTCTTGATTCATTAGCACTGCAACAAAGTCCCCTCTGTCCTCATGCCACTGATTTTTGAATGCTTGTTTCCAATCAGCAAGGGAGCCAAATACCTACGCCCAACATCCAGTCCAAAGTCCCATTCCTAGTGCTCCAATTCCTTTCTTCCCTAAGGCACTCTGTTTCACTCACTGAGAATGTTTAATAATTTCTGGATTTCAAACCATTTTCCTCTGTTGGGAAATTATATCCATATTGTTTTTTAGTGACAATGTGTACAAAAAGTTGGGTTTTTTCAGCTAAAAAGGAGTATATTTTTAAAGAATATCATCCTGTTCCAATTTCTGTTGAAAAATATTTTACCTTGGAAAATCTAACGAAAACATAAACTGAAATCTAAGGGAAAATATGTATTTCAAATAAACCAACATACAAAAAATCCAGATGATTCTTTTCATCAACCCTAATTCTTCTTTACATCAACTTCACCCGTTTCCCTCATCTTCAGACCCTAATGAAAGTTTGTTCAAGACACATCTTCATTCTTCTTCCATTACTTCCTATCTTCTTGACCTCATAATTGAAAAGCCTCTTACCTTTCCATTCACATATATTTCCTAATCTCATATTGACTTTCCTGTTTCCTACTACTGCCAGAATGCCTTTCCATCCAGATGCAAAGCAATGTTCTATCTTTAGGCCTCTACCACAGTTTCTCCACATATATCAGCTATGCTCCATGTTACAAAAAGTCAGATCTATTAACCAGACATTTTCTTATGATTCCCTTGACTTAATTCATTGAATTTTATCTCTGAATATTATCACTTACCTGGAAAAAAACCTATGGGAGCTCATTAAAATTGCTTTCTTTTGCCCTTCTCCCAGAAGAGAATGTAGGACAACCATATTAATTAAAATAGAGATATATCCCAAAGTTTCAAGAACATTCCCCATGAGTAATCCTCACAAAATTCCATCCGTTCACATTCTCCAAAATGTGGGTTTATATTTTGGCTGTCTGTAGTCCTCTTGGGATCGTTGGCTTGGGACTCTGTCTGGGGAAAGGAAGAAAGTGCTGCAGCTGCATAATGCTACTGAGATAAATCATTTACCACATTTCCATATGTGAATTGCTTTATTAAAGTCACTTTAATAGGGCCAGACATGTTGAAGTTCAAAATCTCCAGAGAGTTTAAAAATAAAACCAAGATGAATATGGGATTTGACAACAATGGTCTTCAGGGCACTGTTAGAGAAAGAGGCAACACAAAAGAGATTCAAATATGGCATTTGGGGATGATAGAGAACCAATAGAAATGAAGTACAAAAGAAAAGAGTAGGAAAGAAGATATGAAAGATATGGCTGAAACATAAATTTCTCAACATATTGGAGCTCTTTGAAAACAAAATAAAATTACCATAACCAAACATGGTATCACTAGTGTGTTGTGATCAGGGAATTGACTTAAACTAGACTAAAACATAAAGAAGTAGATGTTTCCTCCAAAGTAGTTGTACTTTGAAGTAACAAAACAAAACAAAAGACTGAGAAAGGATAAAATATAAAATACCTAGAGTTCCCTGAAAGATAAGATGCAGCAAGAGGAAGCCTGTCTGGGAGAGCTTTCTTTCCAGATTTCTGAAGAGTCATTGCTTTTCAACACAGAACTCTACTCACCAGGAAACTCCACTCCTCAGGACTGCCAAACCCCCAGCCCAGCAAGTAAAGGACAGTTGCTTGGAAAGTAAGTTTCACTTTGATACTAAAAGAAGAAGCAGCAATTGATTCTACTTTGTGTATGCTCTGTTCAAAAATGCAAAGACAATGTCTTAAACTGAGAAAAGCTCCTGTGAAACAGTGAAGGATTTCAAAGGGTGGCAAAGGAATAAAATGTAAGAAGGAAGGGATGACCAAAGCCAGCTTTCTGCAGAATACTGGAGGCCTTTGAAATAAACTTGGAAAGGACATTCACCAAGTTCAGTAAATTCATATGCTGAGATCTATATAGATAAAATCATCCTTTGCATTCTACATCTTCGTTGGGTCCATCTGTTTCTCGGCTACTACTTCTAAGTTCTGCTTTGAGTCTGGTATTTTACATGTTAAAAGAAAGATGAAAAGAGACATATAAACTAATGCATACTCTCAGAGAAGGTTCCTGTGAACATAAAGGAAGGAGGACAGAGAGATGGAGAACAGAACAAATCCAAAATTATGCCATTGGCATCAGAATTCCTATTCCAGTTTTTGCTGCTGTAACTGAGAGCAGAATCCAGCTTTATTTAGCACTGGTCAAAATTTCTTCATTATAAATGTGTGTGCCTACTCTGTGTGATCCAGCATCTACAGAGAGAGACTCTACCTGCACTGTGGGACTCCTGTTCTTGGGATGCAAAACTAAAAATAATCTGAGGTTTCTGAAGCATCAACATTCATATGCTATCCCTCTACAGTAGTCACTGCTCTCCAGCTGAGGTCAGACTTCCTCTTCTCACAAATAAATGTGAGCCAGCATCCTGTTTTCTCACCTTCTGCTCAACCTTCCCTCTCGTAATGTGTATAAAGTACAGTAGAAAATACAAAATGAGAGAGCAATGCTAGAAACAGACTAACAAAGCAAAGTTCCCCTGTGGGGGCTTTGAAAATAAGTACAAGAAACTGGACAAGTAATAAATATTACAAGGTTCTGTCTTTAGCAAGGGAAGGAACATGGCCAGAATGCACTGGATATGCACTGCAGAATGCACTCCAGAGCCTGATTGTCTCTAAAATGCCTGAGAGAATTTGCAGTTGCAGAGCAGCCACAGTGTTCCCCAGACAGATATCCTTTATTAAAGCCCTCGCCCAGTCAGTCTGCGTGTGCTGTTCTGCTACCCCATTGTCTACCATGGGAGGATTTCTGTAACATATGGGAGCTGCACTACTGCAGCATCTCTCCTGTTGGAGAGAACAGGGGAAAGACACCTGCATCTACCACTCAGAAAAAATATACTGGGTGCATGCTTGATTTCAGAGCTACCAGATATTTTTTTTCTTTCCTTTTCTTTTTTCCTACTGCTGAAAACATCCCTCTTACAAAGGAGAGGGGAGTTTATTCAGCTCTCGCAAAAGTCCATTGGCTCACATTAGAGATAAATTTGCCCCTGGGGACTCCAAAGTAAGCAGTCAGAGAATTTTGGCATGCAAAGAATCGTTCCTACTCCTAAAATCCTTCCTGGGGCAGGACATATTCTTCTCACCCACGCAATGAGCAAGCTCTGCAGAGTAGGAAGCGGAACAATATCTTTGCATCTTCTCCCTCTCACTTTGCTTTCTTCCAACCACTACCTCACATAACTGTGTGGGAGCTGCCTGTCGAGTGCTGCTTAGCCTTTACCAGACATGGAATACATAAACACAATCTCCTTTTCTTCCCACCCCATGCTTCACCCAGCTCTGGTATCTTGCCTGAACACTGCCAGATTCAAGCTTAGCACCAGACTATAAAACCACAGAGGTCCTCCCATCTGACGAGAGCTGTGGAAACATAACATCAATCTTAATGGCCTCCTGTTGGCAGTATCTGGGATCATCCTTGCTTGCCCAAAAGCATTTATCGAGGTCAGTAAAACCACTCTGACATTTATGTGCTGTTTGCAGAAGGAAAGGAGTGGGTAAAGACTTACACTGGAGGCTGAGTCCCCATTTTATCAGAAGCTATTTGAAGAGTGCTATTTGAAGAGTCAAACTAGATTTAGCGAGGTGGTTCAGGAAGGATCAATGGAGCTTTATTTCATATAGTCTCTACCTGAGAGGCAGGATTCCTTTACCTGAAATTGCTGTCAAGCCATTTCTCAGCAGAATACATGTGGGTTTTATGCAACTTTCCATCATCTTCTCTCCTTAAAACCTTTTATGTGACACCTGAAAATTTCAACCCTTGAGGATACATTATTTGACTTTTACAAAATGACCTCTGATTCATCAGGATACACAGAAAAACCTGATAGTTACAAAAAGGCCCAAAAGAACAACATTAAGCAAGCTCAAAATCCAGGATTCTCTTTGATGTATAAATAAAAATGAAAAAATTTCCAGAAAGAAATTCCCCTTTAATTTGTCTATCAAGCAGTCCAGGCAATGGCAGCCTTTATCAAGTTGTCAATACTCAGAAAAACACTGTAATTTGGACCATCACTGCAGAGTAGTGCAATCAGGTCAGCAGACAAGAGCATCTGGTTCCACCAGAGCAGGAGCAGCAGCTCAGCCAGGATGCTTTGCAGCTCACCGAGGCCAAAGCACCTCACAAAATAAGCCCTCTCCAGACTTTTCTGTTTGTCCTTTTGAACATCTCGGAGTAGCTATGTCAAGTCAGCCCAGCCTCCTCTCAGCATTGGTGAGGTTCAGTAGCTCTTCTTAGCCTGAAAGAAGGAAAAGGAGACAAACCAGGTCACCATAGATAAATAACATTTTCTTTGTCACTCCTCCCAAAAGCCTCAGAGCGCAGAAACTGGGATCTAAGACCTAGGTCCTCTCTGGTGATTACAAGCTCTCTGAAAATAACAGCTGGATTTTTACCAAGGACCTGTAAAAGTCCTTTTAACTAACATGGGGCTTAAAATATTAACTCATTGCTGAGACCAGACTGTGATTTTCCTGATTCAGTAGTACTCACTCAATGTATCTGAAAATGCCTATAAATTTAATCACTCAGAGCCCGGGTGGATGACAGATGGAGATAGACAAAGTGGTGATGGCAGGGATGAAGGGTTCAGTATTTTATTTCCCCTTTTGTTCCTTAGTCAAACATGGTAGTCAAATAATACCCTCCAAATTTCCCTGTCTCTGCAAGTTAATGGTAGCTACAGGACTTAAAAATGGTATGCAACATAACTCACGGCTCAGCTGGGATTTTTCATGTGGAATGAGGCAAGAAAATATAATTGGAAGGCTTGGTGGCTGCATGATGCCTGTTTCTTATTTCTCTCATTGTACCTGACAGTTAAGTGTGAAATTTGGTATTCAAAAAAATATTATGTTATACTTGAAACCCGATAAACCTGACTATGGATCTTTTAAAGAACTAGAAAGCAATGAACTGTTCATTGCCTATAGGAGTATTTCAAGTAGTCCTTTTACTTAGCTGTTATTCTTGACCACTTTTTCAAATAAATTAATTTTGTACTGATAAAAAATATCAGAAAAAGACTCTTGGAACATAATGTCCTCTAAACAAGGAATAACTGTAGTATATGAAGCAGCAACACAGTCTCTCTATCTTTCATCAATATTACTCTCCTCTTTCACTTGGTACCAAAGAAGCAAAGCAACCTATCTTCCTTTGAGTCATATATATCTCCAACCAGGTCTTTTGGTGTGGAACAAGAAATGCCAGGTTTGCTCCTAGGTAACCTCTCTTTAATGCACTGATTTTTATCCATGGTCAAGTTTTGCTGGCCTGTTGTCTATATTGTCTTTATTCTCCCTGTCAAAAACACTTGCTGTAAGTGTCTAAAATAGTTCCATATGCTTTTTCCTATTCTTCTTGATTCTTACATTCTTCTAGTTTCTTCCTCTGTATCTACACATTTATTATCATTGACCCTGTCATTTTCTACATTTCATTCGCTGTGAATACATCCATCATACAGTTATGGCAATTGTGTCTCTTTATATCCAACAGCTGCATCTCACCCCAAGCAATGCCTGACTGCTTTGCAATCTGTGTCTATGAAAATTTAATAGTAATGGACTACAGTAAAAATTCTTTTGCTGCCCATAGTGGTTCTCATTTTTTGCCCTTTGACTGGTTTTCTGCTCCTGAAGAAATTATTTTCTTTGCTAACCTGGAAGCTAAATCTTTGCTATTTTTTACAGTGGGGTTTTTTTTTTTTTTTGCTTAGCTCAGTAATGGTCTGTTGTTATTGTCGAGACGGGAGCCCCAGGTGGGATCTAGGCCTCAGACATCAGCTGTTTAAACAAGTGGAACAGCTGTCATTAATCTCTGCTTCTGGAGCTCATAACAGAAAAATGGAGCAAGCAGGGAATTGGTTCTCAATAAAAGAAGCGTCCTTCAGCCTTGCACTGTTTCATGTCCAGCCACTAATCAATATATATTGTTCCCATAGATCACAGTAGTGGCAGGTGAGAAATTGCTTGGACTAGAGGCTTGTGTAGAGTGGACATGTGAGGATTTCCCATGCACACTACAGACAAATCAATCTTCTAGAATAAGACTTGAAAGAAGTATCAGGAAAAGGCAAGAAATAATACCAAAGATATTTGGGAACATATCCTTTGTGGGGAATATTTAAGACAGTAAGAAAGCCTGGTTCTTGTCAAAAGGGTTTTTTTTGTACTTCAAAGATCAATACAAACATGTTAGAAGATATATCTTTGCAAAAATATTGGTAGCTGAGAGCTAACTGTGAAGTGTCACCTGCCTGCACAGCAGGCTTTAAATTGTCTTCCAGCACCTAAAGGGGGCCACAAGAAAGCCAAAGAGGTACTTTTTACAAGGGCATGTGGTGACATGACAATGGGAAATGGCTTCAAACTGGCAGAGGGTAAGTTTACACCACATATTAGGAAGAAATTCTTCACTGTGAGGGTGGTGAGAGAGACAGTGGAATAGGTTGCTCAGAACATCTGTGAATGTCCCATCCCTGGAAGTGTTCAAGGCAAGGTTGGATAGAGGTCTGAGCAACCTGGTCTAGTGGAAGGGGTCCCTGCCAATGTCCGGGAGGTTGAAACTAGGCGATCTTTAAGGTCCCTTCCAATCCAAACCATTCTGTGGTTCTCTGTTTCTAATGCCTCATTCCCACTAGTGTCTTAAACATCTGCATCCTCTGGTTCACACAAGCCATATTTCTCTATATTGCTTCTGTGATCTGATTGCCTTATTCCTTCTCGCACTTTCTCCTCTCTCCACCAAATCTCTCTTTGCCACACCAAAGCTATACTCATAAAGAAAAAGTTATTCTGCTTACTTATGCAGGAAAATTCCCGAGTGCTATAAGCCAATCCAGCCTCCCCTTTTCACTCTTGAAGGAGCAAAGCAGTTGTTATGAATATAACTTAGATCAGTCCACGCAAGCAGCCCCAAGATGCAAGATGCCAATACGACTTATACATAGGAATGTAACCTTCAGATTATTGCTGAGTCCACAGAGCTGAGTTCATATTGGCTGAGGCACCATACTGAAGTTTGACTGCAAATCAGTTGTTCTTGTCCTGCGTCTGGTTCTTTGCTAACAGTAATCAAAAATCTGAACTTTCAGAATTACATTTTTTACCAGAGGCTGTACTTACAAGAAAATCACAAACAGGGTAAAAAAATCAGCAAAATTTAAGTGGTGTGGTGTTCCAACTCTGTGCAAAGGCTGCTCTTTCATGGCTCATCACAATCTTCTCTTTTCACTGCTGGACAGTAGGGTAGGCTAGTTCTGGCATCCACTTGATTGAACATCTCTGAAGGAATGCTTTAATGGGCCCAACAGCTGTCTTTTCTGTTAAGATCAGAGGGTACCTTAAAGTGGGCCACAATGGAGAATAGAAAGGATCTAATGGCTGGGACTTTGCTCAGCGTGTAATAGAGCCCCTATGTTTTCAGCTACTATGTAGGTTAGAGAGAGAGTCATTTCAGTTCCCAGAAGGAAGAAAACACTTCTGGTTATATTACCAAGACAAATAGTGCAGTGAAATCAGTTCTGAGAGACAAGAATTGGTCCCAAAAGATTGACTGAGTAAATTTTCAATACAATTCAATTCATACGCTCCAACGTTCTATTTTTTCCTCATAAGCAGGTGGTAGGCAGTACAGAATGTGGCAAGTTCTTTAATATGATCAATATTTTAGACTCTTCAATTAAAAGCATGTTTGCAGGCTTGAGGAAATCTTTGGAATGAGGCAGAAGGGAGAGCTCTGTGTGTGAGAAGAAGAAAGCCTTATTTTCTCTATTAGCGCCTGTGTACCTGTTTAAATTCTGTCATTATTTGACCAAGAGGACAAGGCACCACAGCACATTGCTGTTGGGTGGAAGTGTGATATGAAGCTCCATTCCAGAACAGTGTCCCCAGCACCCTGCCAAGGACATGGAGAAATTGAGCATGAGCTGGAAGTTTTGCCACTGCTTAGTGAGATGGTGCCATTGTGACACAAGGACTGAACACGCTGTTGCTCTTGATGCCTTCTGTCATCCATCTTACCATTCTCCAAGGGCCTGGCTACGGATGGATAAACTCAAGGAAGCTGTATGTTCCTACAGATATGAGCATTTTAAAAAAAAAAGAAAAAAATATCTCTGCTCTGGAACATTATCATTCAGTTTCCTTTCCCTCCTTGAGAAGACTGGAAATGTCCACCAGTGTTGCACCTCTTCTTCCAAGCTGAGGAATGCCCTGCTGCAGTTTGGTAGATCTGGGGTCACAGTCCACCCACCGAGTCTCTGATGACTGCCAGGGCTGTGCATGGACTGAGCATATGCTGATGGGCTGCTTCTGTTCACTGGGGCTCCACCCACATGCTGGCTTGTTTTTACAGACTTTCTAATGAGCACTGAGACCAGACACCTTCGATTGCTCTGCTGCCTCGCTCCTGACAGATGTTTTGAAAAGAACATTTCACCTTTTTTTGCTGCATGAAAATGATTCATTGAGGATGACATGCAGTGAATATTCAGACTCCCTGCAATTCTTGAGATAATATAAACTTTCTTATCCTATAAATGGTAGCCTATAAGATGTCCTTAGCAAAAGTTGTTCTATGGGATTCAGTATCTTTGGTACTCAGATACTTCTTTTGCCATCTAAGAAACATGATTTTGATTGATTTGTTTTATAAAAGGCCTTTTATTACGGTCATGACTGCGGAAAGTGATCACAAGCAAGTTTTTTCTTTTGTTTTCACTAATTTATTGCAAATTACATGAAGAAGTATCCCATCAAATGGCTCATACCTTCACTGTCTAACTGTCCTGCGATGAAAAATGCCTATTGTCTGCTGGCAGAGAGAAAAGCAGACTTTCGTAACCATGTTGCCATTAGCTGTATTTTGAGCTGGGAGTTCACTGACAGTTTGTTTGCAAGGTACTGAACCAACATTGCAAATTGGCTTGGCTCCAGCTGTTCTTTGGAAGGAGTGTGTAAACAGTGTACATCATTCAAACCCATCATATTTCAGATGCGCTTTTGTTGCAAATTTGGGATACAGAACCACATTACTGCAACAATATCACTTCCAGACTACAAATTAGTTGTCATGTTCTGTTAATCTATGGGATGTTACTACAAAACCACCTCTCACTACCTAAATCTGAGTTATCCTCTGGAAGTGCATCTCTTTCTTTCCCTTGATTACAGATATCTTTGTATTTTGATCCCCTGTGGAATAATTTAACTTAATCCAGACTAGATGGAATGAAGCCAGTTGTGTGCATCCCCTCTGAGAGCCATGGAAACTGCTATAATCCTGACATGGTCAGAAATATAAAGACTCTATGATTTTTAGCAAGATTGCTAAAGCAGGTAGTACATATCAGGCTGGATCCACAATTTGTGATGCTGAAAATGTTCTCATTGGAACAAACATTGTAGCCAGATCAGAGGTGGCCTGGCCTGCCTGTGTTAACTTTAAACATATTTAAAGAACAAATTAGGTGAGAAGTCCTTTGTATGGACTTCTGTGGTGTTTGGAGCAAGAGGGCATTTTAATCAGTAGAAGTTCTCAGGGAGTATAAAACACATTGTTCTACAATCTCCCCCAACTCCTAGCCCCTTGCAGGCTGACAGAAAGAGGTTTTTGTGGCCAGAGACTGTGTTGTGGGGCAATAAGCCTGGCCTTTCCCCTTTCCATTGTCTTTCCTTACTTATGTTTGAAATGTACATGTCCAAACCTTACCTGAGTTACCCTTTTTGGCAACAGAGGTAAAACCTAAGACATGCAGCAAGGACGTAGCATTAAATTATTTTGGCAGAGCTAAGATTACTTGCCCAGCGTGTCAGTCAGAAGAAAGCAAGAAGACAGCAAGAGAAGAACACTGATAAGGCAGCTGAAACTGGAGTCCAGAGAAGAGTCTTTTGAAGCAGAAACGCAGCAGCCTGGGCATAGAGCATTATAGAAGAGGCAGACCTGGTAGCATCTGCAATTCTATGCCTTGAATACTGCAAGACTGTGAAAACCCCTGCCATTTGAATGTCTATGGTTGTTGAAGATAAGCTGGACATGAGAGATGGTAATTAGCATCTCCCTATCTTTTGTGTACAGTCACTCAGTTCCTAGTGCCATGGTAAAAACACCCTAAACATTACTGGTTAAGAATGACTAAATCAACTTTTATCTGAATTTCCACGTTTCTTATAAATATTCATGTATTTATTTTCACAACATCCTTATTACTCCTTCAGAACAGAGGTTTAAGCACCTGAATGACGTAAACCACCAGCACAAAGGAGACAGACTCTGATTCTCTGAAGATACAAGCTAATGCCCCAAAAACTCACCCTACATGACAGTCTACACCAATTCAGAAACATGTGCAGTATGGAGGAGGGGGTTTTCATGATCTTCACTTCTTGTGGCCTTTCTTAGCCAGAAGATCATCCTTTCTCTGTATTGTTGTCCTAGCACAAACTACGAGACTGTATCTTACTTTGTTTAAATGGAAATAATTCTTAAAGGAGTGTATTGAAGTACCAAGTAAAAAAGTTCTACTTATGTATGGTTTGAGTTTTACCTGCATAACTTCATTAAATCTTTTCCAAAAAAATTGGGATGTGGGACAGATATTTAGGGTTTTATATAAATAACCTCACTAAGCAGAGGATCTGCAGCCTGCCAAATTTCTAACTGCTCACAACACTCCTCATAACTTCAGGCACAGCATCTTAGCTAGCCATGGCTTCTGACCGTTCACTTGTAAAATCTATGTTAAGCCTTCAGTGCCTTGAGGATCCATACTTTCTTTGTCCTTCTCTGGATGGATGAAGATGTGAAACTAGGGCTATGAATATTTTTCAGCTGTTCTTGAAGTTAGAATTCCAGTTCACAGCATTGCCACTAGAATAATTACTTTTTAGATTTGTCATTAATTCTAGTTCTTTTTAATGCATTAGGATAGAGGCTGTAAGAATCAAGGGAATGGAAACACTGGAAGCTACTTCTCACACATCAGTGAAATAATAAAACACTATAAACTGAAAGTGGAACATGAGCTTAAAAGAACAAAATTGCATCTGGAAATTTTATTTTTGTATCAAAACTAATTATTGCAAGTTCCACCTCGGTAATACTTGAGGATTTCATTACAAGATCTAATTGGACTTATATGTGCTGTAAAAAAATTTTCTTTTTTAATTGGTAGCAGAGATCAAAGTAAAGAGAATGAGAGACAAACTTGGTATTTGTTTCATAAATTCATCTTTTGACTTCATTTGCATTTACATGGTTCCTTGGAGCAGCTCATAGCACAGGCTTGTATTAACACGCCAAAAGAGAATCTGCTCCTGTTTTTTCAGTCCAGTGCTTCAGAAATTCGTCAGAGTCATTCAGCCAGTCAGATCTTAATTACTAAAGGATGCTAGTTCAAATCAGTCTTGTATATCCTGCCTCTCCTTATGCCTCTCTCAAACAAGTTTGGAAAAAAGACAAGTAGGAGCTGTTGTGCCATTTTACTGCACTGCCCATTGTGGAACCGCAAGCCTTCTTTCTCAAGGGTGATTCCTTGGAATACCTCATCTAAATTAAGTTTATGGGGCTGGACCATAGCCCTTTTAAACTTTACCCAGCCTGGTAGCACAAATATTTTTGGCTGATTCTGTCTCAAATATACCCAAGCTGAAACAGCTTCTTCAGAGCCCAGTGCTGCTTTGTACAGTGACCACCACCAATCCCGACCAAGCTGGCACCAAAACCTGAAGCGCTATAGCTGTTCTATCTTATTTCCATAAGTTTAAAATGAAATATATAGAAAAATTAAAAGCCTGTAAGAACCTCATCCCCACCACCACTTTTCACAGCACCATCCAAGAGTTACTGGAGCTGAACCACTATGAAAGACGGTAAGTGAAATATCTCTTGAACTGATGGGGAGACACTTCTAGAGTCAGTGATGAAGAAGGGACCTTGAGGTGCTTGAGAGGTGGACTGATGCAAACCCCTGAAGTTCAACAAAGCAAAGTGCAAGGTCTTATAGCTGAGTCGCAGCAATCGCAGGCACGCCTACAGGTTGGGCAGAGAAGTGATTGAGAGCAGCCCTGTGAAGGACTTGGGGGTGACGGTTGATGAAAAACTCAACATGAGGTGGCAGTGTGCCCTTGCAGCCCAGAAACCAATGGAATCCTGGGCTGCATCCAAAGGAATGGGGCCAGTTGGTCAAAGGAGGTGATTCTCGCCCTGTTCTCTCTGTTCTTGTGAGACTCCAGCTGGAGTACTGCAAACAGTTCTGGTGCCCCCATCATAAAAAGGACATGGAACTGTTGGAGCAAGTCCAGAGGAGGTCCACAAGGTTGATAAGAGGACTGGAGCATCTTCCTTATGAAGACGGGCTGAGAAAGTTGGAACTGTTGAGCCTGGAGAAGTAGCAGACACAGGAAAAGGGGTATAAACAGGCCTCTTAAATGTTAAGTATTTATGCTGCCAAGTTAGGAGGCAGAACGAGCAACAGCTGCCAAAGAAACTGAAGAGTTTGCATTATATTTATCATTCACATGTTCTTGACTTGATTTGTTGTGTTTTGCCAAAGACTAGCTGTGTCCTTTTGTCAGTTACACTTTTATTTTATAAGCAAACTCAATGTTTTTGAGGGCAGTATTGCCTCTCGAAGCTGGTATTTAATCTTCCCAATTTTCTCTGTGTTTCAGCTATGTGTGTTACATCTGTAAGAGGCATCTGTCCCAGTTCTGGCCCCCCATCCTGAGAGAAAGGTTTCACATGTCAGAAGTATACCACCTCCCAGCCTCTTTGCTTGAAACTGTGAAAGTTGCCAGCCCAAATTTCTGGTTCTGCAGCAAAAACAAGGTAGATTTTTTCTAAATTTGAAAATACAAATAACTGGCAAACTGCATTCACATCACAGACAGAAGAAGAGAAGGTAGAGGAACATTATTTTCAAAGGCTCTTGACCTCCTTGCTGTCACCTTGCTCCGTCACTTTCCAGTGCTCGACTTTGCCAGGTAGAAAAAGGAAACCACAACATTTACATATAGATTTCCAGAGGGCAGAAGGCCAAACTGTCATTTTTCAGTTGCTTTGGAGAAAGGACTCAGGAAAGGCAAAACATGATGCTGATTCAAATGACACGATCATTTTCTCTCTGTGTGGGTCCTGGGACTTCTTCTCCACTGAGAAAATATCCTGTTTCCTATAGTGTTTGGACATAAAATGAGTATTAAGGAGGAACATTTTCAGGAAGCTACTTAATTTCTTTTTCTCCAGCTCATTCTAACTCTCACCCTCTCCTTGAGATGGCCCAAGGGATTCAATAGTCGATTCTTCCCTTTCTTTTCTAGATATTAATTAAAGAGCTCAATTCTCAATGCATTTATTATAATAAAATAGCCATGCAGTGCAAAGCAATCTGATTTTCTCTACTCCACACAGGCCAACAAGATACCCACTTTGGAGACTTAATAAAATGAAAGAGCTGCAGAGTTATTTAGAGTCAAGCTGAAGATTCACGTTTGAGCAGATCATGGGTACTTTATTATACACTCATCATTACAAAAACAATTCTTATTCTATGATGAGACAGAAAGCAGTCAGAGGCACTTGTAGGAGCAGCCAACATCTCACAGAAAGTATGTGTAGTCATGTCTCTAAATTATTCGTTTCTCATAGCTAAACAGCTGTAAAGCTGGATGTGGCCCATGATACAGATGGGCTACAAAGCAACACATTTTTTCCTAAATCTAGTGGTACTGCACTGTACTAGGTCCTATAAAGGGACAGATGGGAGGAAAGGTTACAGCTTCTTTCTGATGCCCTAGTGGCAATGCTGGGAAGTAAATTTTGCTCTTACCTGGTGTTTTTTCCTATTTGAGAAAATGAAGATTTTTGAGATATGATAATCCTTACTCAGCAGCAGAGAGTTCACATGAAGAAAGCTGTTCGAAATGCCTCACCTGTAGTGTGTACATTACCAGATACTAGAGAATACAACCACAATATACAAAACCATAGGAAATCAGACTTCATTAGTTCTTTTGGTCTCAGAACTACATGTTTATATACGACGGTAGTTCTCTTGTAAAGAAGCTTTTTATTGCATGAAAGTTCTCCTGCATTCATAATCCTCTTCCTGGAACATCCTAATCCTCTGTTTGCACAGGTGTGTCTATATTTTGAAGTGTTAAATCATTGAAAGAGGACACTTCACAGACCAACAGTCAAAAAATGGCTTTTGATCTTTGGTATATCAAAATATACAGTGGGGACTGATCTCCCCCTGCCTAGGTAATCATTTTACATCTGTGTAAAATGAACTTCAAGCTTTTCCACTCTGATTCAGTTGAGTTCTGACATGCTTTATGGGTTAGTTTAAATGACAGCATAAGCAGCAAGACAACAGAAAATCAAGCACTGTCATGTGGGTACACCAGCTCAAAATGGATAAAGCAAAAATAAAAAAGATTAGCATTGTGGCTTTCATGCCAGCAGTCCTAACATCATTTACATATTCTACAGGAATCCCAGGAAAATAGGGATATAGGGTTGGCAGGGACTGCCTGGGTCATTGAGTCTGGTTCTCTGCTACCATTGGCAACAATATCATCTAATCCCTTTCATAAATCCTGTGACTTGACAGTGAAATACAGGAAACACAGGAGAGAATATTGGAGCTGTTTAGAAGAGCACAGAAAAGCCCACAGTCTGTTTACAATTAAAAATGTAGTTGAAGTTATACAAGCTTTTAATAGGGATGAACTAAAAAGTTTGGGTTACTTCAGCTCTGACTCCAACATTTTCTGGCGTGCAGGTGGGAGAGGGTTACATGTGAATATCTAATGCAAAAGATTCACATATCTCTTTCACATATAAAGAGATACTTTGAGATCTGAGATTTGATTTGAGCACAAGCATGGTCGAAAAGTTCCCAGGGATCTTGAATAATCAAGACTGGTTCAAAATCCCCCTTTATAAATCACTTGAGGTATATTCAAGATGATATTTAAATAGTAGGTTGCCTATTGGCTCTAGAAAAGGCCAAAGAGAGAGAACAGCCTAACTTAATTCCTGTTTTGCACAGGATATCAGTCATTCATCTATGACATGGAGAGTTCAGACAAAACAACAGGTGTTTCCAAGATACTTTTAAGTCTCTGATCCATTTGTAATTCAGACATTTAATTTTGTCTTGCTGCTTTGCAAGTTTCACATAAATAACCCATTGCTAGTTGAGTTGGCTGCCAAAAGGGAAAAATTCAATGGCAAGAGAAAGGGATTAGCTGGAATGGCTTACTGGGACCAAGAAAACTAATGTGGAAACAATCCATATTGTAACCTTCTATAGAGCATGTGTCAAGAAGTTTAACTTTTTGCTGTTTCCTTGTCAGTGGCTGATATTTGTGTCTGTATCTTAGTAGGGGAATCATAAGCGTCTCTTTCAGAGCTCTTCATGCTCCAGACTGTATTATTAGCCAAACTATAAGCAGTAAATAATCAAGAGATTTGAATCTATGCCAGAAGCAGAAGTCCAGATTGTCTCAAGCTAAACAAGGCTGTTTCCTGCTTGTCCCCTATGGGAGACAGTTCTCAGTGCTGAATCAAACAAAAGAGGAAGAAATCCATAGCTGTAGAGGATCTTCTTATCAAGCTTGTTCAATTTGGACTGCAAAATGGCTGTTTTGGGCAGTACTAGGTCAAAGCTAAGGTGTTTCAGTGGTTTCTTGTCATCAGAAACTCAGAGTGGAAAGAGGAGTGAGTTGATAAGGGAAAAAGTTTAGCCAGTACACAAACTTTGCCACAAATTCTGCTGACCCTTACATATCTTCACTAGTCACTGTTTCACACCTTTTGAAAAAATACAAACTGAGGTCAAGCTTGTGCCTCTTCCAAACTGTGGTGAGATTACATGATGTTTGTAACAATGTTCTAAAGTGAATTTTTTTTTCACTTTTTCCTATATATTATACTCAGCTTTCCACAGTCTGTGTAAAATTTTAGTGTAACTGCAGATTTCCATCATGAAAGGATATAATTATACTAGATAACCCTTTGCTAGGGATTCACTAAAGAATGCAGAGATGAAAGAGGCACTAAATCAAGGATCTGATGCTCATTTGGAATATATTGCAAATGAAATGTTGGGGGAGAGAGAAAAATGGCCAGTTCATAGAGCTGATACCATTCTGACAGAGATGTTAAAGATAACAAGGCAGTGTACATAATGAGCACCTCTGGTTTCAGAGCCTTGGGAAAGAGATGACAGAAACAAAGAAGAAATGTGAGAATGCCATAGTTTAATCCTAGTGGGCAACTAGGAACGCACCCACACATTCACTGCTCACCATAGGATGGAGGAGAGAATCTGAAGGCTAAACTGAGAAAAGCCGTGGTTTGAGATAAAGACAGTTTAATAGGTAAAGCAAGAGCTGTACACTCAAGGAAAGCAAAACAAGGAATTCATTCAGTACTTCCCATGGGCAGGTAGATGTTCAGCCATCTGCAGTAAGACAGGGCTCCATCCCATCTAATGGTTAGCTGGGTAAAAAAATACAATCGCTCTGAACATCCCTCCCCTTCATGCATCTTCTTTCCCCAGTTTTATGTGTTAAGTATATTGCCAAGTGGTTTGGAATCTCCCTTTGGTTGGCTGGAGTCAGCTGTCCAAGCTGTGTCCCTGCCCAACTCCTTGTGCTCCCCCAGCCTCATTGCTGCTAGGGTGGCACAAGAAGTAGATAATCCCTTGACTCTGTGTGAGCAGTGCTCAGAAGTAACAAAAACATCCGTGTTATCAACATTCTTTCCAATACAAACCCAAAACACAGCCACATGCTACCTATTATGAAGAAAATTAACTGTGCCAGACAAAATCAACATAGAGAAGTTAATGAAGAGTTAAAACACTGGCAGAAAATTATAAGTGAACAACTTCTAGCCTAGTTCCAGCAGTCCTTACAGGGCAGATATGCCAAGGAAAATGACAGAACTGAAAATCAAAGGGAATAAAAGAAAAAAGAAAAGTGAAGTTTAGTGCCAAATTTACCTGAAGTGTTCCAGTAATGGCCTAACTTACCATCAAATCCCTCTTATAAACACTTTGCTCAACATACAATGCTGATATTTCTGGGTATGTGTATGACAATAATTTCTTTATATTTATGCTCAGCAGACTATCCTTTCTGCAACATTCCTATCTACTTCTGAATGTTAAATTTTATTTTCACATAGGAACGAACTAGACAGATCTGTAACAGTTCCCTTGAAGGTTTCCACAACCCACACAAAACTGACCCAAATCATTGACCCAAAACTAAGTCATGCACAGAGAGCATATGCTTTTAAGCAAGGTTAAGAAGTATAGAGGTGAAGAGCACACAGGTAAATATTTCTAAAGCAAAATAACCTGGGTTTTTTTTCAAACTGACTGAAGAAAGAATACCTGAGTGCAAATGCACATGGAAAATTTAGGACAGGCTTTGCCAGCAGTCAAGCCTATTAGATATTCACATTTCCTAAAGAAACCCTCAAAATACACCTTTATGTCCTTTTTGAAAAGTTTTATAAAGTTTTAAAAACTTAAAAGTACTTTCTTAGACACCTTTTATTGTGAGGTTCACTTTTTCCCACTTCCACTGTTAAAATTTAAGGCATCCCCTTGTCTTCTCTGAAGTGTATTCATCCCATACCCCAAAAAAGTCCTTTCACTCCCTGATAAACATTATACGTATATTCCCTGTCACTTGCTTAGGTCCATATTTTAATTAGTTCTTTCCCTTTGAAAAAGCAAGGAAACTCAGCTATGTAGAGAGTTCATAACAGTGTGACAAAATCTTCACACTTTCACCACAGCAGGTGCAACTAGTAAAGTGAGTGTCCTAGAACTTGTGTCCTGACAGAAAACCCTACAAATACCAGATGCTACTGGTCTTTGCTTTGATAAAGGAATTTTTAGATTCATTATTCCAGTAGGTGCTGTTCTCATTCTCCTGATTGTTACAGATAGCATCAATATCTCAATCTCTGCTGGCAGAATGGAAAATGAAGGTGAGGCAATAAGTGCTACGGACCTGAGGCAGCACTGCTCATCCCAGGGTCAGGCTGTGGTGAGGTGAGCAGGGACTGAGCAGCTGGTCAGGTGATAAGTTGAGAGACACTGGTCCGACCTGTGGTCCCAGAGATACACAGACAAATATGAAAGAGCATGTCAAGCATAGTGCCTTGAAATGCAAGAGAGAAGGCAGAAAATCTACACAGCATGTACAAATGAACACAGGGATGGGCTGCTCCATACATGGGGCAAGATAACATGGAACAGCCATGCCAAGACGTGGCAAGGATGATATTTCCTGAGATTGAAGGTAAGAAAAGGGTAATTTCTAACAAGAGCAACAGTAAGAAACAAAAGAAGATGAGAAGGGAAAGAAAATGAGATAAGGCAAGGAGGTCTTCTACAGAAGGTTCAAGTCAAAGTAATGAAAGAAAACCAAAGCAGGAAGAAAAGGACCAGGTACATTCACCCTTATGCAAAAAAAATAGGAAAATGCTCAATGCTGCCGCATGTTGGAGAATAAGGAGAATAAAATTAATAAGAGGCACAAGAAAGAATAGCTAATTGTGCTGTACTTCATATGTCTCTTCTAATAATTAGCAACTGCAGCAGCAACTCACCTGCTCCTCTTCCTCTGGAAAGAGGAATACTGGCAAAATGCACTCAGATAGTGAAGGGTCCCCAGTGCATTTCCTTCAGACTAGCACTCTCTATCCATGGAAAAAAACACCTCCCACATCAGTTTTACCAAAGACACATTGAGTTGAGTTGTTCTGGAGGGAATGAGATGTCACTTTGGTCTCTGGCCATTCAGTCATCCATTTCCCTGTTCAGTGCTCTCACATATGCACTGGTGAATAGGAATAGATATGGACTGAGGAGAGAAATTACTTGTTTATTACCCAGCTTTAAGCCTGTGCAGCAATGCTCAGCTGTGTACATGTCGCCTAAACGCAGTCTGCTGATGGTTGTCTCAAGTCTACCTCTTGCTGGGCAGAGTTCATTTCTATCTGAAGCACAAGAGTAGAGTGACTACAGAAAAGTCACAAAATTACAGCAAGGTATTTGCAAGGGAAATTAAACATACTAGCCAGCAAGTGTTTTCAAAGCATGTTAACAAATCCAGCTTATCTCACATGCCAGCTCTCCTCCACCCCGTTCTCATTCCCATTGAATAGACACTAATTGAAAATTATGTTTTCAATGTGAAGCCTTTTTCTAATTTGGTCTTGTTTAGAAGCATTTAGGAACCTATGGTTTGTTGTATTTCAAAGCAATTTGCATGAACTCCCCTAGGAAGCCAACAAAGGGCACTACTAACATTTTGCTGGCAGACAGCAAGGGTTTCTACTCAGCACAGAATATTCATGTGCTCCAAGAAACACAGATTCTTGAGGTAAAGGAGATAGCTGAAGAGCCCCAGTGTAAAACATCTAGGAAATTGTTGTAATATCTATTCCTCTTCAGCATTTTTTGCAATCCTTTAGCAATCCCAAATTCCTTGGGGCATGCACAGAACACTATTGAATATTTAAATAATTTAAAAATATTTTTCATGCAAAAGATAGAATTGCCTATGCAGTATAGTTAGACATGCTCACAAAGATGCTTTCCAGGCTTTAAGTCTCATGTACGCAACACACTGCATCTAAAATCTTTTCATTTAATTCTATACACTTCCACACATTTATGACAGATGAGTATACAAAGTATAAAACATTTTGTATTTACACAACAAAATATGTAATCATGCACTCAGGCATGCACCACACACATGCCTATAAATTTGACATGTGCATGATACCAGACATTTTGTATATGCACATATGTGTGCATTATGTTATATGAGTGTCTTTGCAGGTCACACAAAGCACAGGAACAGCCTGCACCTTACACTACGCAGTTGCAGGACCTGCACACAGCCAGCCATGCCAATAAAGTTCAGATTAATTATATATGTGTGCATTCAAAAAACCTGTGTTTACTACATCTTCCAATTTGCATGTATGCAATACATGCCTGTTCATTCATTTAATTAATACAGTATGCTATGGAGGAGAAAAAAAAATACTAAGAAGTACAGTGAAGTCTTCAAAAGACAATTTATTAAACAGAAAGCCCAGTTCCTAATATTATGAGAGTTCAGATTCATGTAAGACCTCGTCTACATGGAAAAGCTTAGTTGGCACAGCTATGTTCAGAACATAAAAAACAACCCCATTAATTGACATCCCCATGACAACAAAAGTCCTAGAACTATGCCAGAAAAAACCTCTTTGGCAGTCTAATTTCTCTAGTTCATGAGATGGGAGAAAGGAAAAGAATATTTTGCTTCCTTTTTAGCGTAATCTGAGATTGAATTTGCCATCAAATTTTTTCAGTGTAACAAAGGCCTGAATCTACTTAGGATGATTTGGAATGGCTCAAAAGTGCTAGAGGAATACTATTTAATTCCAGTCTAGTCAAGTTCCAAGTCAAAAGGAATCAGCTACTTAGAGATCCTAATTCAAACTACGATTTGGAGAACAAGTGCTGCAGACTGTGGTTTCCATAGCCGTGTTTACACAATCTGCTAAAGCTCACAGCATTTCATCCAGGTGTCAGGGACCTTTCATTATTATATGCAATTTGAACACATATTCCCAGTATTCCAGGTATTTCACCCACACTGCTGGTATTTTTCTGAAGTATGTCTGGATAACATTGCCAGAACCAGCTAAAAAACAACCTCAGTCATCAAAATTCTTCTTTTCCTTTTGTCATCGTCTAGCTCCTTCTGCATAGCCAGTGTCATTTTCACACTCTTATCATCCAGAACAGACAAAAACAGTGCTCCATGCCATTGCAAATGCCACTGCAAATACACAGAAGCTGTGGAGAAGTTTTCACAGCTTGCTGCCATGTGGCTTTAGCATTTCCAATCTGTCACTGTGCTGCAGAGTAGCTCTCACGTGTTTTCAGAAGCAGTGGCAACAGCTGTGTCACCAGCAGCAGCCTCAGGAGCAGTGGAAGGCACAGGACATCAAGCTGCTCAGTTTGGGAGCTGGGTCAGCATCCATGGCTGAAATGTTAGTTCTGAATTTATCAAGCAAGAGGCAAGTGATGGGGAAGGTCATAAAATCATAGAATCATAGAATGGGTCGGGTTTGAAGGAGAGGAAGATCATCTAGTTCCAAAGACCCATCTTGGCCTTGAACACCTCCAGGGATGGGGCATCCACAATTTCCCTGGGCAACTTGTTCCAGTGCCTCACCACCACCATAATAAAGATTTTTTTCCTAATATCTAATCTAAACCTGTTGTCTTTCAATTTGAACCCATTTCCCTTTGTCCTGTCACTACATGCTCTTGTAAAGTCCTGTTTCACCTTTCCCATAAGTTCCCTTCAGATACCGAAAGGTCACAACCAGGTCACTCTGAAGCCTTCTCTTTTCCAGGCTGAACAATGTGAATTCTGCCAGCCTTTCCTCATAGGAGAGATGCTCCATCCCTCTGATCAACTTGGTGACCCTCGTCTGGACTCGTTCCAACAGCTCAACGTCCTTCCTGTGTTGAGGACCCTATGGCTGGTTGCAGTATTCAATTTCCTGGCTCTGTGATGCCAGACTCCCTCTTATCTCTATGATGAGACTCCTTCCTTCCTCTTTTTCCTCTTTATTTCTCTAATTCCACTTCATTTCTCTAATCTCTTTTTTCGCCTAAATTTGTGGATATGACTTGGAACAAACGAGGCGTAAGGGTTTTTTTTCAGAGAGTCACGCGTCACGGCTCCGAATACTGCAGAGCGCTCCCTTCCCAAAGGCCTGGCGCTGTCCTGTTTGCGGGAGCACGTCCCCCTGGACTCGCAGCGGCTCCTCTGCGGGCGGGGACGCGCGGCCGCGGGGCCGGAGCGCCGCTTGCTGGCACGCTTGGGATGCGCGTCCACGGCATTGCCGCTCCCATGGGAAAAGAAGCGCATAGCCTTGCCGGGGAGAAATTCCGCGAGAAAATCCGATTACATCAGAAGGAATCTGTAGGAAATCTCTGCTCTCTGAAGACAGCAGTCAGATGCGTGCAACCATGCAGGATGTCTTTAATGTGTGCCAATAAAAGGCTTTACAGCTGGGAACACTGTTATGCACTCACTGCATTACCTTGTGATACCTGGACACCATTTTCTGAAAAATACTTAACAAATCTTGAAGATGGATGGGGGAATAATTGCTATATCCCTTCATTTGTAAAACTATGCTCTGTTTAAAACTCAAGCCCATTTCTAAAAAGTGAGATTAGAAGAATTCAGGATCAATTGCTCATTTAGGATAAACCAAAAAATGGACCTTATTTCAGCCACTTTATTATCCACTGGGTATCTGGCCCACAGAAACCTTTCAGGTTGGGTACATGGGGATTCATGTGATTAAACCATTGTTCCAGTGTGAAGTCTTCTTTAAGCATGTCTTCTCCTTCTGTCATAATAGACATTATGCCCCATCTATGGCTTTGCCCCATCTATGGCTTTGCCTGAAGTCTGTCCTCCACCAAAGACCAGGGCAGTTGTGGGACAGGAATAGTAATTTTTTTTCCTTTGAGGAAAAAAGAAAATCTTATTGATTTCATAAGTAAATTATTTTTCTTCTGGAGAACCTGCAGTGATTCTAGGATACTTGGTTTATGGGCAGTGCACAGGAATGGGAGTCAAATGTATGATACCACTTCATCATCAAATGAGTCTGTAACTTACTGCAGGGTTATCTCCATGTGCATGGGCATGAGAAGATTGAGAATAAAGAAGAGATGAAAATCTTGAGTGATGGCCAAACTAATCATATTTTGTAAAACTAGGGGACTTGCACTGAAGAGTCTGACTGTTGACTCAGTCATTGAGAATGACTATGTGTCATTCTCAAATGTGCATTTCAAGTTTTTGAGTTTCTAAAGATAGATTTTCAAAAATATCCCAACATTAACAAACAGAGAGATCCCTGATAAACAATATCTCCTAATATGTAACACCATCAGTTCTTCATTCATGTTCCTTCCATATAAATGCTAAAGAAAAATTGTAATTAATTTTAAACAGGTTCACTATAAAAAATATGTCATAAGTGAAAACTAGAGATGGAAAAATGGAAATTGTTGTAAGGAGAGAAAAAAATTAAAAGAATTATGTGAAGCAACAAGGAAGTAGTTGAGGGAAAAAAATACTAGCATCAAAGGGTGGAAATGGAATGAACCTCAGAGAAAACATTTTCTTAATGTGGGTCTGAATACCCCTTTCATTTTATGTGTTCTCTGTTAGAAAGATGATGAGCACAGCTGAATGTCTCACTGCCAGAGAAGATAAAAAGTATAATTCCAAGATATATGTTATGGTACAATATACAAAAATGTGATTAAAATATTTAGATATAACAAAATATATGTTATTATTGTATATTTGAGACTGCTTACCATCCCACCCCACCCAACAATCTCTCTGTAGCACAGCCAAAGTCCAGCATTTGAGTTCATCTTAATTTCCCATCACTCTCCGGTATCTCAAGCACCCCTTCTGCTCTGCCATGGAATACAGAGCCAGCCTTTCCAAGAAGGTACACAACTCCTCTCACATCCATCTTCATTCGTGCCTACTTTTCTTCCCACAACTGTCACACATACAACAATGTATAAATGCTATTTATTTATCAATATTTGCTATAGAACGTAATCACAGTTCAATAACGTGTTGAGGAAAAAAAGCAAGAAAAGGAGATAACGAGGCAGCTCGATCTACATAAACACTTTGGGGGAGGAGTAAAACGCAGTTAAATGAGATGTTCCTCTTTATTCCTTTCAGACCAAGTTGTAAAAGTTTGCCATGGTAGTGGCAATAAAGATGATTATAGTTTTAAAATCTGCATTCAGATGTAATACTGTCTGGAAGATGCTGGAGGACAAGAGATTGACATCTCTTAATAGCCACCAGGCTGTATTAAAAATATTTTTTCTCTCATGTTATATTTTGTTCCCACTACTAAGATTAGCATATTCTTTTGAGATTACTCTGGGTAAATGTGATGGTCACCAGCACAAGAAGGGTCAGGATGTGGTTAAAGCTGTCTTGGATCTGACAGAAGCCACAATTTTGCACACCCTCAGACCTCATCACAGCCTGAAGAATGACATGGATCCACCTGTGGACAGGTAAAGGCACCGGACCTCTATTCAAAGTGGGGGAGAAAGGTGACTGATGCTGTCACTGCTGCCACTTGCTGAAACACTGTGAGAGGAGAAGAAAAACAAAAGGAAGGTAAATGATTGATGCTGCTGTACACCCCTGCTGTGTGTGGTCTGCCTGCATGTACTCTGGAAACAGATTAGGGCTTCGAGTGCCTCCAACAGCACCCTTCATCCTGCTGGGAAGGATATTTAAGAGAGGTCCAGCACTTTGCTTAGCTCAGCCTCAGATTGACATAAGAGAAATCCTCTTCCATTTTAAGCTCCTGTGAAACTTCCAGGATGATAAAACACCTAGAGATATGAGGAGAAGGCACTGCTACAGCCTTATAACTTTTGCCACACTTTATATTTGGTCCTTTGAGCCTAATGTACATGTGCTGCCTCCATTGACACTACTTACAGGTACTTCCACTTCTATAGGCTAGAATTAGATAGCATTTTTCTCTGCAGGAAAAGATGAAAGTCGGCAAATCACGGGAAAGCAGTCTCTTTCCCGTACCAGGAACTCAGCGTGCAACAGGTACTTCTCGAGCACCTTTCATCGTATTTGTATAGGAGAGACAAAAACAGGGGCGCTGGAGGAAGGTAGCGATAAGGGAAAGAAGGAGGAGGAGTGGGAAGAAAAGTCCGGGGGGGGGGGGGGGGGGAAAGAAGGCTGCAAAAGGTAAAGGCCATGGCACATTCCTGAGCAGACCAACGCACCCCGTACCAGGGCCCCGGGTCGGGCCTGGGGCCGGGCGGATAAAACCAGCTGATGGTGAGCTGTCCCTCGAGAGCGCGGTGCCTTTGCGCGTCATCCAGGGCCGCTCCCCGCTGGAAGCGGCCGCCGCGCGGCGGGCGCGCAGGGTTTCAGGCGCCCTGCAGTTCCCCGCCCGCCCCGTGCGGGGCGCCGCCAGCTGGCGCGTGGCGCGCCGCCTGTTCTGGGCCCGCCGTCTCGCTAGGTGGCTGACGGCGCCGCCCGAAGCGGGAGCGGCGGCCGGAGCGGCGCGGCGTTTGCGGGCTCGGTGTCACGGCGGTTCTGCCCCTTCCCGCCGCGCCATGCCCACCGTGGAGAGCTCTACCGCCAACTACGGCATCCTGGCGGACGCCACCGAGACGGCGCGGCCAGGTGCGGCGTGGCTGCGGCCTGCAAGCCTCGCGAGGCCTCGGGCTTGCGTAGCAGCCGCCGCGGGGAGGTACCGGGCCCGAGACGGGGTGGCGGGGGCGGGCCAGGGTGCGCCGTGAGCGACATGCGATACTCGCCCGCACGGCCGGCAAGCCCGCGGGCTGTGCGCGGCAGGGTTTGCCTTCGTCGACCCGCGGCGGCGCCGCGGGGCGGGTGGAGCTGAGCATCGCGCCTGCGGACCCGCAAGGACGGCGCCAGCTCCCGGTGCTTCTGCAGCACTCGCGTCGAGTCGGCGGCTCTCCTTTTAAGTGTGGCGTCGCGGGTATTAACTAGTTCTTACCTAGTCAGGCGGGGAGTTTCGCCTTGCGAAGTTAGGTCTGTAAAAGAAGACAGCGGTAGCTATGCAGATCTGATCCAGCGCAAGTGCAGATCCGGAAAGCCTCTGGCAGGCTGTCTTGCTAAGAGACTTGTTGTGGAGTCTACTGTGAAGTCTATCATGATTCGATAACCGCCTGTAGCCCTTGTTTTTTTCTTCCTTAAGGCAAGAATGAAAGATCGACCCTCACGGCTGAAGATTTTATTTTCTGTAAAATCCTGGCAAGGCCTGCCATTTGTTTATACAGTTACAAAATTATTCAAAAAAAGAGGATGACTTTGTACATTACCAATATAAAATATTATGGCTAGTTAGCACTAATTTTTGGAATTTCATTAGGCCCTTATTTTACTAAATGTCCACCTGAAAAAGCAGCAGGTACTTTTTTTCCGTGTGTTTTTCTTTCTTTTTTTTTTGTCATAATGTCCACAGGTAGGAAAGTAGCCTTGCACATATCTAGCCATGGATTTTAAACTAGATGGTACTATACATAGTCACTTGAAAAGTTTTTTGAGAGAACAAATCATATGGTGGTTGTTTGGGGGAGGGTGATTTTTTTTTCAATTTAGTTCGAAAACGTTCACTTTGCTTGTGTAGTTATGCCTTAGTGAAACAAAACATCCTCGTAGACAGTCCAACAAAAACATAACGTCAGAACCCAAACCAAAGTGCAGATAAAATTTGGGAACTACAGGGGGAGATGCAGAGTAAAACGTGCTGTTACCATGCTGTTTTACAAGTACGTAGTCCATCATCATTTTGGCTATTGTGAGTAGCTTTTGTGAGGTAGGAGTGGCCATGTTAAGTAGACAAACTCCAGCATTGTTAAGAAATGCAGCCTTTGACAGGGGAGCAGATATGTAAGAACCTCCAAGGGTAAGTACAGAATGATGATCCCTAAAGCATTCTCCCAGCTTTGCCCCTTTCCAGTTTGTAGGCTTCCAGAGCCAGAGACAGCATCTCTGTAATGAGTGTAGCTTGCTAGATTGTTCTTCAGTGAACTTTTCTGATGCTTTGTTTAACGGATTATATTTCTGGCCTGTCAATGTGTGGTAAAATGTTCCATTACTTCATGAACCTTTGTGAAGGAGTTACTTCCTTTGAACTTGTCATTTCCTAATCTTATTTGATCTCTCCAATTTTTGCATTCTGAGAAGCCATGAGTAATTGTTCCTCGTTCATCAATTTTATGCCACTTACTGCTTTATTATCTCTTCAACAACCATATGAACATGAAATCTCACTACAAAAAGTCACAGTCAAAGAAATGTTGAACATGAGCATGGGAACCACCAGAAGTATTAAGAGGAGTTGTTTAAAAGACTGGAAGTATTGAGCTTGTAAAAGAGTGTTTCACTTGAGAAAGGGGCTTAGGTATGATGAGTTCACTGTATGAGTGGAATGAAAGTGAGAAGTTAAGAAAAACTATTAGGAAGCAGTCTCAGAGAGGAAGATGAACATTTCTCAATAACACGTGAAACTTGTCACAGGGCATTTTAGGGTATGAATTGATACAGGAACTAACCTAGAGTAGTTAAAGGATGATAGGGCAATTGACAGTTACTAAAAAGGAAGGTCTGGACATTCTCCAGCGTAGACGTTCCTGTGTTACAGACTGGGAGGAAATGTGCAAAACTGAAGGATCATGCTGCTGTAGTTGCCTGTGGTTTTTCTTGAGCATTCCATGCTGCCAGGTACAGGGTAAAACAAACTCTTTCCTGAACTCTATTTTGCCTGAATGGTAGGAGGAGTTAGCATGCAGGAATACAAATTCATGGAACACAGGCTACTCTCTTGCATTGTTGTATAAATGCTTTTTCATATGTATTAAGTAATGTGTTCCACAAAAATAGTGTTCTTAATGTGCAATCTGAGAACCTGTGTCTGTAATGACATGTGTTTCATTGCTAGACCGTGCTGGTGTATTCCTGTCTTTGCTGTTGAGTGCACTCTGTTGGCACAGCTGCAGAGTAAACTGGATGGGGATGTGGATCAGCTGAAAGGCAACCAGTTTTTTCATGGGTTATTTTTCATGCAGATCTGTATCCTATCCCAGTTCAGAATCTGTCAACACAGAGAGCTATCAACTAGCTGAAGGGAGTGCTTAAGGAACATTGGCAGTAAGTGTTAAAATGCAGCTTGCTTTGAAGGGCATTAATGCAGTGTACTGCTTTGTAAATTAGTATCTGTAATTGCTATGGAGAAACTTCCACGAGGAATAGGGATGATGATATATGTGGCTCTGGGAAATTTAATGTAAATAAAGCAAAGAAAATGTCCTGTGCTTTCAGTGTTGCCATTCAAAGTAGGATAAACTGTCTAAAGCATTCTGTTCACAACCATGAGGAAAATTAGATGATTCTGATTTCTGCTGGTATGCTAATAATGCTGACTTCTGTTTCACAAACACATAACTGACCACAACAAAGACTTCAATTATTTTAAAGTTTCAGTCCTGCAGGCACAAAATCGGAAACACCTATGTGATTCTAGTTGGAGCAGCTAGAGGATGTTCTACAGTTGCTGAAGTGTTTATTTCTGTGCTTCAACCAGGAGTTTCTGGAGTATTTTTTGTATCTATTTTCTGTTAACAGTTCTTTCAAGCACTGTGTTTCATCTCAGATTAAGTTAACTAGTTGAATAGGTGTCAGAGATGCTGCATCTCTGACTAGCAATTGTTCATTAACAATCATTTGTGATCCGTTTCAGCAGCACAATTGTTGGGAAAGATAACCTCTACTTAAGAGACAAAAAGCAAGGAGACAAAAGGCATAAACTCCTTGAAAAAGTGCCCAAGTTCAGTTGATCATATAATTTCTTGCACTAATCTAATCACAGGTGGTGTGTAAGAGCTGTCAGCCTTAAGGCCAGCAGTTGGAACAGTGAGCACTTGAATAGACAGGAACCGGGATAACAGTAAAAGCCAGGCAACAGAGGCAAATTTTATGAAATTGGCACAGTTATATCAGTCTGAGAGGACAATCTATTCTTTTGTAAGAAGCTCGTATAATATAGTTCACTTAAATAGTTGCAGAGATTGGGAGAGAAAAAGTCTTCTGTTGTCTTGAGAATAACCCAAGATTTTTCCATTTATATACTCTGGTTTTCCTCTTTCAGCATAAGGATGCATACCAAGTGATCTTGGATGGTGTGAAAGGAGGTGCCAAGGAGAAGAGACTTGCAGCTCAGTTTATTCCTAAGTTCTTCAAGCATTTTCCTGAGCTAGCTGACTCAGCTATCAATGCCCAGTTGGACCTCTGTGAGGATGAAGATGTTTCTGTAAGAATAATAACCTTGTAGCAAGTTGATACATTGAATTTATATTTTGCTATTATTTTCTCCTTTTTTTTAGCGGGCTGTGTCTTTAGGGGGAGGAGAGTTGGTCTTTTGACAACTAAACATAGTTGTATTCCTGCAGTTAAAGAATTCACTTTGGAATGATGCATCACTTTTCATTTGTCTTTTTCGCTCCCATCATTGATCAAAGGAATAGCTCTGTAGAAAGAAATTTACAGATTATTTGAATAGCATTTACGTGTTTCCCTATCGAAAAGCACTCAGTGGTAATTGGTTCTGATAAATCCTGCCGGGAGGCAAGAAAATCTTGTTTGCACCTGAGAACCATGGGGATGTGATTCTGACTGTATTATTCTTGCAGAAGTTTGAGATGCTTCATACTGCTTCTGTGATATTGGTAGAAGCTGTACCTTTGAAGATCTTTGTTTATCCAGTCTTAAACAATTTGGAGAGGTCATTCAAGGATTTTTGTCAGTGCTGGGAACTGTAAACCATAGAGTTTATTCCTGCCATATGCAGAACTGTGGAACTATCCTTGCTGTTAGCAAATAAAACTGTAATAACACACATTCCATGCTTTATTTTGTTGATCATATGAATAATTTTGTGAACAAAGGTACTGTTTGAATTTGATTTTTCCCCATACCTGCTTATGTCTAAGAAAAATATATGACTTTCTTCATAAATATGTCAAAATAGTTGTTTGGGTTTTTTTATGTAATTCCTGACATTTTAAAATTTTTGTATTTCTACTAAACTGACAATTTTGGCAGATTCGTCGACAAGCAATCAAGGAACTGCCTCAGTTTGCCACTGGAGATAATCTTCCTCGGGTAGCAGACATACTGACCCAGCTTCTACAATCAGGTAGGAGACAGTCTCCTCGTGGCACACCTAAAAATATATGCCATTTTGGTTCTGTAAAACACTGATTCATAATTTATCCCAGGGCCATTCATGTCCTTCTTCTATTCTTTTTTGACCACTAATTGCTGTGCAGTTAGGCTACTGCTTCTGCTGAAAGGCCACTAATCATCCTAATCTAAACTCAAAATCTTTCTTTTAAATAAAACAATTTTTTTTATTCAAGCTCTCTGAAAGCATCTATAGAAAAAGGCAAGGCACAGCGGGAACCTTACAGTTATGAACTGCAGCAAATTGCCTTCTGAGACAAGAGTTGTTGGATTTCTAATCCAGGTTCTGGAATTTGAAAAATCCTAAAGGCGTTTTCTTTCATATAGTGCATTTTTGGTGCAAAATAAATATTTCTAGACTGCAAAATCAGATTTTAATACACTTTTAATCCAATGAGTTATAGAGTGCTAAACTTAGGTGTTTAAACTTCTGTTAAAAATGCCTGGTTAAGTCTCTAGGATTCTCAGAAGATAAATTTTGGGTTGGTTTGGGTTTTTTGAGACTTAGGCATTTCTCCATTTAGTTCAAGAGGAAAATTGTTTCTGCCACCCAGAAGAGTTAAAAAAGAAATTACTTTATTTGACGTTAATTTAGTGAAGGTCAGCTTGTTAATACAATTGTTCCTTAAAATAAGTCAATGTATTGATTAGTAACTTCCTTTCAGGTTTTCAGTCCTATTAAGTTTATAATGTTAAAGTTTTGGCAGGGAGGCTAAGGTGGCAAATAGCTTTGTGTTTTGCTTCCATCTTTCATAATCGTGACTTTCAGCTTCCTCAGTCTAGTAGCTGTTAAAAATACAGGTTATGTTGTTTATCACTAAATGCTGAGGACGGAATACTTAATGTGTAATTACACATCAGTGATTTTTATTTTTCTGCTCTTACCTTTTCATTTCAAGTATATGCATATCAGATTTTTTTCTCTCTCCAGATGATTCTGCAGAATTCAATTTGGTGAACAATGCTTTGCTCAGTATATTTAAGATGGATGCTAAAGGTAAAGGACACATTTTTCTGTGTATGTCTTTTATTAATACTTCCCAGTCTCTAGTAGGATGAGAACAGAACTCAATTTTTTATCTTAGTACAATGCAAAACTGAGACACACACGTAACTGTTTGATTTTGCAAACAATACTGAACTTAATAATCATGGATCTGAATTATACAGACCAGTAAAAGAGTGAGGATTCTGTCAAGATACAGGTAAATTGTGTTTTTTTCTGAAAAGTTAGTATAGCAGTTATTTTAAAATGTGTCATGGAGTCTTAAAGGAGTGAACTTATTTCTTCTGCATAGAATGTTGAGCTCATAACTTTTAAAATAATTCTCATTACCTGATTTATTCTCCATTCAGGAACTCTGGGAGGCTTATTCAGTCAAATTCTTCAGGGAGAGGATATTGTGAGAGAGAGAGCCATTAAGTTCCTCTCTACAAAACTGAAAACATTGCCTGAGGAGGTGATGACAAAGGAGGTGGAAGAGTTCATATTGACTGAATCAAAGAAGGTGACTCTCTTATTTCAGTACAAACTTAAGTATTATGATACCATTCCTTATCATTAGTGTTGCTTTGGAGTTCATTTAAACCACATGTATAGCTGAGCATTGTAAAAATGTGATCTTGTACTTACCCTATTCTGTTACACTCCGAAAATTGCAACAGTTTTTTGTGAGAATGTTAAAACCATGCTAGGCTCTTCTCATTTTGTAAGAGCAACTTTTATTAGAATCACAGAATCATTCAAATTGGAAAGGGTCCTTAGGAGACTGATCAGCTCAGTGAATCATGCTCAGCTGAATTCTGCTCAGCTGAATTCAGATCAGACTTCTAGGTGCTTTTTCTAAGTGCTTTTGAAAATCTCTAAGGAAGGAAAGTTCCTATACTCTCTGGGCAACCAGCTTTAATGTTTAATTGTCCTCTAGAGAATTTACTTTTTTCCCTTTATCCAGTTGGAACCTTCCATTTTAGTTTTGTATCATTGTCTCATTCTCACCGTGTCCACCTCAGCAAAGAACCTGACTCCTACGTTTGGTGACTCCTACGTTAAAGGTTTAGTGTTAGTTTACCACACCCACATACAGCTCTCTCACTTTAGACTGGAAAAGCCCAGTTGCTTTAGGTTCTCCTTACAGGTCGTGCGCTCTAGATACTGATCACTTTGTTGGTTTGACTTGTAGGTTTGCAAATTACCACCATAGAACTGTGTTTTCTGTTTTTCTGCTAAGGTTCTGGAAGATGTGACAGGCGAGGAATTTAATCTGTTCATGAAAATATTGTCTGGATTAAAAAGCTTACAGACAGTAAGTGGGAGGCAACAGCTAGTGGAGCTGGTAGCCGAACAAGCTGACCTGGAACAAACATTCAATCCATCTGATCCAGACTGTGTGGACAGACTTCAGCAGTGTACTCGGCAGGCAGTGCCACTCTTCTCAGTATGTATTTGTTTGCTTTGCATGAGGAGTATTGTGGAAAGTTAATGGCTATGACTTGTCTTTGGTGTTCTGAACGATTATGTTAGAATGACCACATATCAGTACTTCTCCACCTTCAACTTCTGCTGTATTCAAATGCTGGAAAACATCCTTAAAGCCTCCAAATACAAAGATATTTTTATGTTACTCTCTTCTTTTTTCAAATTTAGGATGTTACACTGAATTATGACAAGATTCTCACATTAGGTTGTATGAGTTTATTTCAAGTTTAGTGCCAGGCAATTGCAGCACTTAAAAGCCTATTCTTGGGTTGCAAGCAATCTTTTCAGCTGCTGTTGCAGACAGCCTCAGCTTAAGCTATGTGCAAGGGGGTCTGTGTTTTAGGAGTTAGAGGGAAGTTTAATAAAGCTTTGAAGCATAGCTGTGTGGTAGGCATTTAGAAGGGTGGCAGAGAGATGGGGGAAAAATATTCAGGTCATTCAAACTCAGAGTAGCATGAATAATATGCAGTGGCTTGTTTGGGTTTTTTTCAGAAAAATGTTCATTCCACAAAATTTGTTACTTACTTCTGTGAGCATGTTCTGCCAAACCTCAGTTCTTTGACTACTTCAGTGGAGGGTCTCGATATCCAGCTAGAGGTAAGCTAAAGCTAAAATGTCTTTCAGATTAAGAAATAATAAAAAATCAGCACATTAGATGAAGACATCTATTTTTAAAATTGAAAACTCCTTTCTTGAATAGTTTTCATTTCGTGGCTTATAGAAAAAGTAGCTACACTAGGAAAAAAGTTTGCACTATTGAGGCATGACTGAGCATTGCCTTTTAAAGCATGTCATTTGTCCTGTGCTTTTGAGGCAAGGTACAATAAGTAGATTGGTGTAATCATTTCTATATTGCTATCAATTTTTTTTAAGCACATAGCATTTACCAAAATGATGGTTGCACAGCTCATGCTAATTTAATCTCCTAAGGGAGTGGCTCAATGTCTGTAATTTTGCTTACATTAATCAGTGCTACAGCTTCAGTTAGATCTCTGTGGCTCTCACTGAAGGTGAGCTGTGCTGCAGGTGTGGGAGATGAAGGTTTGTTTACTTGTTAACTAATGCTTGTTGGGATTAGATACACAAACCTGTATTTCTGTTTGAGGACATGAAAAACAGATTAGGCATGTTCTTCCTTTTATTCCTTCCCGATGTTTGGGAGGGGTTTAATTGTAATAGCTGATCACTACTGTACCAGCCGTAGTGATGTGATAATTGATTTTGGGTTGAAAGTTAAGCCTATGTACTTTTCAGTTAGCAAACAAAAGCCCTGCTCTTCTTACATGTAGGTTTTAAAGCTTCTTGCTGAAATGAGCTCTTTTTGTGGCGATATGGAAAAGCTTGAATCAAATTTGAAGAAGCTGTTTGACAAACTGCTGGTAAGACTAATTCATTTCTTATTCATGTAAAACACTTTAAAAAATTAAGTTTTCATCGAAACAGTTATTTTTATGTATTCATCTCTTTATCCTTTTTCTAAAGTGGCTGTTTCAGAGGTAGTTCTATCCATGGTAGAAGGTCAAACATCATTTTGCAATTTAAAGCCTTTGTAGATACACGGAGCTGTTACCTGAATAATGTTTTTAATCCAGTAGATTTATGTGGGTTTCTTCTTTTTAAGTTTTGTAACCATGAGAGACTCATGTTGATCTCAGTAAAGACTGTATCTGCACTGACAGTTTTAAGCAAGTTCAGCACTACTTCAAAAGCATTGGTGCAGTACATTGTTGCTTCCTGTGGTAGCAGTGCCACGGTAGTATTTCCACTGAGTCTGAGGTATCAAGTCACATAAGTGTAGGCAAACCACCTGCACTAGGACTTTATTCAGCAGTTCATCACATTGGTATAGAGATGGGGGATTCTTCTTAAATTATCAGCATAAATACACCATCCAGTTCAAACACTGCAAAAGAGCTGTCAGTGTGTATAAATGTGTCTCATGCATTTGTTTTTCCTTTCTGTTCTTTAGGAGTATATGCCTCTTCCTCCAGAGGAAGCAGAGAACGGGGAAAATGCTGGCAATGAAGAGCCCAAGTTGCAATTCAGTCATGTGGAGTGTTTATTGTATAGCTTCCATCAGCTGGGTCGTAAACTTCCAGACTTCCTCACAGCCAAGCTGAATGCAGAGAAATTGAAAGACTTTAAAATCAGGTAATCATTTAGAGGCAACTGTTAGCGTTCTGTTAGAAAGTGTGTGTTAGAAAATGTTAGTGGAGTTCCCTGGGGCTCAGTACTGGGACCTGTCCTGTTTAACATCTTTCCAGTGATTTGGCAGGGGAGTTTGATTGCATCCTCAGTAAGTTCATGGGCGATACTACCTTGGGGGGAATGTTGATCTGCTGGAGGATAGGCAGGCTCTGCAGAGGGATCTGGACAGACTGGATTGATGAGCTGTGGACAACTGCATGGGATTCAGTAAGGCAAAGTGCCAGGTCCTGCACTTGGGTCACAGCAACCCCAGGCAGTGCTGGGGGAGGAGTGGCCTGAAAGCTGCTCAGCAGAAAGGGACTGGGGGTGCTGGCTGACAGCAGCCAAACATGAGCTAGCAGTGTGCCCAGGTGGCCAAGGAGACCAAGGTGGGCTGTAACAAGAATAGTGTGGCCAGCAGGATTTGCGAAGTCCACCTGTACTCAGTACTGGTGAGGCCACACCTTGAGTACTCTGTTCAGTTTTGGGCTTCTCTCTTCATAAAGGACATGGAGATGCTGGAGCATGTCCAGAGAAGGACAACAAAGCTGATAAAGGGTCTGAAGCAGAAGTTGTAAGAGGAGCAGCTTAAGGAGCTGGGGGTGTTTTGTCTGGAGACAAGGCTCGGGAGGAACCTCATTGCCCGCCCTAACTACCTGAAAGGAGGTTGTAGTGAGGTGGGGGTCAGTCTCTCCTGGCATGCCTCAAATGAAAGGGCGAGAGGAAATGGGCTTATGTTGCACCAGGAGAGGTTCAGATTAGATATTAGAAAAAAAAAAAGGGTGATCAGGCACTGGAATAAGTTGCCCAGAGAGGTGGTGGAGTCACTGTCTCTAGAAGTGTTCAAGAGGTGTCTCAATGTGGCACTTGGATATATGGTTTAGGGGTGATTACAGTGTTGCTGGGTTGACAGTTGGACTACATGATCGTCAAGGTCTCTTCCAACCTTGATGATTCTGTGACTATGAAAGTGTGAAGAATTATTGTCTGGATGCTAAAGCAGCACAAATCAGATTGATGGATGACTTATTTTGAGCATTTTTCCTAAAGTGAAAAAAAAAACAAAATTACAGTTTCCCTTTGCTTATGCTTTTATTTTTATGGGACTATGTAAATTTTACTAACAGATTGCTTTTAATTTTTTAGGTTACAATATTTTGCTCGAGGGTTGCAGGTTTATATTCGGCAGCTTCGTCTGGCACTTCAAGGAAAAACAGGAGAAGCCTTGAAAACAGAGGAGGTAAGTACTGTTTGGTAATTCTGTTTTTCTAATTGAGCCTACTGAAATAATGATTGGCACATATTGATAGGCTGCAGTCAGTTGTAAGTATGCAAATAGATTAAGGGAATAATACTGCTAACATTATTGCAAATGCATCTTACTTGATGCTGCATTTTGCCAGCAAAGATGCTCTTTTAGTTTCTACTGCTAACTACTCTATACATCCACGTATATAATTGGTTTAATTGTGCTCCGTGCTTTGCTTTGAAGGGGAAATTTTCATATGTTGTGCGAAAAAACACCAGTGAGAAGTATACTGGAATATAAAAGCAACTTCTTAGTGTAAAACTGCAAGAAGCCTAAGAGTAGTTGTGATGAAAACTCAGAAGTGTATACACCTTTCACTGTTACTATTGCTATAACAATTCACTAGGAAGAGCAGCCAGTTTAATGTAACATCATCAAATGCAGTTGGCATAAAACTACTAGATCAGTGTTCAGTGATGTTTGGTTTTTTTTACAGAACAAGATTAAAGTGGTTGCCTTGAAGATAACCAATAACATTAATGTTTTAATCAAGGTAAGTCCTCACATCATGAACGAGTAAATTCTCACAGCAGAGTAACCTATGCAGCAGAAAGGAATAGATTTGAACGAAGTTGTATTGTGTTACTTTGTGTATTGTGTTAGTTGGTGTTAGCTAGCTCAGAGTTGCCATGCTTTACTGTTTCTGAAGAGAGGTGGATCTTGCTGACTATGCAAGCAACTTAGCTTTTGCTGCTACTGCTGCTCTTGGTCCTTTTTTGCAGCACTGGTTGCCCCCAGAAGAAGACCACCTTGCTTTAGGGGTCTCTGGATTCTGGCTGAGCCTTTTTTCTTGTAATTTCCCTTTCCTGCAGTGGCATTGAGGGGTAAGGAGTAGTTTAAACAGGTGCAAGGATATGTAAACAAGGATACAAAACTTTTGTCTCCAAAGAGTCTAGAAGAGATGGGCTGCAGAAAGAGACTTCTGTCTGGAGCCCATGAAACCATTCTGATTTCTTCTAACCACCTTTTCCTCTATTTCTTCACTCTCACAGAATAAACCAAAAACTTTGCCCATGGTATTGCAAAGCCTATCTTGTACCGTCATAGGGATATTGTAGGGATATCAGATGTCTCCCTGCAGGAGCCATTGTAGTTCGTTTTAAGATGCTTGGTGTTCATAGTGTCACGTGAAAAGGGGAAGAAATGCAGAGATTTCTTGTCCCACCTCTATTAATATATTTTTTATTGGCTATCAGTGTCCCCAGAATACCAAAGCCTTTTAAGGCCCAAAACAGTCTGTCCACACTTCACCTAAAGAGACCCTTTGCTAGACAGATTCACTGCGATGGACAGGACTTTTGATACCCTGATATGGGGACAGCTCTTAATAGCAATGGAGAACTTTCTCAGCAAGGTTCTCCTACAAGTTACGAGGCTGCCAGCACCAGAAACAAACTGAACTAACTAGCAGCTCACAAAATAACTTTTATTAATACCAGTATGTGACAAACTACTGTAGGGTTGGCGTTGCCGGTGATAATGTTTAACTGCACGATTGCACTTTACTAATAAAAAACACAAAAACCAGAAGCACGCTCTACAAAACAACACAACTACCTAAGCCTTAGTACAAAACTCAAGCAACCCCCCTCCATGACAGACCAGTTTACAAAGACTAGAACAAAATCTAAACACACTGGTTAACATAAAGCAAAAAAGAAAGAATATAGCCACTTCCCACTAACACACATTTTAACTCACTAAGATAAGGAAATGCACACCTTAAAGCAAACCATGAACGAGTTGGCAATAAAGTACAATATAGGACAAGAAAAAGAATAATATAAAGTAAGATATATACCTGGTAAGTTACAAGGTGTAGGGCAAGGTAAAATTAGTATCTATAAAGCAAAGTAGCAAAGTACAATTAGGAAATAAGCTATCTATGGGGTAAAGGTGAAAGAGGGTAATCTATAAGGTATAAAGCAAGGTCAAGGTAAAGAAAGCAGAGTAAGTGGTTGCTCAGCCCTGCAGTGTCCAAAGGAGTGGAAGGAGACAGGGCAGCTCTTTAGTTACCCCCGAAGAGATGATGGAACTTCTCCCCGATTTTGCTCATGTCCGATCTCTTTTTATACTTATTTTTCTTAGGCAGTTTGAGTGACAATAGTCAATACTAATTTTGGGGGTGCTAGACAGATGACATAGGCCTAAGGTTTGGCTTCCTGTGTTCCAGTAGGATGTTGTAAAGAAAGGCCATGCTATTTCCATAACACTCCATCCTTTGTTAATCCTATCAGTCTGTTGCTGGGAAGTCTCCCCATTTTGTTGAGGACTTTCAGGAAGCCATCGGGGTCTCTTTGTCCATTTTTGTGTAACCCACTATCATCTGACAATGGGTTTCTGGGAATGCCCTCTTCAGGTGCTGAGGTGTTTCCTGTAACCGATCAGGACGGTCATCATGGCCTTAAATTGGTCTATCACACTACACATTGGGAGGGAGAGAAGGCTTGTGCTTTCTCTATAGATGCACCATTCCTTGAAACATTTAAGGTTGGATTGGATGGGGGCCTGAGCAACCTGATCTAGTTGAAGATGTCCCTGCTTATTGCAGGGTGGTTGAACTAGATAGTATTTAAAGGCCCCTTCCAACCCAAACTATCACATGATTCTATATTTGGTCAGTACAAGACACTATTTTGTTAATTCAAATCATATTTGAATTTCCTAGTAAGGCAGTAAGCACATGCCTTCTCCCTCTGCCATGGGACTTCAAAAAGGATTTAAAATTGTTGGAAATTAATGGTTAGCTACTTAACTGAGACTACAGAATAAAGTTTTGAAGTGCAATCAACATGTAAACTGTCCCAATTTTGCCTTCATAGGATCTCTTCCACATTCCTCCTTCTTACAAAAGTACAATTACACTGTCCTGGAAACCAGTACAGAAGGCAGATGCAAGGTAAGAGTTCTTAATTTAAAAAAAAAGTGGTGTTTGTTTTGTAAACAGTAAAAATTAACTTCCGAGCTGTGTATATTATATATACACAGCACATGAGATGAAAGTTTCACATCTTGTGGCTGTGGAAACATTATCTTAGTCTTGCTTAGAGATACAATAGACTGAATCAGCTGGAGACTAGCCTACTTCCTCTTCTGAGATATTATTATTCAGGGCATCTTCATTAGCTGCTGCTGGCTTCCAGTGGTTAATCCTTGCGGCTAAACTACTATTCCTGTACTTGTCACCACAAGGGTGTAATGACATGTTTTTGTTTTCTTCTGTCAGTCAAAAAAGAGCAAGTGAAGATACAACCTCAAGTTCACCCCCAAAGAAAGCTTCAGCAGGACCAAAAAGGGATGCCAGGCAAATATATAATCCTCCTAGTGGAAAATACAGCAGTAATCTGGGTAGTTTTTCTTACGGTAAGTTAGGCAGTTTGGAAAAACTTTGTCTAGTGACAGTTGTATCTCAGGGTGGGGGGAACAAATACCACATTCTTGGAAGATCAAATTGTACTGTCACAAATTTTTGTATATGGTGGTCTTTTCCTAGCTGTTGATCTATTGCAGTGTTTGAGTGTTACCAGCCTATAAACAATGACATTTGCAAGTTACTTTTAGTAGTGTTTTAATACCTAGAGTTAGTAATTGAACTGTTGTGTTCTCTATTATGACACACAGCACTTGCACCAATTTCCCATTGGACAGGCCAGTTGCTGCAAGTGGCAGAGCTGGGTCACCTCCTGTCATACGACTGGGCCTGTGCTGCATTCCTATTACAGCCACTGCTGATGTTGCAGACCTGATCCAAAGTTCTGCGAATTGCCAGGTTCACTGTGCATCCACAGTTATGTCCTCGTGCTCCCAGTCACACTGATTCTGTCTCTCTGCAAGTTGTATTTTTGGGTGAAGCACAAGAGCAGTTGCAGACTGGATGAGTAGGCCCAGCAATGGTAGCAGCCCATTCCTGTCTTCCCTGTAGATCCATTGATCCTCCTGGCAAGTAAAGAGGCTGGTATGACAAATTATCACCCACGCTCATAGGTTGAAAAACTGATACAAAGCACTGTCAGATATATAAAACTAATACGTCCAGATATTGCTATTCTATTTTAATCTGTATTCAGTATAAAACCTGCATGAAAAGTTTCCACTCTTATTTCAGAGCAAAGAGGTGGTTTCCGGGGTGGACGAGGAAGAGGCTGGGGAGGACGTGGCAATCGTAGCCGAGGAAGAATCTACTGAGAAGACTGCTAAATCTTCCATGCCCCTGAAGGGCTGAAGTGAGAGTGCTACTCAGCAAGTGTTTGCTTGGAGCATTGTTTTCTTCAAGGACTGCCTTCCACTAAGACTGAATTAAATGTTCTTTATACCTTTGTATGTATGATCTACTTTTCTAACGGACTACAACTTGTCCATAGTGAAACTACAGCTGTATTTTTGGATGCTTACAGTCAGCAGTTTTGGGTTCTTAATTTTGAAGTGTCTTCAGGATTCAAAATTGGAAAAGAGCATAGATGTTTCATCAAAAGCTGCATCTTGACAGTTTGTATATTAACCTAAAAGTCAGCTACTGCGTAACTGAAACTATATAATTGAGTTTATGTATTAAGTAATGGACAGGAAAGGCATGACAACAGAGATACGTGTCAGATTAGCTTAGCAGCTGAAGTAATCCTTTCCTCATTTGTAACCGTATTTTGCAATATGTGGAGAAGAGTACCATTGTTAAATTTGCTTTGATTTGCATTTTTAATTAAATTGAATGAGATACATGCTGGTTTTTTAAAGTTTGCAATGTGGCTAGAAATCTGTTTTGCTTGTAGCATGATGCAGTCCTCTTACTTAGAGATGTGGAGAAAGTGGCGTTTTTTGGTTTGCACATCTTACTCTTCTCCGTGCATTGTAATACAAAAGTGATGTTTTGCAAATTAATTTTTAATGTTTAATATGAATATGTGCTTATAGTTATGCTGTGAAAGCTCAGTAAATGAACAGCAAAAATCGAAACAATAAACGACTAGAATTATTCCAGGAATGGGTAAAGACTGATGCAGTGATTAAGCTTCATAGGCTGGAGCTGGACCGTAGCAGTACCTGGCTCTTTTCTGTGTTTTGCAGATTTCTGGATTAGTTGGCACTGGAGGGTGGGGGTTGGTTGATTGGGGTTTTTTCTTGTTTGGTGATTTTATTTTTTTGTGTGTGTGTGTGTTAATTTTTTGTTTGGGGTTTTTTTGTTTGGTTGTTTTTTTAACCAATAGTTGCATTTAAAAATATATAAATAAAATTGTATTTTGGGTAACACTGAAAAATTCCAGCTATGTAGTTCAATTCAGGTGGAAGAGTTAAAAATTCCATGCTATTTTTTTCCATAGGAAGTTGGGATTCTTATTTACTGGTGTACACCCAGAAAATACAAAGTAAAAGCACAAAGCTTTTTTTTTTTTTTAATTCTCACCACTCAAAGTTTTTAATTCTCGGGTCATTCAACATTGTAAAGAAATTAGCATATAGTAAAAAGAAGTTTGGACAGAGGAAAAGAATTTTAATTAAGTGTTCCAGGGCGTGTTGGTGTAAAATACCTTAGGCTTTAGAAGAATAAATAATACTTCTTATCTTGCCTTTTTTTTTTTTTTTTTTGTTCAGCCACTTGATATCTACAGAAGGTGATGTCTCCCCACTCTGGTTCTATTTGTATTTGCTTGTGAATCTGACTCGGGTGTTTTCATTAACACTGATATTTATCACTACAGTCAGATGACCAAAATACCAAATTGTCAAAGTGAGAGACATTGTTGATGCTAAATTAGAAGTCTGGTTTTGCTTAACTCTGGAACACTAGGCAGCAAACTTTGGACATTCCAGGACATGTGAGCTGACTGTATTTCTGATTACCTGCCAGTTGCTCAAATTTGATTTGTCACAAAAACCATAAAACTTGGCAAAAAGCTTTCAAGGACAAATTTGTGAGACCAAAATGTCACTCTGAAAATAGGCACTAGATGTGTAATAAGCTTCCATTGGAGGAAAAAAGGAGGGAAAAAAAAGACATTTTGCACTTGTGGCTATAATTGGTGTTTTGAGGGGATTTAAAAATGTAATCTCAAAGCCTAAACATAGCTTGTATTTAGACTAGTAGCTAGGTGCTAGCAGCTTATTTTCTCACTGAATTTTGAGTGAGTTTTCTTTACGTGAGTCCTGTATTTCAGAAGTGATGTGCAAAGTTCTTGTGGCCTCAGTAGTTAGATTATTTTTCCCCAGTTTCACATCTAATTTTAATGCAGTGAGTTCTTGTGGAAACACCTTTTTACTATCTTGTTGAATTGTAAATGTTCCCTTACAGCTTTGGAATAAATCCATTTTGTAATTTTGTTCGGCTCATTGTTTCACAGTTACTCTGCAACATTTTGTGTTGGCTTAGTAAAAGGGTTCTGTGGTACCTTTTGGTCGTAGTTCCCTTACTCCTTAGATTGCTATAGATGTCTAAAGCTTTTTGCCATTAAGGAATATATTGGAGCAAGACTCTGTTAGCTGTTTCAACTTTTAAGTAATTCACCTTTAAATGCAACGTTTTGCCTAGGAATTTAAATATTCAGCAAAAGCTGCATGTCATACATCTTATTTGGAACCGGGTGAAAAGGAATCAGTCATTGCCTTATGCAAACTCCTACATGTTGACAGTGTGATACAATTCGTTGGTATCTTATGATAGAGGAAGACTGACTTGGAGTGGCAGCCTGGGGTTTTTTTTGTGGAATCTGTAATATGCCTGATGTGTAAACTCTGGCAGTGGTAAGGAACTATCATACTTGTGCGGATTTTTCTCTAGGCTGACAGAAACTGAATCCCTTGCATTGGTTTAACCACTGACACCATCTGGAAACTTGTTTCCACTTAATGGGTTTTGAGTTACTGCTGAATTTTACTATTTAACAGGCTCCAGGAAGTTTGGTGTCCCCAAGAAGCAGGACTGGTAGGTAACACAGACCTTTCGGTCAAACAGAACAAAACTTGAATGTGGCAGCTTTTAGATCTCACTCAGGACTGGGAAACAGGCTCTCACTCCTGGGTTGGTATTTACTCTTAACTGCAATGGGAAAGGAAAAGTTCAGATGTTTCTGTGTAACTGAAAAGCATTAGAAGGGAAAAGGAGCGATGTGTCTTTCAGAACTCCCTTCACCCAGCTCCTCCGGGGGCTGCGGATAAAAACCTGTGGATAGCTGCAGGTACGGTTCAGTTTGCGATGGGCATACAGTCGTTTCCTCGAGCTGCCGTGGCGAATGTCCGAGTGTGCACTAGACAGAAATTACATCCTTTAAATTACAGCGTTCAGCGCGGCGCCACACGCCGCTTGTTGGCACTTAACGCCGGCCTGGAGTTCCGGGCGGCGGCTCCGCCGTTACCGGGCTGCACAGCTCCGGGAAGGCCCGCTGTCCAACCGGCTACCCGCGAGGAGAAGTCCGTCGCGGAGCCCGCCGGCATCGCCCAGGGGCTGCGCCGTGTGGCGTGGGGTAGGAAGCGCCGGCCGGGCTCCCTGGCGGCTGAAAGGACGCCCGCCGCCACCCGGGCCCGGCCGCACCGCCCGCACGCAGCACGCCCGCATCCGCAAAATGGGGCGCGGCGTTCCGTCCGGAGGTGCGAGCAAGCACGGATTGGGGAGATGCCGCGTTGGGCGTCGGGCGGGGGCGGGCGAGGCGTGGCCTTTCTCCGCTGGGCGGGTCTGTGCTCGCTGCTGGCTCGGCGCTCGGCCGCCGCGCTACCACACACTGGGTGTCAACGAGGATGGAAGATCCCAGCACAAGTGAGCGGCCCGGGAGGCTGGGGCGCGCCCACCGCTGCGAGGCACGGAGAGCCCTGCCCGTGCACCGCTACTCGCACCCGGCTCCCGACGTGCGGCGCAGGGGGAACGGATGGCCCTCGGCTGGAACCGAAGCCCTGCTGTCCCGCACGTTGCAGCAGCCGGGAACAGTCTGACGCTCCCCGGCGGCCTCGGCACGGGCTCACCAGCGCAAGCGGCGTCGCTCGCGAAACATTGGCTTGAAATCAGCCGGAGCGGCGGGGGAGCGCGGCGGGAGGGCGGCGATGAGTCAAGCGAGCCGAGATGATCAGCGGAATACTGTTGAGGCAGCATGTTTCGTGCTAAGAGGCGTCCCCGGAGCTCCTCCGGCAACGAGGCGGTCCGCTTCGGGTGCGAAAGCGCGGGAGCCAGCGACCTCGCAGCCACAGCCGTGACCTCCTCACCGCGGGGCGGCAGCGCTCACGCGCGGCCCCGGCCCCAGGCACTCCCGGGCTTCTCGCCGCTGCCGGCGCAGCCCCAGGTATCAGTGAGTCTGCGATTTTTCACATCCCGCCGCTCCCGACCCGGCCGCATTCCCTTCCTGCTGAAAGTGGGAAAGAAAGGGTGGCGTGTGTGCTCGATGCAGAAGCACACGCGGGCCCTGTTATGCGGTAGTCTTGTGGGTTTAGCCAAAATGTCTTATTTTGATAGCGAGCTGCGCCTCACTTTCACTAAGCGGCTTGAAAGAGTCGATAAGCGTTTCATGTTTGGGCTTTTTCTTAGTTGCTTGGCTCCCTCTTTGTTGGAAGGGGAACAGCAGCAGAAATTCACTTTCATGTCAGATCTGATCGGTTTCCCTCTGGAGCGGAAGAGTTAGTAGCTGTAGCAGGCAGTGTGGCCTTCCCCCCGTGAAAAAGTGTGGAGAATTGAGCGTCCATTAATATCACCTTCCTTGGTGAGGATTTTTAGTTGAGTCTCCTAACAAAATGCATTATGGTCCTCGGACAGGTGGAACAGACTTTCTCTGCAGGAAGCTTTTGCTGTGTTTATGATTCCGGGGCACTTCGGCCATCTGTGTAGATTGAGGCATTTACACGCCCTAGTTAATCATAAATTGATGAATGACAACACTCCAGTGCTCTCTCATCTCCTTTCCCCACTTAATGCAGTGGGGGAGTGGTGCGAGTATGTGATAATGGCCTGGAAGCATCTGTATGTTTGTACTGATTGTATGTTATAAAATTTGGGTCAAGTGTTGATTTTGATTATTGCATGAAAAGCAGCTGTGGCTTGAAAAAAATTTAATTAGATAAAATGGCTTGAAAATCTGATTAGCTAAATTCAGTACTGATTTTAAGAAATGGCATTTTATGGTGTCAGCTAATTGATGGTACAGGTAGGAGCTTTCACTGTACCATTGCCATGCAGTAGGCTTTTCTGTTACAGATCCAAATGCTTTTTAAGCGCGAGCATTCCCATGTTCCCTGTATAAAGTTTTCAAGGCCTGTTGTTGACGTGATAAAACAATATCTGTGGAATAATTTCTCTTACCATGGTCAAAATTAATCCACCCATTTCAAGCAAGGAAACTTGAATTATAAATATGGTGTTACTTGGAATATCAGGAGCTGGCTTCTTCAGTAGCTGGAACGTAGTGCAGCTGGAACATAATGCTACTAAGTGTCCAGTGAGTTTTTTGTAATAAGATGTGTTTTGGCATCTATTAATTTCATCTCCCTGGCTCTTACACTTAAATTTGTGAATAAGAAAATTAGACTTAAATTTGTGGTTATTGCCATTGCCAGCCCTACGTGGTACATTTGAGTTTCATTTTTTCTGCTTAGTTGTGTTTTGGGGAATGAGAGGACAAGTTTTACAGTGAACTTAAATGTTGTTTTAAATGCCAAAATATAGTAGTGGTTCAGTAGTTAGCAACAAAAATGGTAGATAATCTCCACTGTCCAGCAATAGGAAAGAATTGTCATTGTCCCACTCTACACTACTGTACGCTCATGCAGTCATACCTTGAGTTCTGGGTGCTGTTTCGGGTGCCTCAGTGTAAGGTCATCAAACTATTAGACTGTGTCTGGAGGAAAGCAACCAATAAGGTGGAAGGTCTCAAAGGTAAGACTTAGGAGAAGCAGCTGAGGTCATTTGGCTTGTTCAGCTTAGAGAAGTCTAGGGAGACCTCATCACAGCCTAAAACTTCCTTAAGGGTGGCAGTGCATGAGGAGGTGCTGATCTCCTCTCTCTGATGATCAATGAGAGAACACGAGGAAACGGAATGAAGCTGTGCCACGGGAAGTTCATACTGGACTTTAGGAAAAGGTTCTTCACAGAGAGGGTGGTCAGTCATTGGAACAGGCTCCCCAGGGAAGTGGTCATGGCACAAAACCTGCCAGAGTTGAAGCGGCATCTGGGCAGCACTGGAAAGATTCATAATTGATTTAACAGTTCATTGGTAGAACCTCAGTATTCCAAAATATATGAGCTATCATTCTCCTAATACCAAGACTTTATTAATAAGATACAAACCTAGAACATCCCTGCAGAGTATCCCTTTGCTTTAATTTTTCAGAATATTCTTAATTAATTTGTTATTTATTGTGAGAACTCATTGGTCCGTTCCCACTTGAGATACTCTAGGATTCATTGACAATGGGAGCCTCTACATGTTACATGCTCCAGGGCCCTCACCACCTCGAATGGGCTTTGCTGGCCTTGAAACCAAGGACAGAAAGCTGAAGTACCTCCCTCCACATGGGTACCTGGTGGAGGGGGATAATTGCACCCCTCACCCTGTTGGCTCCGGCCTTGCTGCTGCAGCCCTGGATGCAGTTGGCTGCCTCAGCTGCAAGGGCACACTGCTGGCTCACCACAAGCTTTTGCCCCACCAGAACCTAAACACTATTTCTGGAAAGCTGTTTTCCATTCAGCCCCAGCCTTTCCTGCTGCATGGGGCTATATCACCCTATGAGTTTGTTCTTGACGTTGTTGACTTCATAAGGTAGGTCCTTGTCAAGCCATTTCTCCATCCCTTTCTCTAACTGCAGCCCCTCCTTCCACCATGGCCACCCCACATTTGCAGAGGACACCAAGCTTGTCGAGGTTCCTTTTATTTGGTGTCATTAGCAAAGAGGGTTTTTTCACTGTCATTAGTGAAGGCCTGTCTCAGTAAAGACTGGTATTGATCCCCAAAGGATGGTGCTGGTGGTCAGCCGCTGTTGGACTTTGCACTGCTGATCACAGTGCTTCCAGCACAGCAGTCTCTGACTGCAACTGGCTACTGGTAGCAAAGAGTGGTGGTATTAATTATTCAGTTTTGGAAATACTGGCATTCTCAAAGTCTGAAACACATTTTTAAAGATTGTCAACTTTTTACAGAGGTACAGGCTTAGTTTTCACTTGGACTCCCACAGTTTATCTGAACGAAGCCTGTATAATTAAGAGGTAGGAAAAACTTAATGGATTGTAAGACCCAGACATTCCCACTGCTAAAGGAGCCACTAGCTATGGATATGCAGATAAACACAAGTGATAACTGACTTCCTTGTAGCTTCTGGTTTGCTCTACTGTGAGTTTTGTTTTCTGTGTTACCAAAGTGCACTATGGATGAGGAGCTGAAAGGAGGAGTTACAGATCCTGACCTATATACAATATATAATATCTGGAATATGTTTGAGGGAAGAAGGGTGAGAATATTTTATGTTATTGACCTAAATCTCTCTCAGGTGTTTTTCCTTATAGTACAGCCAGGGTGCAGGCATTTAGTGTGAGATTACATTCAAGTGAGATTGACTTTTTTGTGACATAAGATCTCTTGCAGTACCTGGGCTGAGACTTGAGTTCCTGGTGTTACAACAACCTGGCAGCAGTAGCAAAGTTAACACGGATTGAACAATTTTCCATCTATCAGCAAGCTTCCATCTAGTAAACAGGAGTGCTTGCTAAGTAGACACTGCTGTTCCAGTTTCTACTGAGCATTTCTGAACGATGAAACAAATTAATTCCTAGCAGTACATGTAACACTTCAAAGTCTCAGCCATCAAGAGAAAAGCCATCAAACTGTATCTGTTACTTTAGTAGCTGGTTTTCAGATCAAAGACATAATTCTCTGGATCAGTTCATATTCTTCTTTTACTCTGAGTCCACCTTCAAATGTATGTTCCTGCAGATAGGAGCTGAGTAATCGTCTCTCTTTAATGAGATTATAGCTACTCAGTGCACGTGTTTATAAGCCTTTTCATTTCACAACTCACAGTATAAAGTTCAGGCTAATATATAACTGATTTTAGACAGTGCTTATCTGCCAGTAGGGAAAGTCGTCTCTACAGAAATACTAGTGTACTTAAAGAGAAGAGAGAAACTTGGCATAAAAAGGACAGACAGTTGACAGATTAAATGCAGTGCAGGATACAGTTTCAGTGGTCATTCATGGCTTTAATGGCGGGGACCACTTGCTACCATGACTCAGAGACCTGGCATACCAGAGCTGAGGTAGGATCTTTCTAGAGATCCTGTTGATGGAGGCGATTGAAGCTGAGCGAGCTCATGGAGACTCAAAGGACTGCCTTTGTGTGGACTACTGTATACACTGAAAGCATTACTTCAGCATAATTAAACTAAAGCTGAGAAACCTTCCAGGCAGATGGTCCAAAGCAGGATTGGGAAAGTGTTCTGGCAGATTCTGGCAAGGAATCGAGTTGACAAAAAGTTGTTTTGGTTTTAATGTGCTGTCATGTGTTTTGAAGTCCATTAGAGATGATCTGGAGAGGAGAGTGAACGAGCAATGCTGGTTAGCCTGCTGGGGGCTAGGACAACCAGACACTCAGTCTGAATTTCCTGCAGTGCAGTAGTGACTTAGTGCAGTAGAGAGGGGGGACAGTACCTAACAGTTGTTCGTGTGGTTGCGGATTTGAATGCCAGTGGACCTCAAGCAGGAGAAAGGCAAATTGATTCATGGATGGCTTTAGAGTTGGTTAATGCGTTAATCTGCCGTCTCAGTGCACCAGGTTGAGATGAGAACAGTGGTCCATATACTCAAGAATATAGGAAAAGCAGCCATCCAAATCCAAGGAAAGCTGAAAATCCAGTGAAGCTGAAAATCTAGTGCAGCCAAATAAAAATCTATTTGCTGCTTACAAAAGCATTTTCTGTGGTATATTAAGCAGTCACTCAGTCCTGTCTTGAAAATGAAAGGTGGATGTTTGCTTTGCTCTTTCTGTAAAAGGTTAGTTTGCTTGGCTGTATGACCTCTTTCTTGACTGAATTTCTTATACTTCCAAGTCTGTTGTGTGCTAAGCAAAAAAAAAAAAAAACAACAAAACAAAACAAAAAACCAACCAAACAAAAAAAAAAAACAAAACCTGTTTATTTTTACTGAAGTGTGTCAGGTAGCATGCCTTGCTCAAAACAGACCTAGGCTGGAGGTTGGTTTGAGTGTTCTATAGTTCATCAGATGTCATCCAACCCCGGGGTGATGAGCTGAAGCAGGATAGTTTTGAGACATAGGTCAGCTTATTCTCAGGAAAAGGGAAACTTTTTCTGATTTAGAGCTTCTCTTGATCACCAAAGAACTGTAGGACTTAGACCTCCATCTAGTGTGAAAAATAGTAATTTAAATAAAAAAAACCAAAACCTCCTCACTTTAAATTTTCTGCCTTTTTATAAGTGCGTAAGAAAATTTTGAACCTGAACATTTTGGATGTTGAATGGCTGAGATGTTTAACGTCCTTGTCCCAAATGGGGACCTAGAGCTGCACTTCACCAGCACTGCCTGCTCACAGGGGAGCACAGCCTACATATTTCTGTGTCACTGTGAGCGTCACAACTAGATCTGAATTTGATAAAAATAGGCCTTGTGGTAGCCTGTATGTGGTGTGCAGTCAGATATGCAAATTTTTCGTTTGTTGGGGCAGTGGTGGAGAAGAAGTAGCTTTCACTGTTCTCAACTCAGCAGTGAAAGATTTGCATCTGAGGTGGAAGAGCAAAGAGGTAGATCCAAAGGGCTGCTGAAATACAGCTGTTGGTGTCCATGCCCCTCACACCTGCTGCAGTCTAGCAGGTAATCTTATGCCAGGTTTGACTGCTGACAGAAAAGCTTTAGTGCAAAAACATCTGTATTTAGCCCAGCATAGTCATATGTGCCGAGGTGGTTCAATTTTTAAGTCCAGAATGCCCTAGTGGTGGCTCTGACCTTGTGTAGGCATGTCATGCTCATTCCTCCGCTCTTGATGTTTTCTTGCAGCCTTGTCCTCCAGACACAGTGTGCTCCCAGGTTCTGTTTCTTTTAGCATCCTCACACTTTGATTTCCTGGCCTCTCATCCTGTTTTATGTTGCTTTTAAAATAAGGGTAGGACAAACTGACTAGATGATATGAATCAACTGTTCAAAACTGATTATTCTGGGTGAAAGTGTTCGTGGTGCTTGGCATGCCTTTTTCATATTGTGAGCTTCACAGCTAAAGGGTAGCCTAGAAGTGGCCCAATCACATGTCTGTATGAAGATGCCATCAAAGCCCAAAGGAGCAAAGTCAGCAAGACTGTGAAATCCACTGTTATTTCATGTAGCTGCTTGCTTTAAAAATACCTCTCTGAATAAAGTAAATTCCCTCAAAGTTTAACCAAAAAAAAAATTAATGGGTTTTCTGTTGTTCATTTGTTGAATTTGTTGTGTAAGTCTAACTACTAGTTTGCCTGTCTGTATTTTCAACGTTAGAACATTTAATATTTTTAGGATTTGGCAGTGAGCAAGCATCAAGAACCAGTCTGCCTTTATGAAAAAAATGTACTTGTTCATTACAGTTGTGTATGAGTATAATCTCTCCATCTCTTGATTTGATTCAACTGAGTGTATGGCTGGCATCTGGTTTGCTGCTGAAGAATATAAACCTTACCTAGAATATACAAGTTGGAAACTTATACCCTTAAGTATGACCAACAACACGTTACAGACATGTGGTGTTACAAGTAAAGTCCTGTTTTCCTTTGATGTGTTTAGATCTGTTCTCTGCGATATTCATAGCTGGTGTGATCTCAGTTGAATAGAGTTATTCAATAATACTGCAACTTTGTTAGGTTTTTTTATGTTTGAAGTGGCCCAAGTGTTTAAAATTTCTGGTTTTTTTCTGTAGCACAGCTAGTATTAATAATATCAAAACACCTAGTGCTGTTTGTTAACAGGTTCTGCAGCTCCAAGCTTTTAAGTGGCTGAATACTTATCATAAAAACTCATTTCAACGTCATTTTTCTGTGTGAATTTTTCAGTGACATCCCTTGGAAGAAGTATCTTTTGACTCTGCCTACTCATCATTTGAATGAGTCAAAGAACTTCTTTTCCAGTTTAGTAGCTTGTCTCGCACTGAAACCCATACAGATTTTTGTGCGGCTTCCTCAGAAATGCCATGAAGTATCGTGTTGGAGTGTCAAGTATCAAGACAGCAAGAATATACCAAAAGACAAGCACTGGTTTTCAGATCGTTTGCTCACACTCGAAATTGCAAGGAGTTGCAACGTGTTGGAGTGGGAATTGCCTTAATTTCCTACAGTGACAAAAGATCCACTGACTATAAAACAAGCCTATAAAACAAATATGGGGGGTGCACTTTTCTGTACGCCATCATTTGATGTAGTGTGTTTTTCAGCTTCTTTCTATAGTAATCTGCCTTCTGCATGCAGCATAAAGCTTTTAGGATGTGAAGAGGTACTAACAGCTCTTCCGATTTTGATGTGCCTGTACCTCAGTTAACAGGGGGATTTCCACAGTACTTTAAAAAAAAGCCTTACCTAAAAATGGTTGACTGAGGCATCCTTTGACCCTCATTTAAAAAATTTAATTCCTGTTGCAATATAAGTGGATTGTCAAGAAAAATGTACTGGAAGGTTTGACAAAACTTACAAGTCTAACTATTCAGAGATTTTGATATATGCAAGTAACATAGGAGACTATAAAACTTCAAGGTTTGATTCAACTCTGATGTCTTTTCTTGTTACATAAATTCTGTGTGTTTCTTGCTGAATCAGATTCTTGGTGTACTTTGTGACTGAATAAATTTGAACTGTGCTTTATAGAGAAACTTTCACCTTTGGGCAAAGTGGAACAGAGAACACTTATTCTGTAAGTGTTTTACTGGCAGGCTTTCTTCAGTGTAGCTACAGTAGCCATCAAAGGTTCAAAGAAAGCTTTTCAGCACTATTTTTTTTCCTTGTTTACTGTGTTTGAATTGAAGTCAGATTCTTGCATTTCAGGCGCTTCATCTTGAATGTCACAGTTTCAGCACTTTGGAGGAAGAGTAAATGAATGTGGTGCTTTGCCGTCAGTCTAACACACTTAGAGTTAAAAACGATTTCAGCACACCATGCTTGCCGCTTATCTTCACCACTGTTGCTGCCCTTACCTTTGCTGTGCAGGTTATGTGGATGTTATACTGTTGTTTGCTACCTACTTGCTGTGCTAAATTCTTCATGAGGTATCATTATTGCCCTCAATGGCAAACACAGTATTGGTGCTCTTCACAATTGAGTACATCAACCTTGCCTTTTTCCTGCTGTAGAAATGGCTGGCAGTGTAAAGAAAAGTGTTTGATCTAGGAAGGGATGTTGTAAAAACTTGGATAATGAACCATAAGTCTTAACAGTATTGCTGGCTGGGTCCGAGAGGAATAAGTTTCAGTTCAAAAGCCATCTGTCTATCACTACAGAGAGTGGGATGATGAAGTGCTCACCTGAGGCCAGCTCAGACTAGCCTACTGATTTGGCTGAAAACTTACTGTTTAATCTTTTATTTTTCAGCTGCATTAGTTGGCCTCTTTCTCAGTAGAGCTATAAGATTACAGATAGCAAGAAAAGGGAGGATTCGCCTACTTGGCAGCAGGCTGATTTTTTTTGATCAATCTAAACAGATCAGAAATTTTTGGTTTAAATTCTATGATATTCTTAAGTTTGAGCACCCTCATCCTCCAGCCAATGCCTCTTGAAGGCCAGTTGGCATTGTTTTCCTCATTTGCAGGCATGATATCATAAGATCTCCTGCGTTTTTTTATTAAGAATCTATTTTCCTTTGTGTCATATAGTATTTTTTGTAGATCTGAATGCTTTTTATTTCCTCAGTTACTGTTTTGTAGTGCCTTCATACTGTAAATGTATAAACTGAAGAGTATAAGAACTAATAGAGTATTTTTGGTTCACTTTTACCAGCTGCCATCAGTGCTCTGAATACATTGGATGTGCTGGCTCAAATTGCCTCTGGAAACCTTGCATTATTGTCTGGTGTAGCTGCTTAGTTTTTTCATTCAAATTATTTTTTCCAAAATTATTGCACATAAAATGCATTTTTATTTTTAGGAGCTAATAATAGTCTTTGATAATTTCTTGAAGTGGTCTTGAACTTTCAGACTCAGAAATGATCAAATGGAAATAAATGTAAGGTTGGATTTACTACTGTGGTGGGTTGACCTTGGCTGGATACTGAGTGCCCATCAAAGTTGCTCTATCACTCCCCTCCTCAGCTACACAGAGGAGAGAAAAATATAACAGAAGGCTCAAGGATTTAGATAAGGACAGGGAGAGATCACTCACCAGTTACCATCACAGGCTGAACAGACTCAACTTGGGGAAATTAGTTTAATTTATTACAAATCAAATCAGAGTAGCATATCAAGAAATCCAACCAAGTTTTAAAAACACCTTCTCCCAACCCATCCCTTCTTCCCAGACTTAACCTTATTTCTGATTCTCTACCTCCTCCCCTCGGTGGCACAGTGGGATGGGGAATGGGGTTGTGGTCAGTTCATCACACATTGGTTTTACCACTATTTCCTCCTCGGGGGGAGAACTCCTTCCCCTGCTCCAATGTCATGTCCCTCCCACAGGGGACAGTCCTCCATGCACTTTTTCAATGTGGTTCCTTCCCACAGGCTATTACAAACTGCTCCAGTGTGCTGTCCCTCCCACAAGATGCAGTCCTTCAGGAACAGGCTTCTCCAGTGTGGGTTCCCTGTGGGGTCACAGATCCTGACAGCAACCCTGATACACTGTGGACTTTCCGTGGGTTCACAGCCTCCTTTGGGCATTGACCTGCTCTGGTGTGAGGTCCACCATAGGCTGCTGATATATCTCTGCTCCATGATGTGCTGCAGGGGTACAGCCTGCCTCACCATGATCTTTGCAACAGGCTGCAGGGGAATCTCTGCTCCGGTGCCTGGAGTGCCCTCTCCTACTCCTTCTCCACTGACCTTTGTATCTACAGAGCTGTTTCTCTCACATATTCTCAGTTCTCTTTTTTCTGGCTGCAGTTACTTCTGTACAATAACTTTTTTTCCTTCTTGACTATGTTGCCCCAGAGATGCTACCACAGGCACTGATGGGCTTGGCCTTGGCCAGCAGCAGGTCCGTCTTGGCGCTGGCTGGAGTTGGCTCTGTCCAACATAGGGGAGGCTTTGGCAGCTTCTCACAGAAGTGACTCCTGTAGCCCCTGGCTATGAAGACCTTACCATACCAACCCAATACAACTACTAAAGTTCTGGGTTAAGAGCTTTTTGTTTTCGCACTGGTAAAGTTAACTTTCTACAAGGTTGAAGGGTTCTATGCTATTATTAGAAAGTGCTTATTTGCTGGTGACAAACTGAGGTCTGATCTAGAAGTGAAAATATGAAGCCTAAATTAAAATACTCTTAACTTGAGGTGAGTGGATTGACATAACTGTATGAATGAATTTGAAATTGTATTGCTTCTTGATTGTTGCTACCACTTTGATTTCTGCTGCCAGGTAATAGTTGATGGGAGTATGATACTTGTTGCATTCTTTTCTGTCAACCCATACACACTGAGTTGGTAACATACCACTCCAAATTCCCGCATGCTAAATTCAGACCTAACTCTCATGAGTCTGTCTTATCAAAAGTTAAAAACAGAAGCTGTCCCTGAATATCATTCTGTTTCTGACTGAATTATAAGCCAAGATACTTAATCTTTCAGAGTAAAGCTCTCTAATTGGTGATACCTGCATAACTTTCTGCAAAAAATTGCTCCCCAGATGCAGTTCGTCACTGAAAGTGGAGCTGATAATTGACTTTGCTCTCAGTAACGGTGTAGTATCATGCAAGCAGCCTTTAGATGTCAGATGCACCGTGGTGTTTTGGAATGGGTGATGAAGTGCTTTAAATACAGTAAAAATTTCCCTTATTTTCTTTGCAAATTCATCTCTTATTCATTTGCACGTAGCACAGTAGTTTCTCTAGCAAATGATGCATGGACAAGTGCTACATTCAGTGCATAACTCTGTTTTTGTGTGCAGCCAGTTCAAAGTGAGGTGGGGCTCATAGGAGGAAATATGAAATACGACTATAAATAAAATGTTGTAGATTTTGATACTTCAACTAACAAAATCATTAGATTTTTTTTTATATGGTATTTTCTGTGCTTCTCTGGATCATAGCAGATACTTGGTCATCCTTTATTGGCAACAGTTGAATCCATGATCTCCAAAGTGTAAAAATAGACTGGTGTCAGTAGCACCTATTATTTTCTATTCGACTGGTGATAGAAGAGAATTAATTTGCTAAGGCAGAAAATTAGTTAAATGTATTTGGACTGTGTAGGTAGCCCTTGCCAAAATGGCTCCATAATAAAAGAAGCACTGAGGCTTTTGACTTGGAAAGGAATACTTCGCCAAATTTAGCCAAAACCACCCTTAGGGTTTAATAAAAGGAACAAGTGTTTGTGTCTCAGAGGACAAGGCCTTTACTCAGTCAGGAGTTGAACATAGACTTTTATAGCCAGTAATCCAAAGAAAGTAGATATGAGCTTACCTGACCCACAAGTGAGAAAATACAGTCCAAGGCTTAATCTGTTGACAGGACACATTACAATGACCATGAAATTTGCTGTGTCCTGCTGGAGATGCAGTTTTCTGCAATAAGAGAGAGTCACAGAAGTGTGTCTAAGTTGTTTGGAAAGTTGACAAAAAATGAAGAGCTGGAGCTCAGAAGGTTCTCCTGCATATGTATGTATGGCAAACTTTTCCATTACATTGCAATGTCACCGGGTTTTCACAGATATCATGGGGATGGACAGCCCATGTAGTTGTATCAGTGCTAACATACAGGTAAGTGTTTACATCTGTATGCAGTAGCTAGTTCTGTATCCTGAAAGGTTGAATGGAAACTGAGCAAATCCGGGAACATCCTGGTGTAGATCATCTTACCGTAACAGTCATGTTAAAAATGTGAGATCTTGCTGTCTTTGTCAGCTTGTCATCTTTTCATCCTGTTGCCACGTTCTCTTGTCCATTTCCTTGTTTCTGTTCTCATGCTCATTGAACCTTCCTGAACTAATTTAATTTACTAGTTCAGGTAAAGCAACCGAAAGGGAGTTATGCGCTGTTCAACTCCTGAGTTTGGGTTAGCTCACAGCAGACAGAGCCTGGAGGGCACCAGAGCTGGTGTGCAGCCAGTGTCCAGGTATCACACTGACAGATTGAAGGAAACCGGGCTGGAAGCATGGAAGTGAGCCTTTGGTCTTTGATGAGCCTTTGCATCAGCTCAGCTGCTCATCCACCTTCTCGACTGTAGTGACTTTCCCCTGCCCGGTCACACAGCAGGATTGATTTGGCATGAGGACAAGGCTGGGCTGTTTGGAGTGAAGTGCTGTGGCTTATTGAGCCCAGCTAGGCCTCAGAGTGAGCCTGATGTGTGACTGCTCTTGTCTGGGACGTACCTCTAATGCTGCTCTATTGAGCTGTGAACTCCTGTGCAAAGCTCTGGAAGTGCAGCATGGTCTTCTGTAGCAGAGCATTCAGTCTTCTCCTGATTCCCTTTTGATTTTGTTCTTTTACTTATTAATTCTGAAGGCAATAGAACTTAATGCTAGGCTGGTGTGTTACATTAGTTGCACAGAGGAGTTGAAGCTGAAGTACTTTATGCCTATTGAGGCACAGAGTAGAGGAATTTTAAAGTTATAAAAGAAAACTTTTTGTGATTGCAGTCTAAGGTATCTAGTATTTCAGCAGTAATGTTTGTTGTGAGAAATTTAGTTGCCTCTTATGCTTAGAACTTGTGTGTCTGAATAAACTAAAATTAAAGCATGGTTTGAATTGGATTCTCAAATAACTGTTTTTTGAAGTACAGATTTTTATTATGGACATATTATGAATGCTGACTGGACAGAAAACCTTTGAACAGACAAACTAATTGAATGAACATAACTGCCTACCTTTTAAAATCACTCTGATTAGGAGAATGTTTTACATGATGGACTGTTAAAATTTCTTGCAGGTGGATTCACCAATGAACTTGAGAAACCCTCATGATTTGGTAATACTAATGAGACAAGAAACAACAGTTAACTACCTCAAAGAACTGGAGGTAAAGCACAATATTAAGTACTAACTAATTTCTGAAAATACAGATTTTTTTTTTCCACAATCTTTATAGTGATAGTTTTAGATGGGGAAAAGAATTCACTGTTGGCAAAATTCTGCTTCAATGAAAGGATGAAGAATTCTTCAGAGATCAAGAATTTTTTGCCCCAAGTCTACTTAACTGGTCTCCAGTTGCATCATTCTCTGTTGTTAGCCATAATCCTAACATTTTTAAGGAAAGTCATTCAGATACTAGATTCTGTTGTACTATATTTCAAAAGAGTACAGAGCAGGTCACCTCTGGTTTAATTGGGGTTCATTTATTATTGAAAAAGGGTCTGAGACCCTTTTGAAAAGGGCCTTAATGAACTTTGAGCTGATAAACTGAAGTTTAAATATAAAAGGGGTTAGGCAAGCAAACAGCTCACAGCCCTTCAGGCCATGCGCTCCTGTCTCTCTTGTGCCAGCTTTGGTTTTGTCAAATTAGCATAACAAGCTAACTGGAAAGTTAGATGAGCACCAGAGGTAGCTTTAGGTGAATGGAAGAAGTGGAAGGGAGCAACAGAAGCAGGACTGCCCCTTGTGTGACTGTATTCAGCCAGTCTTTCTCATCAAGGTTTACTCTTTTTTTGTGGTAATGAACATTTTAGCTGTGGGGCATGGGTTGGGGATTTGGAAGTTGCTAATGTCCAACTTGCGCATACAAATGACTTTCAGCAGAAGTTATACATTGTAAGTTCTTGTACAAGTTTCTATTACTTCTAGTTTATATCTGTACTGTTGCATAGTAGCATGCAATCAAATGTGTATGGCTAAAACTGCGATTTTTTTTTCTATTATTATTTCACATGTATAGACTCCTATGATATTTAATGTGTTTTCAGTTTGCACATCTGGGTGAGAATTAAATGCAGCTTACTGTACTGGACCAGATCGTTAATCTGTGTGATCTATACCTGTGAGCTTTATGGGGCAAAAGGTAGCTCCCAAGGCACAGCATAAACTGATGTATGGAAATTAGTCTCGATTCTTGCATTTGCCTGCCACCTGAGTTGTACTTAGCACACTGAATGCTTAAGATGATGATTTTGTTTGCAATCTCTAGTATTAGTTCCATTAGGTCTTACAGTGAAGGAAAAGGGTCCAAATATTTAAAAGCTGACATACTGTTAGCAGCTATTTCTTCTTTTCCTAAATGGACTACCATAAGCTTGGAATGTTATTAGCCCTCCTTTTAGGTACAACAGAAGAAATTATTATAGTTGTATTATCTCTAATGAAAGTATTTACGTTCCATCCAAATCCAAAAATATGCTACAGATGTTTTAAAAGATAGGAAAATATTCCCAAAATTTAATGAGTTTTTTAGATTTTTTTCAAATGAACTTTGTTGTAAGGAAAACATTGTACTGTTGAACTCCTAGCAACTGTAGAGTTTGATTTCATCAGTATATATTCTTCTGTTTCCTTCTCTTTCCCTACAGAAACAGTTAGTTGCTCAAAAGATTCATATAGAGGAAAATGAGGACAGAGACACAGGGCTGGAACAAAGGCATAACAAAGAGGATCCAGACTGCATTAAAGCAAAGGTGCCCCTGGGGGACCTAGATCTGTATGATGGCACATACATCACCTTAGAGAGCAAAGATATCCGGTAATAAGATGCTTTATATTCTAAGATTTTTACTGAATTAAAAAAATACCTCTAAATGAAAGTAAAAAGAACAATACTAACACAGACTGATCTTTAGATGACAGTTTAATTTTTTTTGTGTTACTGTGGAATAAAATTGAAGCAACATCTGCTACTAGTTGTGAACAGTTACAACACAAACAGTTTCCCTCAAACAGTCCATGTTAGCCTTACCCTGAAACCTTTCCTTTCTCTTCTGAGTTCTACCACTGTTACTCTGTACTGACGTGTCCAGACATGTAAATTAAAGTGAAATGCATCATGTAGAAGGGGGTTGAATTTACTCGAGTGTACTTTGAGCTAGACACAGTTATTTTAGTGGGAACTGTCTTGACTTAAATTTGAATGAAATTCAGTTGATTACTGAGCTGTTGAACCTTCTGGTTATATTTTGTCCCCTGTGTTTAGAAAGTAAAGGATGAGCAGACAGTCTCCTTGACATTAGACATCATTGGTAATTCATCTGCAGGGCTCACTGTCTTGGTTTTGTAGTTTCATTTTTATAACATAGTCATATGAATACTTGAAGTGGGAAAAGATCAGTTTTATCCTCATATACCTTCATTTGGACTTCTCACCAATATTTGGGATTGATTTGTTTGTTTCAATGGAAGAGTCTTCTAATCTGCATGCAGTGCCATTGGCCTGGCAGATAGATCATTAATCATAGCAGTGATGCACTAGGTTGACGCTTAGACATTTTGGAGGCTATCCAAATGTTGATGTTTTCTCTAAAGCCAACAAATTTATTTACTTTATCCTATAGTGATGACATCCTGGTACAACTGAAATCTGAGAAGACATCAGAAATAGTCTGATGTGCTCAAACAGGGGATTTTTGTAATGATTAAATCAGAGTACTCTCTCTGTCAACTGCAGTACTGTTTCTTATGAACTTCAGCAATATTTTAATCTGGAGTCTGTTATATTATTATGTCTTTAGCCCTGAAGACTATATAGACACAAAGTCCCCAGTGCCTCCAGACCTGCAGCAGCCAGACTGTACAAAAGTTCTAGATCTTCCATACAGTATTCATGCTTTTCAGCACTTACGGGTAAGTGAGCAAATGCAAAGTATGTGTATTTCCCCATTAGGAAGAGGAATAGAAAACCCTTACTGGTAGTTCTCGGTCAAGATTACAAGGCATTGTAATCTTTCAAGACTATTTCACGTTTTTTTTAAACTACAGTTGTGCCTTGATTAAAGTACCTGCTTATAGGAGGACAATTCTATCAGATTGATACAGTTTCTCTTTTATTATTGTTTACTGTTCTTTAGAGGACATTTTTTGGAAAATGGAGTATTTTGTGTTCATAACACATTTCATCAGCAAATTGGTAGCTTTCGTTGGAACTACTACTAGCTTGTGAATTGTTTCTCCAGTTGAAAATTGGAGCGTGGCGAACAGGGTTGTTTAAATGTATGACAATTCAGGATCAGAAAATGGTTTGCAGGTTTGTCAGTAGCTCCTAACATACTTGACCATCTGTTTGGTATCTGAATGCCAAGCCCTAACCCAGAGGGTGAGATAACTGTTCTTTCAGCTGCTTTAGGAAAGCTACAGTGGAAGAGTGGTGCAAAAACTGGGTTTGTGAACAGCATGATATGAGCAAATTTTCTAATGCAGATGCAGCTTTAGCAGTTATATCTTGATATTTATTTCATTACAAGTCTTTTCATCTACAAATAAGGATTTTCTTACAGAAAAAAACAGGAAGTGAAGTCTTATTATCTCTGTTCTTGGGTCTGAGTGTATTTTTGAAAGAAGGACATTTGTTCATGGGGAGGGAAGAAAGAGAAGTGGTGTAGGGATACTTTCATTGTGTGCATGTAACCTGATAAACATGATTTAAATGCTTCAGTGGAAATCAGTAGCTGCCAGATACACAGTACTACCAGAAGTGAATATTTCTTCTGTAGCACTCACAAGCAGCGACTGCTTTTGGCTGCTTCTAATATTTGCTTATCTGACATACTCATAATCTGTCAGAGGTGAAATTATTCTTTCAATTGCCAAAGATCCTGAAAGGATGATAAGATCATAAATAACCAAGCTGTACATTTTCCTGAGTGTCATGCTTTTGTTTGTATTTCTCTACTCTTAGTTAAAGTGTCAGCAAATACCTGTATTTAATTTTTATTTTAGGGTGTCCAAGAAAGAGTTAATCTTTCTGCACCCCTTTTACCTAAAGAAGATCCAATCTTCACATACTTATCACGGAGGCTGGGAAGAAGTATAGAGGAAATAGGTCATCGTATTTATGATGGGCTAATGAAGGTATGAAACTGAAATCTTACTGTATGCACAAAAAGAATGCTAGAAAAGTCTCAGAAGATTAGATACACCTCATACATGCAATCAGATCCAGTACTAGTTTTGTACATATATTTTTGGTTTACATTTCAGTTTCAAAAGGGAGACTAAAACCATTTTCTGCTAGGCAAGCAGAGATAGGAGAAAGCATCAGCAAAGCAAGTAAATAAATACTTATTGTCATCTTTATTGACTTATGTAGTTAGGTTATCTGGCAAGCCACATTCATTATCTCTGTCAAGATAATAAGAGCTTTTAAACAAAAATACAGGTACTTAAAAGAACAAAGAAGAAACAACAGTACTGAAATGTGTATGTTTTTATTAAATACCTTCCTGCAAAATCTAGGAATTCTCATTGAACCCCATTAAATTGCTGATGCTCAAACTACTGTCACCTCTCATTTCATCTCATTTCAAATTTTTACCTACCTGAAAGGCAGAAGTTGTGTTTCTTTAATACATTTGTATGCCAGTTCATTCTTCCTAAACAGTCACAACTGTTGCCAAATGGCAGCTTTCCAGTGGAAGAGGATAACTTAGAGCAGCTGAGCACCAGCTTTTAATCCCATAGTAATTAAAGCCTGATTAACCTTTTAGTTCATGTTTTAGTAGTTAGTACAGTTCATGTGTTTCTCTTTACTGCAGAACTCTTCTTCCTGGGTACTCTATAATATGGCTTCTTTTTACTGGCGAATAAAGAATGAGCCGTACCAAGTAGTAGAATGTGCCATGCGTGCCCTTCATTTTTCTTCAAGGTAAGGATTGCTAGAAGGATTTCTTCTCAGATTGCTTTTCTAGTTATCCTAATTAATAAACAGGTTTTGGTTTCTAAGACTGTATACTAATGAGTAATCCATGTTACTTGTTCTTGGTCTCTATGTGCTGTACTAGGCATATATATAGTTGAGATGTTTTTCTTAAATGATATATTTTAATGCGTGACTGACAACTGACTGTGTCCCTATGCACGATTCTTTTACAGTTTGACCCTCCTTTAATGTCCATTTTTGCTTCTTTTTTGTATTCTTTTAGGCAAAATAAAGATATTGCACTGGTAAATTTGGCAAATATTCTGCACCGGGCTCACTTCTCAGCAGATGCAGCTATTGTGGTTCATGCAGCTCTGGATTACAGTGACTTCTTTACCAGCTATTACACTTTGGGAAATATATACGCGGTAAATACAATCTTTATTTTCCAAGACTTGAAGAAAATTGAATATTACTTAATTTTTTTTGGCTTGACTCTTTCACAGTGTGTCTTGATTTCCATGTGATTTCATGCTTAATGTTTAAGATTCTGTCAAGAGACTTTCATCCTTTCAGAAAGTCAAGAGACTTTCTGTCTTTCAGCAAATTTTTTTTCCTGGAAATAAATTCCATAAAAATTCTACTGCAGCCTTTCTTTAACAGATATAGTGGCTTGAGTGCCAGAAATGACAGGCTGCTTGTTACCATAAATTAAAATTCAAGTTAAAGGCCTACTTTAAAAATTTTCTTTAAAAGTTGAACATTTTTAATTAAATATTACTGAACAATGGCTAATTCTCTTCTTCTCGGTCATTCTTCAGATGCTTGGAGAGTACAACCACTCAGTCCTGTGTTACGATCATGCTCTACAGGCCAAACCAGGGTTTGAGCAAGCGGTAAAAAGGAAGCATGCTGTCTTATGTCAGCAAAAACTTGAGCAAAAATTGGAAGCCCAGCATAGGTAACTAAAGCAGTATCCCAGTGGCAGTGCATACAATCCAACTTCTGTTGCAGCAACCATGTGCATTTCAAGAAGGATAATGATTTTCAACTCACTATAATTCTTTGACTATGCAGTAGAATTAAGCATAAGAATACTTAAGGAAACACAATGTTGAAAATATGCAACAAGGTAGGAAAAGGTGATATTCTAGAAAGCATTCAAATAAATTTTTCTATTGTTTTATTTTCAAGATCACTTCAGCGAACATTAAATGAATTAAAGGAATATCAGAAGCAGCATGACCATTACCTTAGGCAACAAGATGTTTTAGACAAGTACAAGCTCATCCAAGAGGAACAAATCTTGAGGAACATTATTCACGAGACACAGATGGCAAAAGAAGCTCAACTAGGTACAAATTTTTAGTGTTCATGCTCATTAAAGCAATGAAGTATTGCACATATTCGAATTATGTCAGGACATAACTTCCATATATATAAAGATGGCCCTGAGTAGCTGCTGTGTTTTGCTTATTAAAGCAAGAGATTGCAGCATGTTCTTGAACAGGGACTTTTTTTTGGTGTTTTGAAGCTGTAGGTTCCTCTGGGCTGATGAAGTCAATAAAAAGTGATTGACTGAACTGGGGGCAGAGAGGTTGACTGTATGCTGGCATTGTCTCCTCAGAAAGCACACTTAATGTAATATAAAAAAATGTTTTGTCCTCTGCAGGGAACCATCAGATTTGTAGACTGGGCAACCAGCAGCATAGCTTGCACTGCCAGTGGGACCAGCCTGTTCGTTATCATCGCGGAGACATTTTTGAAAATGTGGAATATGTTCAGGTTTGTCTGTGAATTGATACCACTGCTTTAAGTTGCATCCCATTTGCCTTATTAGCAAAATAATTCTATTTTTTTCAGACTTGACAAAAAAGGTACGTTTTGGGTGTGGTAATTATAGTGAGAAATCATTTAGTCTCTTTTCCAGAGTGTTGTTTAAAGTATTTTAATGCTAGTTTCTTTTGTAATTAATACAAGCTGAGATTGACTGTGAATTGTAGAACTAGAGAGAAATATAGATTTATTGTACAAAGCTTTGTTTTTCTTAGAAAAGAGAGCTATTAGAATTATTTGAATTGAAAAACTTCATTTTAGTCCAAAGTCTTAGTTTCCTGTGATCGCACGAAGGAAATTTGATACAAGAGTACTGAGAAGTTTTGGAAGCAAGGTGTATACTCATACTGAAAATCCAGAATGACAGCCACCCAAGCAATACCTCTGCTGTATTAGAACTACAGATAAAGATTATGGTTTCAGTTATTTTGCAATATGGAATATGTTCTGGAGTTTCCCCTTAACTAGTTTAAGAAACAGGAATAATTATTTTTAATTATGTTGTTTTCTTCTTGGTTGTTTTTCCTACTATAGTAATTATAAAATCAGATTATCGAGATAATTCTGAAAGCCATGAGTTTTAGTAACTCTGACTTGAACTCAAGCTATGCAATCTAGATACGTAGATTTTGGTTGTGATCTGTTTGCACTAGTGTTTTCATTGTTGACTTATTTACAACATGAATATTACTTTTCCATGGTGTGAGTAGATCGAGAGACTTAGATTTCTTCTTTTTTTTTCTGCTACCCAAGTTTCAGCTCATCAGTGAGGCTTAACTACATAAATAGTGGGGGAAAAAAATAATATGCAGAATTTCAGCCAGTAATGTACCATCTCTTTTCTTTATTAAATTTTGTTTTTCTCTTGTTTCTAGTTTGGTGAAGACTCTTCAACTTCTAGTATGACATCTGTGAATTTGGATCTTCATGCAAACCAAAGCATTCACAGCCAGTCCTTGCAGTCTTCCCCTGTTGCTCGTTCTGTTGTTTCAGTGTGGAGTGTAGAATCCAACAGAGTAAGTGAAGAGTAGATAGGCTTTGCCCTTTCAAAGAGGGGTGGTGAAAGTGAAATTTCTCCTTGTTTATGAAACTTCTTAGCATTTAGGCTGCAGTTTTGATGTGTGGCAGCACTGGAGAATGTAACATTCTGAATGTCATCAACATATAAGCATCTGTCTAGTTTCTCTGTACTAGTTTCCCATCCTTTGAAACTCTACTACAGCACAGAGGGAGTTGTTCTGTAAACATCTGCTGTAAGTAAAGCTGTACAGCTGAGTAAAAATAGAAATTTGAACTGCTGATATGCAAAAAAAGATGGAAAAATAATAGTTTTTAAACTCTCTTTTTTTTTCTTCAGACTGTTCCTTGTGTTATTATTAGCTTGTAATTAGAATATTAAAAATGTTGAGAAAATTATAAAAAATAATTCCTTTTCCCCTTAGGACAAACAGCATATTCTGTGGCCTCAGCGATCAGAATGCATTAAATCTTTCCCCAAAATTCCTGACCCAGAAGAACTGCCAACTTATTTCTTGCCTCCAGAAAATAGGGGATTCAGGCAAGTGCTGACTTTTAAAAACTGTATTTGTAAATTTTCACACTAATACCTTAATGAGTATTTTCTTTCTGGAGAGGATGGATGCAATTAGTAATCATCAGCACAGTTGTGTTCAGACTTCTTTCTGGCCGTTCCACAGAAGGAAGGCATTTTCCTTGATTGTTGTCTTTGGTTTATACACAATTACAGGCAGCACATGCTGTTAATTTGTCTTATTTCTCCTTATTGCTAGGATCCATCCAATCCTGAGTACCCCGAGAGATACTGTTGAGCATGGAGAAACACAGGCACCAGATTGTTCTTCCATTACTGATGCTCGTAACAATGAATCTCTAAACATACTGGTCAAGGAACTAGACACTAATCTAGATTTGAAATTCAGGATGCCAGATGATCGAGCAAGACAAGTAAGAGATGTTATCTTGTTGATTCTCTTCTGTTATAAAATTCTCCTCTTTATTGCCTTAAAAATCTTACACAAAACATAAAAGATTCTGATATTTAAAGGATTCCTTGGTATCATAAGGTAATCAATATTTCCAAAAAAGGTGAGCAAGTGCTTTCTAATGGGAATGGAGAAAGGGAGAACTTATCTGACTTTTTCAAATACTGACGAAAAGCACACAAAATAGGAAATATAATTTACTGTTTGAAATTTTTAAATCTTCTAACAGTTGGTTGACATGATTCATCTTCTTGGGGTTTCTAAGAACTGTATTGTACCAAGTTGGTAACTTAAGGCTGGAGTGAGTCCTTCATATTGCATTATGAAGATTGGCTCCTTGAAGTGTTATGTGTTCACATCCTCTCTTTGAAACAGTATCCTTTTCTTCCCTTTGCTAAAGGAAAGACTTAAAGAAGCAAGACTTGAATGGCCTGTGTTTATGTAGACTGTGAGGTTTATTCAGTTGTTTGGAGGGGAAAAAACCACTATCTTTGTGTTTCAGGTTTTGCATTCTCGTATCAACAATGAATCTATTACACAGGCGAAGATAGGAGTGTTTCTAGATCGTGCCATGAGGAAGGTATGTCAAGCTGTTGAACGAGATAAATTCAGAATTCTTACTTGAGGCTTGTTTCTATACTTCTAAAGTAGTCAGTCAGTCAGTGACATACAAGGAATAAGTTTATTTGCTGCCTGAAACTGAGATGAAACTAGCTTAAAAATCCATGTTTACAAGTAAGGCGCGAAAGTATAGAGAAGTATCTAAATTAGCTTAATGTAGACCAAACAGCCCTGTAGTTACTTGTTCTTGTTACAACTGCAGGACGCAGAACAGCAGTTCTGTACTAGTTCTATTAGCTAATTCTGGCAGACATTTGCTTAATTGAGAGAACTTGGAACTACTCCTCATGTCACCCCTCCCTTCATGCCTACCTTTTGCTCTTCCTCCTCCTTCCCACTACCCTGCTTTCCCCCCGGCTCTCCCTCCAAAGAAACCAACCCTCTGTCAATCTTCTGTCAGGATAATTAGCACTCTGGAGCAAAGAATGTACATCTGTATAACACCCTGTGGAGTGCCACCTCCGTCTTGCGTGGGGCCTTTGAGAGTCATCACAAGTCAAATGACAAGGAAGCATTGAGATATAGACGTTGACTCTTTTTGACTTGTCAAGCTGATATTTCTCAATTTAACTTTCTTGTAGAAGTTGTGTCAAGGCAATATATATATATGTATATTTTTTTATTCTGAAATCAGTACTTTTTACTATGTGCATCTGTCTTACCCAGAAGAAAAATTATCAGTATGAGTTGATTCCTATTATTATGTTGTTCAGAACAGCCCTATAAGTGTTGTCTTATGGTGCAGTGCATGGGTATTTTGGTTTTAACTGTAGTATTCTGTTGCTGTCATGCTAAGAGCCTGAATTCCTCGGTCATTTAGATGCTGATGTAAGAACAGTGTTGTGTCACACCTGTTCTGCTAATGATAAACTCCTCAGAGCAGGAAGGCCACAGCTGGTATCTTTGTGTTGGGAAAGACAAAATGCTAATAACTTACTGAGGATTTAGTTTAAGAGAGGACATTGAGACGTGTGTATGGAGTGTAATGCAGTGAGAAGTTTGGAATGGATAACGTGTAAGTAATGTTATGGATGTGCATTGCAAAATAGAGATCATAAATACTCTTAAAATTATAGATTATGTAAGGTACTCAAAGAATAATATTTCCTATTGATATCTTCCAGTTCATCTAGAACCAAATAGTTAGAACCCTCCTGTGTGAGGGTTTTAAAACCTGGAACAAAATCTTCTTACTGATTAACTTTTCAACACAGTATTACTGTTATGCCAGCTGCATTGTATTGATATAATACTACTGTAAAGATCCTTATCTGTTTTGCTTCCTTAATTCTAGCTGCATGTTTCCTATTCATTTGGGCTTCAGACATGTAGGTTGGACTGGACATTAATTTCAGTTGTTGCTTTTATGCTGTAAACTCTTTGTACAGAATTGTGTAATACATAATGCTGAAAATATTAAAAACTAGAACATGTTTCTAAGTAATTTGAAAGTGCATCTGAAAATGGATGTTTTACCTACCTCTGTCCACCTGCCAGGATTTTAAAATTTTGCTATTTCTCCTCTAGGGTGTTTGTTTTTTCTGTTATAGGTGAAAGAGGAGGAAGGAGCACTCAGAGGTGTATTTGACACTTCTTCCATTCTTCCACCTGCCCTCTTATTGCTTCCTATTTTATAATCTTTCAATAGTATCTAATGCATGTCAGTTGTCAACCTTGATAAGACAAATAGATAACTCAGTGTAAGAAAAATACAACTCTGAAACCTTAAATTGTCAGGGAAAGGTCAGGATGTGCCTGACCTTCAAATTGTAACATTTCTACATAGATTTGTGTTAGTATAATTTTAAGACTCTGAAGTGGCTCACAAATGTTCCTTCCTGAAGTGAATTGACTATTATCACTTGTATATTTGAAGGGATTTTGTGGTCAATATATAAGGCAGTCATATGAGAAGAGTGTGAGCAACAGCTGCTACTAAATTGCAGTTCAGATTGTAAATGGTGTCAATTTGAGTAGAATAGAGCAGATTGAATAATCTGCTAGTGGACACAACAAAGTCTAATTTGTATCTAGTTAATAAGATAGTATGCAAAGGTGAGTTCTGTTTTCTTCTTACTAGATAGCAGGCAATTCTGTCTTCCTGACACCTTTCTGTGGGTGTTTTTACCCTTTTCCTGACTCTCCTTTAGCCAGAAGATCCTCTATGGCTTTTGCTTAATGAAGCTGGATTGTACTGGCGTGCAGTTGGAAATAGCACCTTTGCTATCACCTGTTTGCAAAAAGCATATAATTTGGCTCCCCATGAGTATCAGGACATCCCTCTGGTCAACCTTGCCAACCTCTTGTTTCATTATGGTCTTCATTCGGATGCCAGCAGACTCCTGCTGAAGGCTTTGGCCATCAATGCCTCTGAGGTAAGATGATGGGGTTTCTGTTTGTTCAGCAGTGAATGTGTTTTTCTTCATTATTTTCTAAATATATGTTGTGCTTACTTACCTGTGCATGCATTTCAACTTCCAGCTTGCGATTTGCAACAGATGTTAATTTTCATTTAAATTCTTGATCACATCGGGGTGATGCTGATTGCCGAGAGTAGAAACATCTAGAGAAGTTCTTATAAATCAGTGACAGACTTTTAGCCTCCCAAAACCTGTATTATCAGCAGTGCCTCCAAGGGATTTAATCCTGGTGTCTGGTAACATTTTTATCTAAAACAGAGATCCGTAATGCTGTCAGCATTCTTAAAATCCTTAAAGTAGCATATATGTCACCAGGATCTTTGATTGTGTGTAGACATCTTTCTGTGACACTTGACTTTTTATCTCTACTGTTTTATTTGTCCGCAGATTTTGTCGTAGAGGAAAACCTGTGTTCTAGTTGTTTGGTGGCTTTATTTCCAACCATAGGTTCAAACCAGGTTTTTGTATTTCTGAGCAGTAACATTATAAACATTTTGTACATTGTCACCTATGTCATATAGACAGTTTCTATATAAACTCTTTGAACTACTGGACTGGCCACAACAATTGTGAGAAGGAAGGGGAGGGGGCATGGCATAGTGGGAGACAGCTTTCCTCTAGCAGGCAGTCTTGGTCTTTGATTTGAGATGCTTCAGTAAGAAGCTCAAGTGACTTTTTCCTGTGCTCTGTAGTTAGATTAACAGAGCTTAAACCTGCTAGGCCACCAGTCACCTAGCACATAAAAAAGCTAAAAACAGAAAAAGCTTTTTCAATATAGCATTCAGAAAGAAGTTTTCAAATGTTGGAAAGGAAGCTAGCCCATTTGGGTGGTGTGTAAGAGTGCAAAAAGGAAGTATAGAGAGAACTATGCTTGAATGATGTGCCTTAAAGCACAGCCTTGGAGGGGAGGAGCCTAGGGATCCTTAGGACCATGCTGTGTAAGTAGGGCTTTCATTCAAAAATATTAGTGAATCCTACCTCATTACAGTAATGTCTACTCCTGTTTTTTTCAGATGTACTCAGTCCTGTAATATCTATTGTACCAAAAAAATTAGCAGGAGACTTTATACTTGAATAGTATTTCCTGGAATATAGTGTAAAGTAAATACAAATTAAAATTAATTACAGCCACTGGGAGTAAAGAATGTGCTATATAAGCAAAAGCTGTTAAAAAAAGGTCCTGTTGCTCAGCTTGCACTGTTTTCTGAATGCTGTTTAATAATACAAACTAAGATGAGTTTGAAAAATCTTAAGTTACTGATCAGACAATGAATGTAAAACTATTTCAGTGGGAAAAATGACTGCTAAATTACAATACTGTAGTTCATTATTCTAGCATTATACTGCTAATTGCAGCAAATTAGTTCATGCAAGGAAAAGACTTTTCAGTCAACAAACATAATGTAGTGCTTTACTGTGTGCCTGTATTAAAGTGCTAATTAAGTTCTACCCAGTGAAAAAGGTGTTTATACTCTTTACTTTTTTAAAAAACACATACTTTAGTGAGACTGCCCAAAAGCAGTGGACAAAAATACTGTTTTTTAAAGAATTGAAAGGCATGAATGTGTACCACTAAGCTAGTGTGACATTGGTGTTTGCAGTAACCTAGTTCTGCTCAGGTAAATCTGAACACTCTTGATAAATGAAATGTGTCTGTCCTACTAGAACGCTAGAAAAATTTTTACTTTTTTTTCTGACTTTTAAATGTTATAAACTGCCTTCAAGCATTCAGTTTGGTACTCTATGCAGTAAGCATTATGTTGCTGATGGTTATAAGTATTTAATACTTCGTTTCAGTTTGTGTGTATTTAACAGCTGGGTTTTTATTGTAGGAAGACAGAATTCTTAACATAACCCTACGTCAAAACAGCTTTTGTTTAGCACCAATGCATCAAGCTGTTAGTTCTCCATTTGAAGAACAGGTAGTCCCAGTTTAAGAAGTTTTCTGAATTCTTTGTAGCCAAGTTTGGGAGGGTGTGGATTGACAAGGGTTTTTCCTGTCTCTTACCAGTCTTAAACAGTGAACATACTTATGCTGGGTGTGTTACTTTTCTCTTTTCAGCCCCTGACTTTTTTGAGCCTAGGAAACACATACCTGGCTCTGAACAACATAAGTGGAGCCCTGCAGGCTTTCAGACATGCACTGAATTTGACAACCAAGTGTTTGGAGTGTGAAAGCAGCCTGAAGATGATCCGTTGTTTGCAGTTTTATCCTTTTCTGTACAACATCACCTCAACTGTGTGCAGTGGTAAGCAACTGCTGAAAGATGGACCACAAGTCAAATAATGTCTATTTGCTTTGGGTGTTGCACCCTTTTTTCCAAGAATCCATCCTTTTGCTTTACAGTGCTTTCTATCTTTAAGGATCAAGGTTGAGAAACTGCTTTTAATGGAAAAGTTACAGTCCATTGAATAATTGCTTGAGGATGACTTCTTAGATATCCAGAGGGCTTCCACTGAATGCAAATTACTTCCTGAGTGTGTCAGTAATACCTTAACAGCCTCATCAATTTCTTACTGGTAAACCAGGAATGCTGGATTCAGTATTTATGGAAATGCACAACTTCTATTGCTAAGCTACTCAACAACCCCTTTGTACATCCCTTCAAAATTTACAGACAGTTGGATTTGTTTTCTTAAAGCTGAAGAATTTGGTGAAGAGTGGTTTAGTTTAATTCATATTCTTTCAGTGTGTTCAGTACTTTGGCTGTCATTTTCTAGTGTTCAGTCTTTAAGGAATAGGCTATACTGTGTCAACATTATTTTGTTGATATGAGACCTGTGGTCACTGCTCTTAACCCTCCAAAAATCTGTAAGAAGAAGGACTGAATCCAGTCTCACTTTTAAAATATTTGAGATTGAATGCTTTATTGTCATTAGTGGCTACTTGTATTTTAAAAAAAGAGCTTTTGGAGGTGGATTCTTTTATTTTAGTCAATCCCACTGAATATTTTCAGTGTTTTGTGTATGCTTGCATATGGCTAATATGCTGCTCTTGAGCAATCTTGAAGAACATCTATTAATATATTTTAAAAACCTCTCTCTCTCAAATTGTTACTAAGGTATCTTTCTGTCTAATCTTTTCCTTATTTTTAAATGAAAACCTCACCAGATAAATGCTTCTGATTTTTGGTATTGCTAGAACTTCCTCTGAGGTGTTTTTTTTAATTCTATCTCCAGTGAAAAGACATGGAGAAACCTCCTCTGATTTAACATGTAGAACTGTGTAGTCTAAACGTAGTCTAAACTTCATGTCTGCTGGTACAGTATGGATGATGCCATTGTAGGTGAAATTTCAGGACTATGCCATTAGAATAATACTCTTTTTATAGCCTTATGCATTTTGCTGTGATTGACAGTACATCAGTTGTGTGAGAAATGAATGCTGTTTGGATAAATGTACTGTAGTAAGTGGTGTTACAGCCCAACTGATGGGGCTCTTGCTGATGCTCATAATGTCAGCTCCTCCATATGCTGGTGCTTCGCAATGAATCTCTTAACTTCAGATTGCCCTTCTTATAAAAATCCTAGTAGATACTGTAAGCAGTAATGGAACTTGCGCATTTCATCACAAGAGACACTTCACTGTTCTAGAAAAAAAATCAATGTTTGTTTACTTTTAATTAAGATCTTCTTTAAAATGTCTGAAACTCAAAAGTTTAGTTGTTCCAGTGATAGCTACTTTATTTTGAAGGTAAGCAGAAAATGATTTAAAAGTATATTCACAGAACCAAGATGGTAAACAAGCAGTGTCTGTATCTGAACTCCAAAGTGATCTTTGACATCTTTCTTTTGTCTTGTATGCTTTTCTTTCTTAAAGTTGTCATAACCTGTTTTGGTTGATTCTTGGCCTCTGTTAGCATTGACTCCTGTTCTAGGATGTTCATTTTGAGGTTAGCTGTTGCTGCATATGCTGTTTAGGAAGTTTCTATTTCTTGAATGTGAGGGAGAACCCCTGTCAAAAGTGCTTCTGAGAAAAGTGTTATCTTTCCTTTCTTTGCTTCTGAGAAAAGTGTTATCTTTGCTTCCTACCTTGGCCACAGGTTAACAAAGTGAGCACAAATATATTCATCTGGTACATTGACATTTGGTTTTGTTTGTTAATGAATCTGTGACAATGCTACATCAAGAGGGAGCTGAATATGCCTTAGCTTGTTAATTTGCCTATTAAATTTCAGTATTCCACTAGTTAAGTATTTTACTCTATTTTTTTTTTTACCTTTTTCCGGGACTCTTCTTAATATTTCTTTTTCATTTTTATTTATACTATTCTATAGGTCATCTTTTGTCTGAGTGCAAGAAACCTGAAAGTGCGAACCTGACAGATAGTGTAAATGCTCTTTGTACATTCTTGTGCAGAGTGTAAAATAAACATACTGGTTAATTCAACCTTGATGATGATTTGTGGTTTAAGTCAAAACTCAAAATTAAAAAATGGAGAGATAGATGTGCCTATCTTATTTTCATAAGGTTTGGGGAAATATTTTTTTTTTCCCCACCGTAAACTTCAGCTGACTCAAGAGGAACCTTGACAGGCTCTATGAAAGTGAGGTTAAGTCTCCAAAGCCAGAATTATTTCAAGAATGCATACTCAGAAATCACACTTCGCACTTACAAGTATCCTGAAATATTGGAAATCTTCTGTTCATCCTTCAGTCCAAAGAAAACAATTGAAAAGAGATTGTAAGTTTGAATTTTGACTTTCCATTCTAATACAATAATATATGCAATTATTCAGCCACTATATGGAACCTAAAAAATGCGAACTGTTTAGATGCTAATATTTGACATTACTTGTTGCATTTACAACATTTTTTAAAATGTTAATGTCACATAGACTTAGAAGATTCATAAAGCAACATAATCTGTTATTGTTTAACACCATGACAGACTGGAAGGTACATTCTGATGACAAGGTGCAAACTGAACACTACTTTCACACATGTTTCTGAATAGGATAGAGCTAATGAAGCACATTCATAAATACATGGATCAAATGTATGCTTGACAATCACAGTATCACTGGATTGTTACTTCAGGAGTTTCTCACAGCCTTTCAGGTGATGTGTTTCTGCTTGGGGACATCTGATATTGAATTTATTTTGTCCTCTTGTTATTAGGTAGTTGATGGCGTGTCATAACTATTTATATCCTTTGAGGTGGATATGTTATGCTAAAAAATTTACAAAGAAATTGGAATATCACGTTTTCTCTGGTTTAATATCTTGTTTTGATAAGCATTGATTCAGTATTTCTGAAAGTAACAGCAATAGGGTTGCCTGTGCTTTGGGTTGTAGGCCCATGTGATAGCTGTGTTTTTGCTTCGCCTGTCAAAAGCCTCTGTTCATGAGAACTGAACTAACTAGCGAGACACGGAATTCCTTGCTGTGCTGCCCTGAGCCATTGGCAGAATCCAGCAAATGGTCAGTGGGAATTATATGCTAGCATGGGATGGAATGTGGGGTCAAGAATCTGAACTTATGGTCTGATTTTTGATTACAGTACATGCTTGGTGTTTTTTTCAAATAGGTGAAATAGACATTTTCTCAAGCATGTTGGGATGTTTGCTGTTAGCACAGAGCTTTGGAAGTGTGACACACTAATGCTGACTTGTTGGATGCTTGCTTGTATGCTCCTGTCTGTACTGCTGCCTGGTACTTTTTTTTAGTAATTTATCTCCATTCTAGGTAAAAATTTATATTTCAAGCACAAATCACTTCATGCATGTGAGAACAGGAATTAAAAATCTCATACCAACATTTTTCTTTTTATTTTTCTTTTTGCCTTCTATATTCAAGTTTATATAAATGTTGTAAAAGAATTTCTAAATCTACAGAGGTTTTTGGTAGGGTTTTTTCTTATGGAGTAGGTGTGTGAAGTGTCAAAAATTATGACAGCACTATCAGCTGTGACATGTATTTTAGACAATTGCAGTTCAGTCAGTTGCATCTAATGTAGATGCTGTACAGCAGCGGGCCACATACTGTCTTATTGCCAAATACCTGAGAAAATGGTTCAAAGACTTCATTCTTACGGGATTATCCTGTGGTGGTCCTTCTAGAGGTGACTTGGCAGTGTTAAGGGTGTTGCTACATCAACTGTTAGTTACTGGCAAGTCAGTTCCTGAAGCATGTTAAGTATCAGAAACTTTGTGTTGCTTGACAAATAAATCGAGCAGCCATATCTGACACACAAGTAACAGGACCAAGAGACTTGCATAAGCTTAATGTGAAAAGCATGGTCACCTCTGAGGTGCAGAAATGAAACATTTGTGCTGCTTATTAAGCTAGTAGAGAAAGCCAACGTCATTTTTGTGTGATACTAAAATGATGCATTTCTGAGATTTGTCTTGCACACTTTCATGGCTTAAAATATTGCAAGTAGCTTTTGTCATGTGATAAGGTCTGTAGAGGACTGTCCAACTACAGAATTGTTCCTGTGGCACTTCACTGGCTGATGTGAACATTCTGATATTGTCAAGCCTTATTAAAAAGGTTACAGAAGACTAGAACCATATTTTTAGTGTGATGATCAGCTGGCTGTTGAAAAATGATGATTTATTAGTTGCTGTTGTATAAGACTTTTCCTTGTTTGTGTAAACAGAATTGTTGCCTGGGCAATTTGTACTCAAAACATTTTTATCAGAATGTAAGCATCTACCTCTGACTAACAGTTCTGATTTTGTTATGAGCTCATGCACTTCACATTCTTTTAGACAAGACTAAAATTTAAAATCTTATTAATAGACCGATGGCATTCAAAACGTGAAGCACAACTTGTTTCAAGCTTCGAGTCTCACCATCTTTCATCCTTGGCAGGGTAGTGCTTTTACAAAAAGCTTTGTGCTGCTCTGTTGGAAGTAGAGGGAGTGTGAGTACGTTATGAATGTATGTGCATGCCATCAAGAAACCTGAATCCTTTTATGTATGGGGTGTGTGTGTTTGTGAAAGCATTGCATCATCCTTCTTAGTTCTGTGATGTGTGCGGTGGCAGCATAAGGATCCGCTTTAGGTGTGGCTTTAGTGCCCTCTTGTGGTAAAAATACTCTGTACCACATGAAGTCAGTAGTCTTGGTTCATTTCATGTACTTCCTCTTAAAATGAATCACGAGGTTCTTACAAGTTAAAGTTAATAAGCTGAGACCTTAAAGCAAATTAACAGGAGTTTTGACCTGGAAGGAGAATCTCTGCTTGAAACTCTAATAGTAAGCTTATGGATGGATTAAATAACTTCCTGAAATCAACATCACATCAATCAACAAGCCTCTGACTGTATTTTGACAGCTGCAATCACCTCAAGTTCCCTATAGTGATTTCAGATACACAAACACTAAGGAAAAGCATCGTCGCCTTATCAGAAGTTTCATCTGTATAAACAGAATAGTCAAAGCCAGTAGAATTTTTAAACAAGCAGAATTCTATGAAGTCTGTGGACAGCTTGCCAGAGCTCTCAGAAACACATCATGGCAATAGTTTGCATTGTCATTTAATAATAGCATAAAGTAGGTGTTGTCTTAAACAGTGGTAGTTCTAAAATTAGTGTTAACCTTTAAAGTTAAATACTCAATTGCTTATTGCTACCCCATACAGGCACATGAGTGCACCCATGTACCTGCTGTTCACCCTGCAAGTTCTACCAGGAATCTGAAAATCAAGCTGGATTCTTTCTCCCTCTGGCAGTCAAGCAACTCTGGCAGTGGAGGTCATACAGTGTTAGTCCATCTAAGACATATGGTGGGTGCCCCACAAGTGGAATCTAAGTCACCATATTTGGGGTCTGCAGTGCTAAAGGAGTAAGAGGAGGTTAAATTATTCTAGTGTAGAATGAAAACATCTTGCTGAATGCAGGTGGGTGGGAGATAATGGAGAATGAGGACTTCTTTTTGTCCTGGTGGAGGCCAACATCCCTAGGGAGTGGGGGTGTCAGGAAATGTTAGATGTGCCTCTGACTGGGAGATCTTGGAGAAATCCATGTGAGAATGTGCTCTGTGGGAATAACGTGACCCAATTATTCTTTCGATCTTGTGCTACTCTTTCTGAACCACTAGCCCAGTAAGAGAAGCAGCAGTTCCTACAGTCCACCTTAGCTCAAGTAATCTTAGAATATTAGCGACGTGATCTGGAACATAGTTGACCAGATGCAGACTTTTTGATACTTTTGACTCCTTGGTGCCTGCTTTATAAATCATATCTTTCCCTGCTAAGTCTCTGTCTAGTGTCTCTTGGGTGACTGAAGAAGTTGAAGGACCTTGCCCTGATACCACTATGCCAAGCTCATATTGAAACTTGTCTTTCCTTTCCAAGCCCCGTATATTTTTCTTCTCAAAACTATACAAAGATGTATGGATTAAGATTCTTAAATTTAAAAATGAAAGAATGTGGTACTGTGTTAAACATGGCATTTTTAGCTACACCAGTATCCAAAGCTGCATACCCGCTGCTTGTGCACGTTGCTTCCAAGCTGCTGCTTGCTAGAAAGCCATTATGAATCTTAAAGGTTTCTGTAAGAAATGTGTGCTTTCTTAAGTATATCTCTGTAGCTCAAATGTCATTCTCTTCCGCATGTGTTAAATATGCTAGTGGGGGAATTTGGTCTTCAGCTTCTTTCGTCATGCAGAGTCTGTCTTGCTAGCTTATGTGCTTAGTCTGCTTATTTTCTGCATGGCAGTGTACCTAACAGCTTCTCCCAACAGTCATCAGCCTCACTTTGCATCATGCTCTGTTAAGAATGGTATGCCTGCAATATTTAGTGTTCTGTATCCATTCTGTCTTTTCCCAGGATCAGGCTAGCAGACGAGGAAGGAGAAAATTATGGCCTCCGCTGCAGGAGTAACTGAGGAAATGGGAATTGCACTGTGGAAGGGGATTTAGAATTGTAGGGGAATTCAGTGAGAGGTTACTGATGCAAAACTATGCAGTATGAAGAAAAAGCAGTACAGTATTAAAGTAAACATAATATGACATTTCCCATTTTTATCTGCCTTTATAGTGCAAAAGATTCATCCTCATATGTTATCTTGAGCCTTCAGTTACTTGAGCAATAGCTACATGTTCATATAGGAGGAGGGAATGGTCAGGAGTTGAGTGGAAGGGAAAAGGTTCTTCCCAACTAAATATTTCGAAACTTGATACATTCTGTTATCAGATGTATTAACATTTCTCTACAATCTTTTTGGTGCTTTTTTGTGACAAGAATGTAGAGAAAATGAGACATATTTTTGACTCTCTGTGTCCTTCTCTGTTTAGGAGGCTGCATTTGCCAGCGGCAGTTACTTGCACATAGCTGCTAAAAGTTCTTACTGAACCTTAATAGTCTGCTCTGCCTAGAGCTGGACCTATTTAAAAAGGTCCAACAAAAGCATATGTTCAACAGCCTTTTTAGGAGGAATAGTAATTCCCAGTTACATCTCCAGGAAGATGTAGTCTCACAAACATCTTCATAGTTGAGCTGTATTAATGAGTTGGTTAAAACACGTTTGGAAGAGAAAAGAACATGTGGTCCCCACGTATGGGAGAACTGACAATGCATAGTGTCATTGTGCAACTTGCCAAGACCTCGAAGCCTGTATTCACTTGGCTTAAATCTGAGGACTTGTAAAGTGGTGATGTGTAGCCTCAGCCTGTAATGAGTCATGTTGAGATTGTCTCAAAGCAGCATGCAATGCCATGTGCTCAGATTGAAATAAGCACTGCACGCTGAGCCATAGAGTGCCAGGCACTTAACTTCCCCAATCTGTCTGCTTTATTGATTTGTTTTTTCCTTTTAAGGTTGGTTGCTTGGTTCATGTGAGTTTGTGTTGTGCTCTGACTGTCCTCAAAGCTTTAAATCTATCATCTATTCTGGTTACTAATGTCTGAAACTAGGACAGTTCAGAGTTTCCTAGAGGAATAGATTGAAGCTTCTTGAATGCAGCAGTTTTGGGGAGCAGGGACATTCTTCCAAAAATTCCTAGTCTTTCTGCAGTCATTGTTCTATAGCTTTGTACTGTTCTGGCAGTATGAGGAGAGTGTTTTCATGTTGAATTCTAATCTAGAGTGGTTGGCAGTATTCTTGTCAAACATAACCTTTTGCAGGTATTCCTTACTCAAGAAAAGACTAATCCTGTTCTTGATCATCACTTCATCAAAAGTAGGATTTATTTTTTTTTTTAGATCTTATTTATAGCAACTATTCTGCTGCTTAATGGTATTGCATAGAACATATGACAAACTGCCAAGCACTTAAAAGCTATCTTAGGTTAATAAGGGACATGCCTACCTGACCAGTTAACACGTTAGTTTTCTGTTTGAATGTGTCAGTATCTCTGGTTTGATGGCCAATTAGGATGAAGACTGCATGGATATCTATCCCAAACAAATCTATAAATTGTCATGGATCAAGTCTGACTATTAATCTGCTCTTGCTGAGCAGTATAACCTAGTAAAGAGAAACATGGATAAACATGAATACGGCCTATCAAAATACTTCCTCAAAATAAATATGGAATCAGGTCTCTGTGGTAGACTGTTTGAATTCCAGTATATGGTGTAAATCTTACAGGCAGAGTGGTAATCAAGACACACACACATGAGGCCTTTACTTGGCTTTACAGTGTCAGCCCCATACAAGTGGAAAGCTAATCGTAAACCACTGTGGAGTTACTTTCCTGTCGTAGAGTTCAACTACAGATGCTATTTCTCGTGAGTAGGGTTACTGTTTTACTTAAAGTCCTTTTTAAACTTGAGTTCATAGGTACTGTACGCTCTAACAGGATCTACAAAACATATGATGTTTAGAATAAGAGATATGTGGAAAAGAGGAAAGATTAGAAAGAGAGAAAAAAGGCCACTGTTGCCTTTGCATATGGTAGTGATCCTTAAACTAAGAATTTCCTTGGCTTAATCATAAACAGATTTCAGAAGTGTGTTGTGTACAGAGTACTAAATATTGATCATTCAATATTCATAGTATATGATATACTGTGATGTACCGTGGGTGTGTTTATTGTTAAGAAATTTATGAGTAACTATTATCTACAGTAAAAAAAATCTGCGACATAGGAGAAGTCACTGAGGACAAGCATTTCCCTTCAGAACTTATCTATGCTTGTTTCTCTTCCTTTCTTTCCCTCTTTTCCCAAAATAAACAAAAAAATTCATTATCTTGAGACACAGGCTGAAATTCAGACTGGAGGGCTACTTACCTTCCTTCTCTACATATAGGAACGGGATCTTCTGAAAGAGGCATTTTCTAGTCTTCTTTTAACCACTCACAGGATTGGAGGGTTTAAATTTAAATGTTTAGGTCTTTCTATGTTTTAGCCCTATTCCCCAGGCATCATAGAGCAAGTTACTGCTTCTACAGTTTGCATCATGAAAAAAAAAAGCTCCTTTTTTAGTGGGTGGTGAGGAAGGAGGAGAGTGAAGGCTTTAGGTAGTCAACCTCTTTGAGGTTCCCCTCCCTGTTGTTGGGGGGGAGGGTTGACATTTTCTACTCTTATAAAGTAGCCTACTGAATTCTTCAAGATGTTTTGCATGCATGTCCCTTATTTAACTGCATTGTGTTCTAATTTAAATAGGTTTGTCTTTCTCTTTTAATTTTTTCCCATGTTTTATTTATCACGTCTTCATATATCATTAGGAGAATTTTTGTGTCTGTTCTTCAGGGACTAGTCTGTTACTCAGTGGTGAGGTATTTCTCTCAATATGATCAAGAAATCTGGTTATGTATTTGTTGGCATTTGTATGTTTTGAAAGGTTTAATCAGAACTACTGTAATGAGACAAATAGATAACTTTTAAATCTATAGTTAAGCCAATTTAGAGGCATCTATTGGCTACAAATCAGATTTTAAAACTCCCTATGAGTGAGAACAGTTTTACCTTATAATCCTCTTAATTGAAAAACTATTGTTGGAATAAATAATAAAAAAGAAAGAACTTTGTAGGCTTCATTTTGTGTGTTTCAGTCTAAATTTTTGCAACATAGATTATCATCCTGTTGCTTGCTATGCATCAGACTGAAGTTTTGTATTGCTTTTCTGACTACTCTGTTTGGAGCATGCACCTCATGATCTTTGAAGAAGGGCCACTGACCATCTAGGGGAGGATTTGTGGAAATCAGATTTTGAAATACTTCATTTTGCTTTTCATTATTTGTTTTCTATACTTAACTTTTTCAATTGCAGTTTGTCCTGTTCTTTGAAAATGTTTATTTTTGGCCTGTAACTTTCAGTTTTTCAAAGGAGGGTTTATATTAAAGGAAGAAGCTAAAAATGAAAAGTGTTTCTGTGTGGGGAGAACCACACCAAAAGCATAATCTAAATTTAGGCACTACACTCCTCATTCTTTGTCTGTACCCATACTGATACTTAACCTGACCAGAGAGGGAACTTAGTACAATCTGTCTTTTGTTATTCCAGAATAGAAGCTATAACGATATGTGGATAGTAGATACATCCTTTTGGCTATTTATCCAGTATGTTACAACTGTAAAAGACACTGAAGGTGCACTTGCATTACTGTGATGGAGCCTTGTCATGCCTTGTTGAAAGCAGTGGTGATACTTTTGGGTTCAGAGAGAGTAAAACTGACCACTGGGTGGGCTGGTTGACTTTTCAAGTCCACTACAAGGCTTTGAACTGTTTTATGCTTCTGCAGATGTGGGTTGCCCATCTGCTTTCTATCCTTCCTGGGTCCTGTAGTGCACAGTGAATATGTAGTAGAACTTGTGTATTTCTCTTGAGCTAAATACAGACCTGTCAACCATTCACAGGTCAGAATTGCATAGCCAGGTAATTGTAATTAAGAACTTGTAGTTTTCTTCTCCTTTTACTTTTCTGCTCTATTTGTCACTTTGTTGATCATTTTCCCCTAAAAATGAAGTGAGAATTCTTTAGTTGTATTTTTTTATGCTTGTGTGTGTGGAAAGCAGATGATTTCCTTTGGTATTGCTTCTGGAATGCAGTGCTGTCTTGCTGTTCAGCAGTTACGGTTTGTGACGTTTCTGTAACATTTTTGATGGCAATCCTGTTCATTGCAAGTGTTCTCCAGTTTATGCTTTCAGAGCTCAATCATGAGATTTATTTTGAAGTATAAATATGTCTTTTTTCAGGAAAACAGAAAAGGAATGCATTAATTTTAGAGCAAAATATTAATAATACCATGTTAATTTATGAAAAAGGTAAGCAGAGCAGCAATAACTGCTAAAGATAGATCTCTAGTTACTTCTCATCCTGTTGCTTTTAAAACTCATCTCAAAATAAGTGGCATAGATTTTTTTTTCCCTTAGCAAATGTTTTGCAATCAAATATCTGTTCATATGTGATTGGAATAACATGGTTGCTGTTAATATCTCAGAAGATCTTTAGGAAATTATCATGTTCACCTTGAAAGATCAAGGTAATTAGAGTATGCAGTGTGTTAATCACCAGTGTTAACATTGCCATGAAAGTCAAAGCTCATGTTTTATGTGTTGTCTAAAGGGTGGTCTCCCAAACAGCACTTCCCTGTAACACTACCCGAGCTTGTTAATGTCATATTGTGGTGAAGTCACTATGGTGCAGAAAGTAAGACAGTTCTTCAGGTGCTAGTTTAGCCCAAATTTTGATGATTGAGATCCCAGTAGCTTTAAATGCACAAAAAGGTTGTGGTAGGTGAATTCACTCATTCTAGATTATTTTTGTAAATCCTGCTAAATTTTATTGCCTGTCACATGAAGCACTGAACAGGACTTGTCCTATAAAAGTGATGGGTGACAATGTGCTTGTTTTGTTTGATTTCTACAATAAACATATTTTAGCCTCACTGTAAATATGCAGTGTTACCCAAGCAGTGAGCACACCTAAATTTTTCACGTGACCTGTGAGCAGCATTAATTGTTATGCATTTTCCTGTGTAAAGTGGTAGTATACCACCCACTTTGACTTGTGTGTCTATGCATCTGTGTAACCAGTGACTAGCAAAAGTAAAAAGGCAGCTGCTTATTGATACACTGCTTCTGAGGTGTCTGTAGATGAGACTATTCATCTGCATGCAGGGATTGAAACTTATTTCCATTGAGATCAGTGATATGTAATTCCTGCTTTAAAAAAAAATACCTACCTTTACACCTTTACTGAATTTCAGTGTGGGGAATACTAGTTTAAAGCATGCATTAAAAAAAATATGGAGTTAATAACTCCTGTTAGCAGCTTGGTATCAGTTTGTTCTGTACTCTGACAACTCAGGTATTAGGCTGACTTACATCTGTACTAAGTACAGTTCTCTCTTTGCTGTGTTTAACTGTAAAGAGGCAAATCATTTAAGTGACACGTATCTCCAGATAACTTGCATTTTGCCTGACCTAATGCAAGTCAATGACTACTGCAATAGTCCTTGACTCTTGTAATCATTCAGGAGGTAATCCAGCTCTGCTTATTCCAAGTGCTAGGAAAAAAAAAATCAGTACCTAAATTTAAAATTACTGAAGCATTATTCTGCCACTGTAATCTCTAAATATGTACCAAAAAAATTTTTAAGGGAATTAGTCTGTGTATCATAAGAAGTTAGAAGCCAATAATTTTCATAAACCTACTATGTTGGAACATAGATGGTGGAGTTAGGAATGTCCTATTTTGCAAGCTCTGCACTGACAAAGAACAAAATGTCACTAAAAACTCTGTCCAAAGACACTTGGAGATAATTTTGTTCTTATTTCCAGTACTATTGATGACACCAAATCATCTGTCTTAAGTTGATATATAGGAATCGAACAGTGAAAATATTTAGTGATGCCTCATTCTCTCTGCCAGATGTACCACAAGAGCCAAACACCTACAGTGGCAGTTAATTTGGATTTTTAAAACAGTCAATGCCCACTTTAATGGTGAGGTTTGATTACTTTCAAGAGCTTACTCAGAGTTCAGCACTTCCACGTGATACACGGGGGGTGTTGTTTGTTCATCTTTCCTCTTTTCCATACTTCTCACATTTCTTTCCTTGCTTAAGGTAAGTGGCTTTCAGTCTGAGGATCTAAATTAACAGAAGTTTGCTCTTCAGACAAAAAAACCCAGCACCAGAAAAGTTCATGTGTAATAAGGGAAGTTCCTAATTGTTTCCAAGTGTGACTTAATGTGGCAACATTAAGTATGGTTCAGAATAAGTATTTGTTATCCATTCATAGATGGCACAAGTCTTCACCATCAGTTACTGCATCACTTCTCCTTTCTAATATTTCTCCTTCCTTGTGACAGATGAGAACACTCTGGGTGCTTCTCTCTTTATGCTAAGTGGCTTTCAACTTAAGCTTTTGGAATGATCATGTTCCTAAAGAAGAACTTAAGCCTGACTTTCTGTTTAGGGTTTTTTAGCCCTACCAGCTGCAGTAGGTACCACAGCTTCAGTGGACATTCAAGAGGGGTTCTCAAAATCGCAGAGGTGGTTGATATTAGATGGGATGGATGATGTAGCAGATCTTTTCTACATTTAAAATTTATTCTGTGCTAATGCTGTACAGGTGCGTTCACATTGGCCCCAAAAACTTACAACTTAAAACACTATGGGAAATAGAGTCCTTTAGTATGTAATAGTGTGTTCTGCTTTTGATCTTCAGGGACTCAATGCTTCAGAGTTTGTATTTGCTTGTTTTCTCCAAAAGATTTGCCTTCTAAGTTAGGAACTGCTTTATGGTTTTTTTTCTGCCAATTTCTGTATTAGCCTGGCACAGTCAGACTATTTGTGTTATTTCCATCGCTTAAATAAAGGCCCAGACACTTGTTTTGTATCATCACTATATCATTTTTGTTTCACTTCCTGGAACATGGTAACCAGGTCTCATAATACTAAAGGTAGGACAGACTCTGATCCACTTCCCTCTGAGCTTTCTTACCTCTGCAGAATCAATAGGAAAAGTGGCAACAGCTACTCTCAGAAAAATAAATGAGCAAGAAAGCAATCCTTCTCCAGTAAATTTTCAGGATAGAGTAAGCTGAATTGATCAAGTACTATGTAGAAGTTTTAGACTTCAAATTTTTTTGGCTGCAATATCATTGTGTCAGGACTTTACACCTAAAATTCACATGTGCAGATTCAGACAACCAGAATATGTGTGAAATATTAATAATATATGGCTGAGCATTTGTAGGTCAGCAGTCATGTTTGTCTTTCGCATGGCTGAGGTGCTGTAAGTATTGGAGTGATACAGCTAATGCTCTGCAGACAGTGAATGTGCCTCGAGTTTGGGACTGTGTTGTTCCTTTGCTGGTCTCACACTCCTACCTGGTGGTCTTCCCTGTTGGGCTTCAGGCATCTGGCTGATACAAGCTGTGAAGTTCTGACTTGCAGTTTTTCAGTACCAACAGCTTCATGGTACAGTCATCAGAGATCTTCAACTTCCATTGGTTTTTCAGCTAGCATTTTTTTTCTTCAGCAACATCAGACAACTGAAAGCAGCAATTTGAAAAAAATTAGGTCACTCAAGTTTCTATATATAGCAGCTCTCAGATCCCAAGAAAGCCAGTACAGCCATCTAGTCTGTTTTTAGCCATCAGTGTTTGTAAATTAATACTAACAGAGTTGGTGTTAAGTAGAATTGTAAGTGCCATTATTTTTTTCCTTCTGCTTGTAATTTTCAGCTTTTTTTTTCCTTTTGACATTTTTATTTCAATTTAAAATAGTTGTCTGGTTTTCAGCCCCTTTGCTTTTTTCTTTATACTAATGATGAGTGGACCTTCAGCAAAGGGAATTGTGGTCATCACATTACTGAGAAGCACCTGACTTGCATTAAAATCAGGCTGGTGTGATGTCAGGCAGGGGAACTAGTTTCAGCTTTAGAGTTCTGTGCACACCATTTTGCATAAACTAAACATGAGGATCTCCATATATTGAAGTGATTGTTTTATTTTTTTAATGAAAGCAATTAATTTTTTACTGACAGAATGGGAGAGGTGGGGAGGGGATTGAAGAAAGAATTAATGACTGATAGAGTAGGAAAGGCTGAGTATAACTGTATGGAAGATGTTAGAAGAGTTTTATATATTTACTCATAACATTGTTTGACTTTTGACATACAGCAGAAAAGGTAGGGAAACAGTTTTCCCAGAGGGTTAATGAATATAGTTTTATTTTTTTTATTTTGGTCACATGCACATCCCCCATGTCAGGAGAAACTGGTCTGTTTCTCCTCCAAAGATACCTCCTGAGTGTTCCCAGATGCAAAAGCAGAGAGCAAACAGCTAAAAGCTGTTTCGCTTTGCAGAGAAGCGGTGGAACAGGTTGTTACCCTTACATGAGAGTTAGAACCATCCTGTCATCCCTCTGACCTGATACAAAAGTGAGACCTAAAATGGGATTGTAATGTGAAGTGGAAAGGAGTCACTGATCTACTTTATTCACATTCCTGATAGTTTATGCTGCTTGTTGAAAAAAAAATCCTTTCCATATGCATGGAGCAATACCATTTGCATTCAGGAGGGCAGAATAGGGAACATACTTGAGAATCTTGCATTTAAGTTTTCTTTTTTTCGCTGTGCGCTTCTTAATTCATTCATATATGTATGCTATTTTCACTCACAAGTGATTGAAATAAAGGAAGGGGGGTGTTTGAGAGTAGTAGCTTTGTACGTGAATTATATTTTTCTCAGTGGTGACAAGCTTCCCTTGTGATAAGAGGTAGGTGCCCTGATCTGCGTCTCAACCCCATAGTTGTGCTGTGGGGTTTGGGGCAGCTCCCAGCCTCTCAACTGTGTGGAGAATCATGTCATTAGCTCTGCAGGCAGGCTGGGGGAGCAGCTCCCTAAACACCTCTTGCCCTGGAAGACTGGCAAGTAGTTATTATTAGAAAACTGAGATCTGTCGTTAAAATGTATTTAATATCAAAAATATTGCTACAAAGTTTCAGATGGTCACCCTCTGAAGGCTTAAGAGTGTGGCACTGAAGGATGCTCCAAGGCTAATGTTGCAAGTTTGCACTTTTTTCCTGTTTCTGCTCATTACTGACTCTACCTTTGGATTTTTTCCAATGTTATTCCTAGATCTTTGCATTTGGTGGAATGTGAGCTTGTATGCTGACCACAGAATTATAGAGCTTAAATTTTTGGCTGAATAAACTTCTGATTTTTAGCACATATTAATACTCATAGCTTTTGTCTGTCCGTTTAATGAGCTAGTCGTGCCAACATACTGTGTTGCTGGCATTGAAGGTCAGTCTGGCAATCCCAGACCAGTCTGCCTTCACCGTTTTTCTCTTGCATGTAAGCATGGTGAGCATTGTGGTTTCTTAAGTTCATATGGCCGGCAATCCCCACATATGGGGCATTGTCACTAGAAATATGCCTTGGGAGTGCTCATTGGTCTGGCTTCCAGCACACAGTAATTTCTGACGTACTGTGCAACCTTCCCTTGAAAGATAGCTGATTTTTCCTTCATTGGTAGTTCACAGCATATACCTAATAATTTAGTTTCCTGTAACTGTTTTACATGACCTTCCTTGTCAATAAGCAGATCAACTTTTTAACCACTGAATTAAGTGTTTGATACCTTGTAGAATTATTCTTTCAATCCATATGTAGAAAACTAGAAGACAGTAGCTTCCGCTGTACAGCTTCTGTGCTTGTATCCAGGAGGAGCATTCATGCATGGTTTATCAGTAATTTTTCTCTTTCAGACCACTGTCATGAGAAAAATACAGATGGCAGTTATGGCAAGGAGAAATACTTTGATGACCACTATGAGTCAGTTACAGCAGTGACAGAAGGACACTCTGAGGGAGGTACAGAAGATCTGCAAGTCCTTACTCAGAGTTCAGCAAGGGATCCCTCCTTCTTGAGACTGGAAAGTAAGTTCAGCCTTACAAAATCAGTGCTGGCAAATTAATTGGTTTCTAGATTTTTCAGAAATCTCGTCTTCCTCCAAGAAGCTATGTTTTCCCCCCTCTACCCATACAGTAACAAGTAACCCATAAACTGGTTTCCTTCTGTTCATTGTTCTTCTCCCTGCATAACATGGATGCTTATTTGCATTGGGAAGTCTGCATTCTCTAGTTCTGTTTGCAGTGTGCAGTGAATAGTCAGTGTTACTTGGTTTGTGCAAGTGGAAAAGTCAGACGGCAGAAAAAAGATTATTTTTATACAATTTGTGAAAGCACAAGGAAAATAATTTTTAATTTTTGTGATATTCTCAGATGCAGTAACAGCAGAAAGTAATGGTTCAGAAGGAGTGGAGGGTTTAGAAGATGATCAGATGTCTGAAGAGATGCTGGCTTTGGTGGATGAGTTTGAAAATTCTTGGCCTCAGGAAGCTTTTGAAGGAGCACTGGAGGTAAAAGGTCGTCGGATGGACTTGCAGGGAATCCGGGTCCTGAAGAAGGGATCTCAGGATGGACTGGCTAGCTCCTGTTTTGGGGACTGTGGTGATGATGATGAAGCTGAATGGGTAAGTTTGAATGAGTTTACGTAAGTCTTGTACTAACTAACTATTGCGGAGGAAAGATGAGGACAGTTCAGGGAGTTTAACACTGGGAGATACATGAACTCTCCCTATGGGCCTAAAAGATATGGTTGATAGCTTGTGTAAAATGAACAAGTAGTTTTAATCCATCACCAACTGGCATCATATAAGTGCTGATAATCAGCAGCAAGAGCTTAGGTATAGAATGATGCTGGATGCCTTCAACCTTCTTGCTCACAGCTGCAAAGGAAAAAAGATTCTAAGTAAAAGTTCTGGTTAGCATGAAAACAAGAAAATACCTGTTGTCATCATGTTAAAAGTAAAGTAAATACTGAAAAATGCCTTTCGGTTCTCCAGCAGTTAAATTGGTTTTCTCTTATGTTAGAGGTAAGAATTTTTTTTGTGCATGGCATGATACACTGTAAGAGATCAGACTTAGAGAATGGGTTGACATGGGGAGGGAAGGAGAGAGACAAAAATCTCATCTGTAACATCTTTGGGCTAAAATAAGTAATGTATTGGAGCTGATAACATCCATGGTGTTTCTTACTGTTAACCTTGCTAATGCTGTTCTTTTGATAGATCACTTTTCAGGTCAAACGTTTAAAGAAACCCAAAGCTGAAAGCCTGGATCTCCAGGAGCCAGCTGGGAGAACTGTGGAAGAAGGGACTAATGGAGAAAATGAAAACTTTTACCAAACTGCACTAGAGATCAGTGGACCAAAGATACCTTCTCCTGGACCAATAGGTAACCTGCTGCTTCTAGAGAAAGCGAATCATTTGCAGCTTTTGCATTACTATGGCTTATTTCCTTTGCAGCTTTTATATTACACTGATTTATTACTAAAAATAAGCATCACAAAGACTATGTAGTGAAATGTGCCTTCTATATGAGTACACAGGAAAATAAGAAATCTCCTCCCTCTGCACCTTCTTGATGAAGTGCAGCATAACTTTATTTATTGAATGAAAACTTTCTAGTTAATTCCCCAAAACTTCTGCTGGTCAAGTGGTAAGACTGAAGAATGAAAAGGGTTAATATTGTGAGTAGAAGTAGTAAAAGAGAGAGGGGGTTTTAATGATGATATCTTTCGATAAAACTGAATGAGCAGAGAAGTTAGTTTATCAGGATGCAGAATAAGAGCTTGGACTCATTGTTGACTAAACATAAGACATACAACTCAAAGACAAAAAGCAGAAAGCTTGGTCTAATAAAAATGAAATAAATAAATAAAAATAAGTTCTGCTGTAATTGTTTGGTGATACTATAAAAGAAAACTTAGAGACTGTCTTCCAGAATACTGGAGCTACAGAAAGGTAGAGTTTTGCACCAACATAGATGAGATTTGGAAAGAGAAGTGGAGTTTTTGCTCGCTGAGTAACAGGAATTGGAGACTAATCTATTAATGTGGTGCCAGAGAATAAAACCCAAGTAATTGGCCCCCATGCTTTTTGTCTTATCTTTCAGTGGAGCTAAAATCTTAATGTTGTAGGACAGTGTAAGGAAAAATATGTTCTACAGTACATCTTAGCCCTTGATGATTTGATGACCTGGAAAGTGGTTTCACATTTTGAAGGCTTTTACATGAAAACTTTAACAAGCTCCTTTTTTAGCAACTGACAAATGTAGGTTATTGAATTAAATATTTGAAGTAGGGGGAAGGATTACATGAAAACAGACTATCATCTGTGAGCACACACCTGTCCTTTCCTCAATATTTATCTTCTTTCCATCCGAGCTACTTTCGTGGATTTATTACACAGCATCCCTCTGTTGGAGAGTAGTTACCTTCCTAACATTCCTGAGAGGCAGGATCTGCTGACATCCTCTTTGCAAGAACTAAATCACCAACATTTAAGTAACATATTGAAGGTCACTTGGGGACTTCTTGGTAGAACAAGGAAATTATGATATCTCTCCTGTGTTTGACTACCTCCCAGACTATTGACCTGTCTCTGCAGCGTTTCCATACCGCTTGCTGAATTTTGCTATTCGTGCCAGTAAGAACTCACAAATAGTTCACAGTGGTGGTGATGAGAACGGATCATTTCTCTCTGAAGTTTCCTAGTGTATCTCAAAATTAATTTTCCTTTTATCACAATGCTTTACAAAATACATGGTATTACAAACATCTTTGTTATTTTGCAAAATTATGGCGAAGTGGCTTACTATAACTTGTATGAGAAATAGGATTTGCATCCAAATGGGCAAAATTTCAGGTAACTAGAAATAAGTACTGAAATAAGTACGCTTTCTGCATAGCTGGTGCAATAGATTGGCACGGTGTTAAACTTGGCTTCCCACTGTGCAAATCTACTGCTACTGGGATTTATTTTTTTTTTATGTTCCAAATAGTTTGGATGTTTCTTATATGAGAGGAAAATATTGCCTAACATTTAACACAGGCTTGATTCCTTGGACTTGCTACAGTATCCACCAAATGGAAGGGAATGGGAGATTTCAGTAGGCTTTGGTTCAGATGTGAAGATCATGTTCTTCTTTCTCCTGGTGATCTCCTTGTTAACATAAAGCAAGTTTAACCTTTCCCTACCTTGCTTAACTTTTCTGAAAGGTGGGAGGGCTAAGGTTTAATTGTTTAATAGTTTCAGAAATGTTGCTGTCTTGAGTGTAAGAATGCAGTAAAAGCCACTGACTCTCCTAAACAATACTCATTGAACAGAAAGGGCACTGTCTTTCACCTGGGATTGTCAAAAGATAGACCAAACAACTTTTATTCATTTTAACTGTAACTGTAGAATATAAATGATGACTCAGTTATGAACTTTTTTTAAGGACATTTAAGTAGAGATAATACCTGTAACCAAGAAGTGGCAGTTGTTTTTAATCTGTAGTTTTGGAAAAGTGTAATGAAACAGGTTTTGAAACTCCATCTCCTAAGCTGTCTTGCGTACAATCTGGTTCTGTCTTTGCATCCTACAAGTTCCGTTCAGTCCATTTAGGTTCAGGAATGTTCTTAAAGAAATCTGACTGCAAGATGGTGACTTTTATAATGCAGGGAATGTATCCACTGGTATAAAGTATTTTATAAATCATCGTACTGAAGTATAATGTCTTCTGCTTCCAGAAAGTTTTTTCTGTTTTTGTTTTACTTTCTCAAGGAAAAAGGCGGGACTATCGTAGCCTTGGCTGGCCAAGTCCTGATGAATGCCTGAAGCTTCGCAGGGTAGAGCTTACAGCTGTAGCCAGCACATGGCTTGCTGTTTCTGCTAAAAACATTGAGTAAGTATCTTGTATATGAGCCTTAAATAAGTTACTTACACAAAGCAAGACAGTTGCATGGCCTTCAGTGTGCATAAAGTGAAGATTTTGATAGTAAGAAAGAACTTTCAGGATTTCAAAGAAGTTTGAAAACATTATGTGGTATTTCATCAATAGACTTGCAAAGAAAAGTGCAAGTGCAGATGGAAGATCCACTGTCTCTTGCCTCTTGAACTTCTCAAATGAGATTCTGCCCAGTTCTGAGCAGTTTACTTTCACTAGAGAACTTCATAATGACTATTCTGTTTTCTTCTCTTAACTAATTCAGCTTGTTTTATGACATTTGTAGCATTACAGAACACATTGATTTTGCCACACAGCTGCAAGAACCAGCCATGGAGCCCCTTTGTAACCCAAACCTACCAGCCAGTATGCATACTTTGGACCACCTGCAAGGTGTCTCTAGTCGGGCCAGCTTGCATTACACTGGAGAAAGTCAACTGAAAGAGGTATGCCAGAGTTGAAGGCTGACACACAAGAATGCTGCCACAGCGTGGCAGATTCAGGGCCCATTTAGTTCAGTGTCCTGTCTCCAGAGGTGACTTTCAGTGAATTAATGCCCAGATAAAACTGTAAGAGCAATAAACCAGCAACCAACAAATGTTACCAGAATGTTTTCCCAGCCATCTATAGTCTGGTCTGAGGGAAATCCTAAAACACCATTAGTGTCTCTGTATTTATAGCTCTTGGTGGATAAATAAGTGAAAGAAAAGTCCAAGTCAACATACTTAGAACTTCTAGCTTCTTAGTATTCAGTGCCATGGAATTATAACACTGTGTGATAATACAGATAATATTAACTCAAGATAGACAATGATGTTTAGGTTGAAGCAGGTGACAGCATTTGTAAAAGGCTGGGTTAAAAAGCAACCAACAAACAAGAGACATCTCTTACTAGGTACCAGCATGTAAGCACTTGTACTTCCTCTTCCACAGGTGCTACAGAATCTTGGCAAAGACCAGTACTCACCCCAGTCACTAGAACAAGTTGGTACTCGAATAGCCAAAGCTTTGGAAAAGGTATGTGTAAACAATATAAATAAGAAGTCTGGGCTTACTGCTAATGACTGACATAGTGGTCAATCTGGTCTCAAATCATTTGTGTGAAATCTCAGGCAAGGAACATATTAGTACTTGGACTAGAGATTTGTGTCTATTTAGCATCTGTAATGCCCTCACAGGTATTCTGTTGAGGTATATCCTGTGCTTACACCAGCAAGTGTCTTCCATATCTCTCTACTGAAAGTTAAACTTGTCACATTTTCCAGGCTTTCCTGCCCTGTAGTGAACAGCATTGCTGATTATTGATATATTAAACTATTTCAACAGTTCTCAGCCCTCTTCTTTCTTTTTATGCTACATTGACTTGGAGCTTATGGAAAGTTGAGTTAAGCCATGTCTCACCTCTCCAGTGCTGCTTCTGGCATTCAGCAGTCAGACAGCTTCCTGCTGTTTCAGCCTGCTTCTTTTACCTCGTCCAGTGTTGGGCTGAAGTGTCAGATGTGTTCAGGCAGAGGTGTGGTACCATGTGCAGGGCTGCACTTCCTGTTGTCCCCAGAGAAAACCAAGCTCTATGGTTAAAGGCTGCTGAGGACCCCAGTTGAGCACCTTAGGATGAGGTGATTAGGGACGTAATTTTTTTCCCAGGATCTACAAAGTAGATAGAGATGTAGGGATTGCTGTTCTGTGTTTACAACTAGTAGGGAGAATATCCCAGTCTACTGTAGAAAAGAGGTCTCAGTCAAACCAGTTTGGTGCCCCTAGCCTATTCTTCTGAAAGCTGTCTGAGGACCAACCTTACTATGCTTTGAAACTGAGGCCAATATAGCTTTGTCCATTCCCAGAAAGTAAAGATGTTACTCTTGTCTTCATCTTACAAGACTTAGTCTCTTTTCACTTTAGATGTATAGTAGCTTTTTCTCTTAAGTGCTAGTTTCCCCTGCAGACAGCAAGCTTTATCCAAATAAGCTGAAAATTTAGTGCAGAGACTAGTAACAGAATTCTCAGTGTCAGCTGTGTTGGAAATAAAATGCAGTTCTTCTGTCTACCAATCTCATTCAGTATTCACAAGAGCTAATCAAACAAATCAAGATGGCTACTTATGTAATTGCATATGTGAGCATAAACATTCATTTACTGTGTCTGAGTCCTTAGAATTCAAGCACGTAGTATTTTCCTTTGTAACACAGGGCATGGGAGTCAGCCAGCTAGAAGCACCAGAGGTTACCCACTGAGCTTTGTCAGGCATCTGGTCTGAGCTGCATCCCAGGGCATCCTTTCTCTTTCCAATGATTGCAGGGAGCCTACAAGTCCAATCAGCTAATTTAACTAAGTTTTTTCCTTCATGTTGGCTAACGTGTATACACATGTAGATGCTCAGCATCAGACAGCTGTTGTGGCTGCTGAAAGCTATTTAACTGGTATTCCTTTCCGAAGAAAATGACATTGCATTTAGAACTTGTGTTTCATTTGGCAGTCTCATTTACCTGGTTATTGCATATGTGTTGTCAGATAAGAAACCTTTTGCTACTTTGGAATAGTTTAATGCCATTTTTAAGTGTAACACCCTCTACCTCAGTATAACAAATTAATTCAAAGAGTGAAAGATAAGACTATTCACTACAGATGTTTGTTTACATGACAGTTTTTCACGTTCTTCTTTTGCCAGAATCAGACTTCATGGGTCCTCTCTAGCATGGCAGCTCTTTACTGGAGGGTGAAAGGTCAAGGAAAGAAGGCAATTGATTGTTTACGGCAAGCACTGCACTATGCACCCCATCACATGAAGGTGTGTATGCGTGTGACCACTACTCAGATGAAATAATGTTTTGCTTGTCACAACAGAGCTTTCACAGATTATTTTTAAGACCAACAATTATAGACACTTTATCAACTGTCTATGAGGTATTAGGTATTATCTAGTTGAGGTGAAACCTCAAGACTTTCACCACCTGTTTGGTACAGACTGTCTCTTAAAAAAAAACAAACAAGCAAAAACAAAAGATAACTGCAGAAAAGGTTCAGTAGTGTTTCCTACAGTTTAGTGGGTTTGACACCTCTCTGGGCATTCTGGGCTTGAACTTCCTCTTGCTACATAGACTGTGAGTCTTAATCAGCCTTTGTCTAGACAAGTTTTCTAACCCAAGATATGGGGAGTATATTTTCTGGTTGTGCTTTTAAAGAGGGGAGTATGTCTTCTGGTTGTGCTTTTAAAGAGGATAGAAGGTGGTATCTAAAGGAATTACTTAAATGCTTAAATCTTAAGCTTTTAGGGTGTGAATCTCAACTAGACGCTATTGCTTGACTTTGTGCAGCAGTTCTGTACTTCACTCAAAAAAAGGCAGTACTTTGGATATCATCTTCTGTTTAATGTTTCAGTTGGCTGAAGTGCTTTGTACTCTTCACCTTGCCACGTGCTGTGCTGAGCATTATAATGTCTATTCTTATACACCAAGCTCCCCCTTGCAAACTGATAAATGCATAGGCTCCTTACTATACATTGTAAATTTTCCTTTGGGACCTGAGCGACAAATTGTGCAGCATTGCAAAATGTATACTGCTTTTTGAATCTTGGTCTTCAACCCTTCTCTGAAAATTTGGAGTCAAAGTAATTTACGCTTTCAGGATATTATTAGGAGGAGTTAGCCATTTACAGTAGAAATGCCTCAACTAAGAAATGCACATCCCCACTGCATATCCTGTGTATGTCTCCTATAAGTCTCTATCTTTGCATTGTCCTTTTAAAACAAGGTTGGAACCACGATCTAACACATCAAACTTTTGCTTATTTTCCTGTCTTTCTTAGTAATGGGGAATGGTTCCTCAGGAGTGGAGCCCTTAGTTGTGTGATTTGTAAGGGTCAGACTATGGATTGGAAATTACAGCTTGGCAAGATTATGGTGTAGTAGTGCTGTTTTCTAGAAATATGATGTAAAGTTGCTTGAGACTGGATGACTCTCTTCATTTGTGCCTTGGTTTTGTCCTCCATCCTGAAGCTGCCTCCAGAGAAAAGTCTGGATTTTTGCAGATACAACTGTGCTTGTACTCAGAGTTAGCACTGAATTAAAAGCTATTTAATATTTTGTTTTATCCTCTTCTTTGCTTTTATGCACTCTGGCTACTTTCTCTTGACTTTTCTTATGTAAATGAAAGGTAATTAATTTTCCTGTGAACTTCTTTCGTGATTCTGACTTCCATAATATCTGCTTTGCAAACATGAATGACTTATCCACCAAAGGTACTCCTTGACACGTGGAGGTCAAGGAGGCAGGAATCACATCCAGAATGTTTTATTGTCTTGTTGAGGGCATTTAAGATTTGGTACTAAGCAGTATTTTGTCCTTTGAAGGTATGAAGCCCAGCTCCCAGAGTCTGCTATGGCTTCCAGGGCTCGACAGTTTTGTTAGTTAGACAAGGTCACAGTCTGGAAATACAGGAAATAAAAAACATACCATCGGTGATTAGCTGAGAAAATTTTATTTATTGCTGTTACTCAGCATCAGAATAATAATTCTGTGATGGAGGCAGGACAAAAAACATCCTAGGACACTTAAGTGAGCTAATTTTTGAGTTGTTTTTCTATCCAACAGTAGTGTTTATCACTATTGAGAGTAGTTGTGGGTGTGAGGGGTTTTTTGTTTATAACTTGGGCCCAAATGCCCTTTTAAAGTAAAACAGGTCTGGCTCATCACTTTTAATGTCACCAGAGAGGGAAGTGAGTAGGAACCAAGTGAGAGTGGCTGAGTAGTGGAATCTTCTGACAACTTCAGTGGAAAGAACCTCACTGTTTGTTGCTCTTCTCTTTCAGGATGTGCCACTAATAAGTCTAGCAAACATCTTTCACAACGCAAAACTCTGGAATGATGCCATCATTGTGGCCACCATGGCAGTGGAAATAGCACCACACTTTGTGGTTAATCATTTCACACTGGCAAATGTCTACGTAGCAATGGTGAGTGTGCTGTCACCTAGTTAGATCTGTCTTTGGTACAATATTTACATGGATATTAAAATGGTATTCTCACAAATAATTCTGAAGGAACAGCATTCAAGAAATCGGGGTAGGATCATCAAGAAGGAATATCTTTGGTGGAAGGCAAAACTTCTATTATTCGTTTTACTCCTATCACTCAGTACTTTAAGGCCAACGTTTTTATAAGCTGGCTTAAGAATGCTGTCTGCAAAGCTTTGTTAAGCTAGTAGCAAACAATTGGTAATTTGTGTTGGCTGCTCATCTAAACACAAGATACTTTTCTACTGGAAAATTAATGATAAATTGGGTCCTCATCCTGAAGAGCTAAGCTTAGAATCATAAGTAAAATCCAATTCACAGTTGTAGGGAAAAAAAACAAGGGAAGTTCAGCTTCAATATCTGGATTATCAATGTCTAATGTAATTTACAGATTGAACTCAAATTTCTTCATACTGTCTATATATTCTGTTAAAATGTACTTTTTAAAACAAAACTTTACAACTCACCTTGATCTAGTTAGTGTTTATAAGATGGCTAGAAATTAGTATTATCTCTACTGTACAACTAAAGTTACTGAGAAAAGGAACTTAATAGAACAAAAACAGTATTGAAAGTGACTGAAAACCCCAGAATGTTTTGGATCTTTCCCCTCTCATTTTTCTTCTAATACATTATTGGATGTTGGCATGCTTTCCTAGTTAATAAAAAAGCAGAGTGGCATAGGTAATGAGATTTTAGCTATATAAAATTAGGTGCTATTTCCACATAAATGTTTCTAACTACCAATCTGAGTCCAGCTTACCAATTGAAATTATCTAGCTATTGTATGCTCTTTAAATTTTGGCGTTTTTTTGTTGAGTTTTTACTCTCTGCATTGAGTGATCTTTTAAAAATAATTTCAGATTGTTTCTAAAAATGTTAGCTTTTCAGAAAAGTTGGTGGGTTTGCATTGTCCATGATTTTAAAGATTTTATCTGTATAAATTCTGACTGAAATCTGTTTTTAAATGTTACTTTTACATCAAGAATGCTAAGATGTACTATTAAAAGGAAAAGACAAGAACATGGATCAATAATTCGCAACAGTAATTTGACTCCTTTCCATGGATTATGCAGAATTGAGTCATTAGCCCAAGAAAATAGCGGTTTATTTGGGGGAGAAGGGAAAAAAATCCTAAACCACGTGAATTGGTTCAGCTGCTTTTGCGCATATCACACTACACAACTACTTAGGATAGGAAAGGCATAGAAAATGTGTTTACTGCTTTTGGAATCTGACTCTTTGCACTCTTGTTTCTTTCTTTACAGGAAGAGTTTGAAAAGGCGATGAAATGGTATGAGTCAACACTAAAACTTCAGCCGGAGTTTGCCCCAGCAAAGAATCGAATCCGCACCATTCAGTGTCATTTACTTATGAAAAAAGAGCGACGGTCTCCTTAGAGACCAGCATCTTTCTCTTTTCTAAAAATGTCATTATTCTCTATTCTGCTTTTAAGCGTGTTAAGATAAATTGAGGAATCAAAATTTTTAACAAGACTTTTAAAAAGAGATGGGATTTGGATCAAGGGTTCTTTTATTATTTTTTTTTCTCAAATATAGGAGCATCTTTGGAAAATATATTTCACAGACCGTAATTTTAAAACATCCATGTAAATATTAAACCAAGAAACTTCCATAAGTCCATGACCACCTGTACCAGGAGCCAGGCACTGTTACTTTTTCCTTAATGCTCAGATTGGCATCAGCATCCAAAATAACTTGCTTCATGTCTTACAATCTAAGTCACTGGAAATGCAAAGCACATACCTGTACCAAATAGTAAGAAGAGATAATAAGCAGTTCATCCATGTGAAACTCATGCTTCGTCCAGTCTTGTTCACTCCATACCACATTACCTGCTTTTTTGGAAGGAGAGGAACAGACTTCTAAATGTTTATAAAAAACATGAGAAACATCAAGTATTTTTGGAATTGTTTGTTTCTCTTGGGGTATAAGGAGGAGGGAACAGGAGGACCCTAAAGTCAAAGTAGTTTTTAATCTTACTTGCAGAAAAAGAAAATTGGTAAAAATCCCAATAAGGTGTTTTGTATTTGTCTGTATATTCATAGCCCTCTGCCTCCCTGAGTGGTTGATTTACTAATTCTTTGTTCACTATATTTCTAGCCGTTTCGGAATAAGGTGCAAGTTTATGCTCACTCTGAGCCATACTTTCAGCTGCCGAGGAGGAGGAGGGAGACGGTGTCAAGGTATCAACAGCAAATAAGTCAGGTGGAAGATTTCCAAATCAGTTCTGTCTTTGGTTGGTGGAGGACATGATTCTCCAGACATCACTGATGAATCAAAAAGGGCACATATTTGAAATAAAATAAATCGTTTATGAACAACTCACAGCTTCTCCTCCAGTGTGTGTGTCATGTGCCATTTGCAAGAGTCTGGCTTAGTCTAGGGGAGCTACAGCCTTTCCTTGGGAGCAGACAGAGCTGGGAGGCGGGAAAACCTTTAACACTCCTGATTAGACAACAATTTCATGTGCACCCTTGGAAAATTCCCCGCACCTCTGTGTCTGACTCTCTGTGGCAGAGTAAAATAAGGGAAAGTTAACTAAATCAGCTCTCATATAACCTCCTCTCCAGCTTTTAGTGTTAAATATGATTCTTATTGATTCAGAACTAACAATGCTTATGAATTTACTTTCCCCCTCCCTCCCCCCCATATTTTTCCTCTCTCATTAATGCAGATTAAGAGCAAGTATGGCAGTGGTGGAAACTGTGACATCAACATAATTTTTATAATACTGTAACATTACTTCATAAAAGGATCTGTGAGTATTTTTATATATGACTGAAGATAAGCAGTTCTAATGCAAATTTTACCCCTGTTTTAGTGCAAGTAGTTTTCATTTATCTAGAAAGCCTGACAGAGGTATGAGCAAGTGCTGCTGTTATGTAGATTTGTATTAAAAGTGGGTGAATATGTTAAATTTTTATCAACAGAGTCAACAGCATGTCAAATTGTGTTCTCTTCCCAAGGCTACTGGAAGGCTGAATGTTTTGGGCTGGAGACAGGCATAGCTGTATCTATATGTAAACCAGTTGGGTTAACTGGTCTGCTTTACTTTTATAGTGCTTGATAAATACTTGGAAGTCACTTAAATATATTTGGTAAATATGTCATGTGCTAGTTTTAAAATGTAATGTGCAAAAACTTCCCTTGGTACAGAGGATGGACCTTACAACTTGGTTTCCTAATATATCACGTGGCCAAATCAAGTGGCTGCCACCTGCTGAACTCTTTTCTACTGCATCTGTCTCACTGATAATGGGGGATGCCAGGATTTAAGTGAAGAGCAGGGCTGGTCCTTAAGAACCCCAGGGGGGCAGTATGTGGAGCACAGATGGTCATCCATGGCTTTGACAATAGGTGGAATTCAAATAGACCTTTTCTGGATCATCAAGGATTAGACAACACTGGTGGGCACTTAAAGTCAGCTATTAATACTCATGTCAGCTTACATCTTGCTTACTCTAGTGTTTATTAATTTTTTTCATTAAGAAATGCAGCAAGATGTACTGTATATAGGCATCATACAAAATGCAGGAAGACTAAGTTTTTTGTGTTTGACCATACTATAAATGGCCATCAAGGAGATAGCAGGATATGGCATTTCCAAAGAATTTGCACCTCATAAATGGTTTTTGAAAACTGCAATCATCTGACTTGAGGTATTTTTTCTGAATCTTGGTTCAAGTACTTTAATGCGTTCTGCCTTAGTCCCAAAAAATTTGTATGTACAGGTGTTCCGTTGCTACTTGTTTACTGTTTGCTCTCTCTGCCATACAACTGATTTTAAAATAGTCTCTGCTTCCCTCTTAACTGTACTTTCCAAAATTTTAGGTGATTCATAAATCCCTTGTGCATAAGCAGTACATCGAACTGAAACCCAGAAACAAAGAGATCTCCTTGAGAGCATAAACTTGACCTAACGCTATAAAGATTTCACCCATTAGTGAATCTGCTGAGGAATGCTGGCATGTGCCCGTGGAGAAGGATAATGGAACACTCTCATCTCCATGCCTTCAACCCTCCTGTATAAATGCCAAGAGTGGTGGGTTTGAGTGGTTTGACTGTGTTCAAGTGTTAGTCAATTAAAACTAATTATGCTGATCGTACAAACAGCGAACAAGTTGGGCAGCGTGCTGAAATGGAGGCCAATGCATATTATGGAGGAAAGGTGTGATTCTCTGTGGGATGAGCTGGCTATTTAAGGACTACATTCATCTCCTTGCATTTAAGCTATTTTAAAATAAGCTAAGATAGTTGTCTAGGCTCTGTTTTCGATAAATGGAAAAGATTATTATCTTGGAGGATGATCTACCCTCCCTGTTGTAGAGCGTGACAAATTGCGTATTCGAACTGCCTGTTCCTTTCCATTGACTGTTGAGATACTTTGACAAACTGAACTTCAATATGATTTCTAATAATGAGGCTTGGTAACTCATTTCACATTGACTGGCTCTGCTAAACATATCACTGAAGTAGTGGAATTGAGGGATGACATAACCATAGGTAAATGGCAAAATCCTCTCTTCTCCAAAAAAAAAAAAAAAAAAGGTTTTTTTTCCTCAGTTGTTTTCAGAGCATGTCCACAAATTAAGTATAGATGGAAAAAATATCTCCATTTGTTCACAGATAACATCCTCAAAATCCTCAGCATCCTCACAGCCTCTAAAGCTCCTGACATCCAGGGGCTTTTGAGGGCAAATGCTACAGGAAAAGAATCAGATACTTATATCTATGAAGTCGTTGGTTTTGATTTACTGTCGATGTCATAGTTGTACTGGTCAGGACTTGCACTGATGCCACACAAAAAAAGGAAACCCCAAAGTATCGTGTTGCCATCCAGTGTGACCATAGGATCATGTTCAAGCAAGAGGTTTTACAATGCAATGGAGACAGATCACCTATGGACACCTTGGATCCCCTATGATGGCAAATTTTCATGACAAATGGAAAATGGTAATCAGAAAAGGTTTATGATGCAGCTTACAACCTTCTTTCCCTACTCTATAACCCTCCCTTCCTCTTACACGAAAAAGATTAAAAACGAACAAATCCTTAACCTCTCCTTCAGCATTGTATGATATAGCCAAAGATGCTAATTAGATTTGTTGCAGTATTGTGATGCTTTTGCTTCCTGTGATTTGCAGTAGCTGCCATGAACTTTTCTGGCTAGCAATTTAGGACCTCCTGGGTTTAGACCTGCTTCATGAATAGTAATGTTCCTACCCTCATTGCTGTCCTCTTGTATGACTTCAGGCAAGGTATTTCCCTCCTTGCTGTACCTCTCTTTCTCCCACACATTGTCTGATGTCTTTTTAGAACATATGGGGGTTTTTGGAGCTGGAATTATTGCTGTTTATGAATTTGTATGAGAAACTGTCGCAGTGCCAGAGAATACAAATAGTAGCAACACAAACAGAAAACAACAGTGTGGAAACCTATGAAGCAGGGAATAGGAAGAGTTTAGTAGTCTATGTACTGATACATAGAAGTACTTTAGTAGAAGTAGTCTATGTACTGATACATAGAAGTACTTTAGAAGAATTTGCCTTGACATTCAGAAAACGCAAGCTTCTCCTCTTCTCCATAGCTGTTGGATATTCTGTGGCAGGTTCGGGGTGGGGGTGTGTCCTCCCACCTCAAGAATCACTTAGATGTGTCCTTCTGGAGTGCTGCAGGTTGCCGTGATTTCTTAGAGGACCAGCCGGCCATGATTGGGTCAATGAGACTCTCTTAAAAGAAATGTCCCCCAAGAGTAAGCTTTGTCACTTGTGGGATTGGTTTTGTTGGGTTTTCTTTTCTCTTAATTTGCTGAATGTACTCAAGTGTGCCAGTATTGATTGAAACAAAGACATTTGGGTCTGTGAACGGGGGCTTGTGAAGCTTTCCTATCAATTTGTGGTGGTCTTGCTGAGGTCCAATGGCTGGTCCTCTGTGAGAGCCAACAGCAAGTTGCCCTGCAAATGACTACCAGAAAGGGACAGGTAGTGAATTTAAAGGCAGTGTGTTTTCACTGCTATTTTTAGGGAATCTGCGCGAGAGTGGTGCAACCTATATTCCATACACAGAACGTTAAGGAAGTGACAGTCTGAATGAAGAGAGAGAGTTCTTGCATTTTAGGCTTTTTTCATTTTTGAGTATTGAGAAGCTCAGGATTGATTAGGAACGGTGGGTTGATATGGCCTACTGCTTAAAAAAGCAGCCCCTTGAACTTTTGCAAGTAGTTGGGGTTTTTTAACCTTTTAAACTTAATGATCTACTTCTGGGTTCCAGAGCAAAAATAATAGTATCTGAGTTCAGTAGTCCCAGAGGGGGTGTGATGACAGTGCCACAGAAGGAACAGTTTTGAATACAGATGAGTATGAGTTAGCTTTCTAATATTTATAATCTATGGGGATTGTCTTGACGCAGGTGTTTTGATTTGTTGATTTATTTTTTTTTCTTTAATCTGGTTTCAACTGCTCCTTCTATTTTCAGTCCTTCAGAATTGAGTTATTAGTAGTCTACCAGAGTATTGCTATTTATATTTATTTGTGCCCGCAGCATGCCAGGTATTTCACACAAGAGCCAGTCTATGCTCTGAAGAGTGCACAGCCCCAGACACTGGCCCACAGAATTTCAGTGGTCACTGGTGCCTTAGCCAGGGATCAGGCAGTTGTTGAGTCAAACCTTCTGGCCACAGTCCTTCCATGGTAACACCACTGTTGGTTTTAAAATCCAAGGAATCCACATTTCTTGGAGAATACTACTCTGCCAAATCAATTGGTCATCATTCTAGTACAATTTAATGGAAAACTTTCAACTTGAATTTTTGGCTGTTTTGCTTTTTGATCTAAAAAATCCAGTCTTGTCCTCTTTCTTTAATAGTCTAATTCTACTGTTGGTTTGTGAAATTTTTTTTAAAGATGGTGTTTTCCAGAGCTGCAGCTGTTACAGATTACAGTATGATAGCATGAGTTACCACTATTCTTATGAGTGCCTTTTGCTGTACTCTGTCTTGTGGTCCATATGCTGAGCAGCAAAGATGTAATATGTAAAAGTTAAGAGGCACTAACTTGTGGGCAGATGCAATACAAACAAAATAAATGGATGGAGGAAGCCAGTCTCATCCAATTACCATGCTAGGAGCTAAGGTAGGAAACCATGTTCTCTGGGAAAAGGGAAAAGAAACCAGGCTTTAGTGGTGAGACTCTTGAAGGAGAGAGAGAAGGCTCCAGATAGAAGCAAGGAAGCCAAAAGTCCTGCTTTCATAACATCAGAGACTGTTTCTGATGGCAGGACCAGACAAGTTAAAAAGGACAAAGGGATAGCCTGAGTGGATGGTTTTTTCTGGTTGTCTGGAGACATCAGCAAGAAGGACATTTAAGGAGCCATGAGTCGATGCTGCAAAACCATTGCAGCAGTGGGGCACCAGCCATTGACATGCAGTCCTCTGTGTGTTCAGTATGTTCCTTTACTGTTTGGAGGACAAGAGCTGCTCAGCCTCCCTGAACACAAGTTCCCACACACCCTTCCAGCTCCGAGTGCTGAGGGAGGTAGTGAAGCCTGGAGCAGTGTGCCTGAGAGCCTTCTGCTCTGCCCTACCACACCCACTCCTGTGTGCACTGACATCCCTCCCTTTAAACATGTTGTGTAATACTGTTATGACTTTGTTAGTCCATTGTCTAAATTGTAGACATTTTAGGATCCTATGGACACCTATGGCTGAGAATTACAGAGTTCAGTTTCCAGTGAAGAAGTATCCATTCGTTTTGAACCTGCTACTTCTTGTATTATAGAAGATCATGGACGATTTTTCTCCCTCACCTTTTCTGCGACATGCTTATCTAAGACTTGCCTTCTTGACTAAATGGAGGCCTGACCTTGGTTTGGCTTTTAGCCTACTCACTTGTTTGGGAGGATAGAATACTTAAAAGCAATTCTATGCTTTTTTAAGGAGACTATACAGCATCCTTAATCTGCTTTTTTCTACCTTCTCCACCTAGATTGCAGTTACTGCTGGAAAAGAAAGATCAGAATTTGATTCGGGTAACTGAGGTGTTAACACTAGGGTGGCCAATCTACACTTCACACACCAGATGCATCTTCTGGCCCAATCACTCTTGCCCTCTTTCTCGGGGACCTGCAGATAGTGAGTTCTGTGTCTTGTTGTGTGGCACAGGGATATGTCTGCCTGTGGGGTCATCTGAGGAAGAGTTTTCTATGCAAGTAGATGGCATGATGACGTATGATGGTATGTCCCTAAGCATGGGTGGATGCACACATTCACATAACAAAATGTATGTGGTGTGCCCTACGTAATTCACTTTACCAATTCTACTATTAGACTGCCATAATGAAAATTGTGCCTAAAACCTTTTTAATTTGTGCATTATCTGTTGAGTACAGTAGTGCTTTACAGTCTCTTTCAGTGATCTGAGAGAGGTGAATTGAATGATCTGACAAACCCGACTTAATTAATACCTGACTGTCATCAAAGGGCAATTTTAATTATTTGGAGCAGCTTAGTCAGCACATCAGGTTGCAAGAGCTCTATAAGGGTTCTTATCCTTGTCACTGTACGGTTACATGGGCCTTCCTTTAAATTTCTATAGTGACACCCCCCTTGCACCAGTATACAATAGCAAAACTTAGCAGGAACATCACTAAAACCTCTTAAAACTTAGAACGGCTGCAACCTGAGTGATAGCATTTTCTCAGGAGCAGATCAGATCATTGCAGCACTGCTGCTGGTATCCTGACAAAGAGCCCTGTGTCCCTTTTCATAAATAGGGTATTTTGTGCCTTAAGAAGCCCAGAGTGTTTCTTATGAACCACTTTCTCCTAAAATGTTTCAAAGACATTTTGACCAGAAGAACAAACAATTTGGCATATTTTAGTGTAGGCAAGGCTTGTTTTCTTCAGCTGGAGGACTTGCAAGAGACTAAAAAAAAAAGTTGGGGGGAGGGGGGAACCTTGGGTGGGAGTTCCCTTAGAAACTCTTCAGAAGAGAAGCCAAGACAAACCCCTTCTATTTGCCTGTAGTTTCAACTTTCCTCAGTGCTAGGCAGAAGAGTAGAGTCTGCTCATTCCATTACCTATCTGATTTCAGGGACAGGGCTTTTATTTTCTTTCCATCTTTTTATTTATTGACTTATACCTGAGCTTTTTGGGGTTTTTTAAACTTTCTGACTGGCTGTGTGGCAGTTGTAGTTCTTTTAGTCTGGATAGCGTGTCCTAGCATATCAGGTTACTGTGATTTGTCTGTTCAACACACAACTCTTCAAGTCAGTGAAAAAGTAGAACAAGACTTTCTAAAATTGTCAGCATGGCTTTAAACATTTGAGAGGGGAATGAGAAGTGTAGTTGATTTCACAGTATTAGTTTAAAAGTTGGTATTTGCAGAATGAACAACAAGGTCACTGCAGGTAACGTGGAAATTAAGTCATCATGGTGACTCTTTTGCTTCAAAGTGTCACCAGCAACCCTTGATTACCATCTCAGAGCCTTGCTTGCACACCATTCACAAGATCTCCAGCAAAATGGATCCTGGCTAGCACAGGTTGATTTTGGGGGGACAACCAATGAGCTTCACATTTTTTACTTTTTTTTAAATCAATCCTCCCTTCCTCACAACAAAGTGACTTCTTCACAGGGCTGCAGTGACCATCTTTGGCTCCCAGGCACCTATATTTCTCTGTGCCCCACTTCACATCATGCAGCTCAGCCACCTCTGCAAGCATTGCTGCCAACACTGAGCAAATGGAGGAGACAGTGAAGGTCGAAGGAAGATGGGGCTCTGGAAAGAAACCAGGCAGTGGCATCTGTCAGCCTCCAAGTGCTTCCCCTGTTCCTTACTGTCTCCTCCAGCCTCTCAGAGCTGCTGTGTGGGAGGAAAGAGCAGCACCAGCAGCTGGAGGAAAGTGGGAGGAGTGGGAGGAAGAAGAGGGAAGAGCACCTGGGGGCTGAGAGCCAGCGTCGCTGTCTGCTCCGTTTTGCAGCCCCCTCCAGCTGTGTTTCTGTCATCCACCTAGTAGCCAGAAGGGCTGAGGAGCAGGTAGAGGTGTGAGCAGTGGCTTGTGGGGCAATTCCCACCACCTCCTTCACCTTTGCCGTGCTTCTGCCTTTTTCTCCATGCCAGGAAAAGCGCCATTACTGATACTGAAGCACTCCAGCACTGTCATGCTTTATTCCCTGTACCTCTAAGTTAAGGAATAGGTGGATGAAGCAAAGATGAGAAGTAGCCAAGGACAAAATTAGTACTGCCTCCTCTCTGGACATATTTGGACTTGGATGGATGGTCTGCCCCACTAGGAGCAGGTAAGAATTGTCCCATCCCAGTACCCCTCTCCTATCCCATCCCACAGACTGTCCCAGCATCTTCCCTGGGAGAATCAGAGTGATGTGAGGATCTTGCAGCTCTTTGCCAGTCTGGGCACAGCAGGTTTGTTGAGCTGCAGTTGTGCTACCTGTCCCCCTCCTCTACCACCACAGCCTTGGTCTTCCACTGACAGAATCGCTTTCCCAGGTCCCAGTTTTTGTTCTGCCTGTCTCCATGTGCCAGCTTTGGCCCTGTGAATCCCTAGTAGTGCAGTTTTGTGCCTACACACCTGCAGCGCTGAAGCCTCCTGGGTACCCCCACAACACACTTCCTGCCCTCCCCGGAGGCCTGGTATCGAGCCCCTCACTGCTGATTCATGGCACCTCTCTGTCTTCTATATTCCTTTCCCGGACAGGCTTTGCCAGTGGGGCGTGTGTGTGCCGTGGACCCTGGGCAACTCGGCAAGGGTAACGCCGATTCCTCAGTATCCCCAGTTTCGTGATGACTCACGTCTTGGGCAGGAGCCTTTCATGCTGGGAGGGGAAAGGGGTGTCCGTGCCACGGATGTCCCGGTCTTTCCCCGTCCAGGGAGGGGTTGGAGCCGGCACCTTTCGCCGCCAGACACAAAAGCTTCTCCGCCGCAGCCTCGGGGCCGCGGGGCGGGGAACCGGGCAGGTCCGGCGGTGAGAGACCCGGAAGTGGGGGCGGCGGGAGGCCATTTCCCCTCTCTGCGCAGGCTGGCAGCACGCAGCGCTTGCGGAGGGCGTCCGGGCCGGCGGGCGGGGCAAGCGCCAGCGTCGCGGCGGGACCGGGGCTCGTCGGGCTCCCCGGCCATCTGCTCCCGCACGGAGCGCTGGCCTCGGCCTGGCGTGTACCCTGCGGCACCGGTCTCAACCCGGGCACACGCTCAGCCGGAGCGCTCCTCCGGAGAGCGCGTCGCTCCGCAGATCCCTCCTCGCCCGAGGTGCGGCCTCGGCCCGGTCTGTTGGGAGGGGCGTGCGGCCGCTGGGAGTTTCTGCCTTTTTTGGCGGTGACCCCGTGAAGCGCTGTAGTAGCACAACTTTGCGGGGGTGTTTCTGAGCGCCCCTCTGCGCGGGGCCGCCCGCACTTCCCTGGCGGCCCCGCTGGAACCCCCCGGCCCCGGGGACAGCTCCGGCTGCGGCGAAACCTCCCGCTCGTTCCCACCTCCCCGCCCGGAGAACGGCCCCGGGGGCGGCCCGGCTCCCCCGTCGGCACCGCAACGCCCCGGGGGCTGAGGGGGAACCTTCCCTCCCGCCCACACAGTCTGAAACCCGAGGGATGCGGGTGCCGGGAGTGGAAACACGGGGGCGGAGCGGTGTTACCGGCGATCCCCTCCTGGGCAGGTGGTGCCCAGCACTGCATTTCTGAGGGTTTACCCACTTCAGCTCTAGATTCTGTAAGGGAAGGGTTTGCCTATCGGGAGGTTTCTCCGGGCGATCCCACCAGCCCACGGAATGCTCCTTTGTGCAGCCTCACGCTGATCCGCCCTTTGGGCTGCGGTTTGCGATTCCATCTCCTTTCATTGTAGGTTGTTTTTTTGACCAAAACTTTAGTCACAGCTGGGCTAATCTTTATATATTTCACGAATGTCACGATCGTTGCTTTCAAGCTGACCCTCCCCAGCTCCTTTACCAGCTCAGTCCCTCACCTCTGCGTGCCCTCCAGCTTCTCACAGCAGCCTCTCTTCCCAGAGCCCAGGGGACAGCCCACTGGCAGGGAGTTCCCTGCTCACCTTTCCTGCCTCTGGAGGGGGCAGAGACATTGTTATCCAGCACTGCATCTGTCCTGAAACGTCTGTAATTCAGAACAGAAACCACCTCAGGCTCTGTCAGTTTCAAACCTTTCGGGCTGGATTCTTGCTCGGAGAACAATGACACCACTTTCTTCCAAACTGTTTCAAATTCAGTCAAAAATCAAACAGGAGAGTCATGCTTAGAGCTGGGCTTGACTCAGAACCTGCGAGTGAAACATTGGGGTTTCTCATCTGATGGTCACGGTCCCGCTGAGACAGGTAACAGCTCCCTGTTTGAAGATCTACAGGGACGACAGAGCTGAAGAGGTGGTGCAAGCATCACCACCCCTAGTCCCACCACCATTTGTTAGTCTCTGCTCAGACTCCTGGAAGGTGATGGGAGATGAACTGGAACCTTGCCCCTGCAGGGTGTGGCACAGGCACTAAAGGCAAGCCATGGCCATGGTGGGGAATTGTCCTGCCTGTGTCTGTGATGTTCTTTAATATCTTAGGGACTGCAGTGTACAGGGTTCTCAGACTGCTCCCCCGATTTGCCAGCTTGAAATGCTCTTTAAAATGTATTTTTAAAAATCCAAACACTATTAAATGCAAAGAAATCATGAAAAACAACAAGGAACAAAAGCTCTCAATCCTAGCTGAGCATTGCACAGACAGGAACCTGCTCTGACGTACATGAGCACCCCATAGGGATTAACTCTCTCCTACCCAACAAAGCCAGCCTTCTAGTTTCTACTTTGCAGCACATTTTGTGTGCTATATATGTATTCAATTTAGCCAGATAGGGAGATTAAAATGTACAGGCTTAGTACCTATCTGCAGTTGTCTCCACCCAAAAAAACCCCCCACAATCCTGGTCCAGGAGTTTTCTGCCTGTATGACAGATCCGAAGAAATTTCCCTTGTGAAGCAGAAACAAGATACAGGCAGCAGAAGTCTAAAGGAAAACAACAGGGAGAAGCTCTAGGAGTCATTTTCCCCTTTGCTTTCCTAGTAAATATCCAGAAGGGAGTCTATTGCATGTCTACTACCAAACAGTTAATATTTTGCTACCCTCATACCTTAACTGAGGTTCCTAAAGCCCTTTGCAGCCACTGCTTCACTCAGTCTCAGGTACACCCACCTAGGAGACAGCCAGAGTAACTAACCCTCTTATAAAAAGAGGGGCAGTGAACCACAGGGGGGACTTGTGTAAAGCCACGTAACAGACAATTCCTGGAAAAGAAATTAGGAGGTGGGATTCTCAGTTTTGACTTTAACCTTCAAGTCAGGTTTCCTTCTTTTTCCAAACCTGCAGTGCCAAACCACTGCAGTATCAAACATGCAACAGCATCCTCCATCTTCTTGTCATCTTTGGTACCACATTAGGGTGGAGGGACATGTAAGCTGCATGCCTCCAGACCTTCACCTGCCTTTTTAGGAGACTGCCATTTACAATGCTGGACTAGGAGATTCATGCTTCTGGCTATCTGCATTATCCTTAATTTCTATAATGGAACATCATCACTGAGGGGGGAATTACACAGAAATTACTTGCTTCAGGTACTGCATCTGTCCCATGTTCAAGCACAGTGAGAAGGTCTGATGTTTTTCCTGATGTACCACATGCTCTTATTCCATTTCTTTTTTCCCTGCATCTGTGGGCAATTCAAAGTCTCACCATGAGACCACCTGCACAGGGATACAGCCCACAGAAGATCTCAGTTGTGTCTGCAGCAAGAACAGTTTGGAACAATGCAGAATTTTTCCAATGTGATAATTAAAGCATAGCGTCACCTGTATATGCTTGCCCTTCTCACCATAAGCTGCAAATTTTGAATTCTCTCATTTTTTACTTTCAGGTCTGACTGGACACAACTACCATCTTGGGGTGCCTGACTGGTTGTCTGCAAGGGAGGTGTGTAGACATCAGCTCTCTCTTTCCCTGACAACTCGTTGCTGTGGTACAGCACAGGACATGAGCAAAATGCTCCATAGCATCTGAGATGGCAGTGAAAATCCTGTGACAGAGGCAAGAACCTTGGAGATTGGTGTGTCTTAACAGGTACAGTGTTTTCCTTGAGAAATAAGTGTAAAATATTTACTACCTTTCACTCTACTGCCCTTTGACAAAATTATGAAAAAAATTTCACTCAAAAGAAAGGGGAGAAGAAGGGATTTATGGTAGGGAATTCCTCATGTCTGCATATCTGTTCTAGAAATGGAAAATGTTCATGAGCTGTATCCAATCACTTAATTGAAATCTTTTCCCAAAACGCCACCTCTACTTTTCTTAATTCTGGGCTGGTACCATTCTGGATCTATACTTTGAGTTTATCCTAAAATGAGACAACACTATGTTGAACATGCCTTAGCTACCATTGCAGGAGTGTGATATGAGACATACCATTTCATACATGGCATGGAAAGTATGATAGACCAATATTGAACTCAAAAGCATGTCAACAAGTTTCTGGGTGAAGTTGCTAATCAGTATGCCCTGTATTTAATGTGCTTGCACTCTCCACACATCAGTGCAGTGTAGAAGTACTGGGGGAAGCGCCATAGGTGACATGCTGTATTTTTCTGAGGCTCTTATCTTCCACTTGACTATGCCTAAGGCCCTTGCCCTCTGTGAGGATCTGTCTAGGAGCAAGTGCAAAGTTCACGAGAGATGTCTGTGATGGTATTATGACATGATATGATATGGGTGAGAAAAGAGGGAGAAAACATTTGCTGATAATCAGAATGTGAAGAAATTAATTTCAGTAATTTCAGGCTTGTGTTGCTCAAAGGTCAGTGTTCAGTGACATTTGACAGGAAATGAGAACTCAGTTAAGACAAGACATCAGTGTTTTTCAATGTTTCTTGAACACTACAGAAGTGGCTTAAAATGCTCCTAATTCTTACCATTTTTCTACCTCTAAAAGTCCAACAAAGTCTGGTTTTCATACTGGTTTAAGTGTCCTGAAACTTGGGCTTGAAACCTAAAACCTTCCTCATCCATGTCCCTCCTATTAGTGATGAGACAACAGGATCACAGATCCTCTTAAGGATCTTAAATTAAAACCCTTTCTTCCAGTGCTGCTCTTCTTGTCTCCATTTGCTAATTGTGAATATGGAAACTTGATAGCCAGAGACCTCATGCTAGAGCCTTACAGATCTACAGATTACATAGCTGTAATTAAATTGATGAGAGTAGAGGGAACGGAATTAATATTAAAAAAAAAAAAAAAGGAAGAAAGAAAACAACAACAACCTAACCCCCAGAAATCAAATCCATGACAATTACTTTAAATGTGTGGTATGTGGTCAGTGACATATGAGTCACTTGAGCCTATCTTTATAGAAGTAGCAAAGTATGAATAAAACACCCAGCTGGCATGGTGCCACTGTCCCTGTAGCTATATCAGAGCATGACAGCAGCCTGCATTGTCAGCTAGAGGCTTATTGTCATCAAGGCCAATAGAAATCTTAGTCCTGGTGCTTGCTAAGAGTCATCCTATACCTCAACGCTCTATTGCAAGTCTTCCTTGGAGCTGTCTTCCATAACTGTATTTCTCTTCAGCGCCTTTACACCCCCATTTTGTTTTCATGATTCCAAGAGAGTTTTCAAAAGAAGTAATGTAGGTACCTGTGCCTTTTCCTCTCATAGTTATATTACCCACAACACTAACAGCTCTGTGGTGCAGGTTCAACCTACACTTGCTTTAATGAATCTGGGCTAACATGGAAGCTGGTTGTTGCCTGCCAGGATTAACAATCCAATGCATGGAAGTCCACTTTATGTGGTGTGACCATGGACCTTGGCCAGGCCCAACCAGATTCTCCATTTGAGGACATGAGTGTGGCCAGTGCTGAACCATTACACTTGCTCCCTGCAGCACAAGGAGGTCCTCTGCGAAAAGGAGATTGTGGGGTAATGGATATTGGCAAAGCCTTTAAAAAGGTTGAATTGGCATCTGTCTGGAATGACACTGGTTATGGTTGACTCTGCTCCAGCTAGACGGATAGATTAGATAAAGCATTCCAGGTGCCTTCCAGCTCTTCCACTCTGTGACAACTCCCTTAGAGCAGTCTGCACCACCATTAGCTTGATGAGCCATCACAACTAAAACATAAAGAGGAGGCAAGAGCCTATTTTGGTTTGGGAAGAGAGCTTGTAGTAAATTAGTGTACTTCCAAAGCTCTGATTGTGTAGACACAAATGTAGCACAACTGCAAATGTTGATAAACTGCCATACTCTAAAACCAGGTCCATCTCATCCCACCCTCTGTTGCCAAGGAGCAGACTAGAGGGAGGTTGGAAGGGCAAGATTAGTTTTCCAGAAATAGCTAGTCTTCTACGCTGCGTCACTCTTTACCAGTGTGCTGACATTGCAGCCATGTTGTGCTAAAAGGTCAAATCCATTCAGTTCCTGTGTTGTGGCCCCATTTCCCAGGGTGGCTCACACAGCACACTTGCTAACTCACTCCCACCCCCAGGCTCAGGTGAAGCAGCCATTTCCCTAGAAGAGGAAACCTGGAAGAGAGAAGAGTTTCCATGAAGTGCCAGATGGATGGTTGGGAACACAGTCCAACTACATGGCTCAGCTGCACTTCTCAGCCCCATCCCCCAAAAGATCAAGTCTCTTCTTAGTGGCTCTAAATGGGAATAACACATGAATTCCCAAATGAGTGAGGGAGTTATGCAACCATGAGGCAACTGATCTCATGTTCATATCGCTGGGAAGCAGAGGAGCCTTCCCCCGCATCTTACCCAAGCAGACAGTGAGCGGGGTTTCCTTAATGGGAATCCCTCCACTGCTTCTCCCCCAAATCCCCAGCTCATCCATGTGGGGTGTGCCGCCTGTGCATCAGATGGGTGGAATGAGGCTGTCAACTTATTTTTCATTCAAAGGTTTAGCTGAAGATAGATTTGAACTCCACACATATATTTAAAGGGAAGTTTTTTCAACAAGTGTAGTAGGCTTAGTCTGAAATGCCCACCTCTATCCATCCCTCTCCTTCTGGAGAAAGGAGGCAGCTCAGTTTGTTGCCTCTCACTATATCTGTTTGTAAGAAAGTTGTGAGGGAAAAGCTCAAATATGTGGGCTGAACACTCCAAGATGAAAAATAACAAAAGCAAAAAAACCACCATGGTCCTCATCAGTGAGATGACAGCTTGAGTTGCACCCTGAAGTTGGTGAAGACTAGCTGGGGAAGGAGAAGGGCTTTGTCCTTTCCCAGCGTTGTGGCGCGTCTATGTGCAGGACAGGTTAAAAAAGACTCTGATTGGGAGCTCTCCCACATTCCCAGACTTTCCAGCATCTTCCATCACCTAATTTTCATTTATTCCGAGAGTTAGAACCATTTACAAGTCATTGATGTATCTCACCTTGTGACTAACCGAGCTACTCCTGCTGGGTGAGGTAGCATGACTTACCCAGGTCAGGCCATGACAGAAGCAAGAGAAAGCCTGAGGAGCATCTGTTCCCAATGCTTTTCTACCTGTCAGGCCATGTCTGTTCTCTCTGCACAAAAGTTTGGGGAAAACTTGGTGCCTGAATGGGTTTTCCTGGGAGATCGGGGTGCATTTGCATGAGCATATCCAATAATTAGGTAACTGCCATAGCTGGTGAAGACCAACTTCCTCCTAGGAGGCCACAGAGGAAGATGACTTTCCCTACCTGTTGTGGCTGGGGAGAGGGGCTGAACTCTGACCAGGAGGTGGGGTTGGGAGACAGGTCATGGCCCTTCAGTGTCACCGGGACAGCCCTCCAGGGGAAGAGCTAAAGCTGCCCACACCAGGTGTCCGAGCAGCTACGCTAGAGCCTTCTCTGCCCTCTCCTCCTCAGGAGTGAGAGAGCTTTGGGCTAGGGCTGACTCAGCTCAGCAGGGCACAGAGAGACACCCCACCAGGCAGCCCTACCAGCACCAGGGCTGGGTGGTACCAGCATGACCGCAGGCATCCCAGGCCCTGTGTGCCCACTCACCGGGCTGCTGGAGCTACAGCCAGACTGAGCACGGGAGTGACCGCAACATGGAAGGGTTACAGTCGGGAGGGCTGCTGGGACTGTCTCCCCCCCACCATGCTGGACATCAGATGGGGAAGGCAGCTCTGACTGATAGGTGTCCCTTCATGAGAGAGTAATAGGAAAATTACTGGGATTTCTGCTTCTATAAACCATCCTGCCTGGGAAATAGCCAAGCAGAAACATCTAGGAGAAAAAAAATGAAACATCTGCTTGATCATATGAAGGGTGTTGCCCTAAGATGGAAAAACTAGCTTTATGTCCCAGCAATGCCACACACTACCTCTATAGCCTTGGGTGAGTCACTCAACTTTCATTTACCCAGCTATAAGTAAGTGCAAAGGGTTTTTTCCTTTTATATTTATTATTTACTTTTTCTTTTCACATATTAAGCTCCTTGGGCAGTCTCTTAATACCCAGCATGTCTAGCTCCTCACATGTTATGGTGCAGATCTTATTTGGTTGTTTACCTCCTCCCATAACATAAATGAAAATTCACTATTAATATCCCTGTAGGAATACTGATATTGGGAGAGGCTATTTTGGGAATGACAGGATGGGGGGGGGAAAAAAGTATTTTGTTAAAATGCAGACACTGCCCTTCCTAAGCCAGGCTGAGTTAGCATCCCAGAATTGAGTAATAAATGCTACTTTTTTTCTGTGTCCATCCCTTCTTTCAGCCATTCTAAGCTGAACCTTTCTGCTGCAGTGTATGTTCTGTCCTCAATTAAAAAAAAAAAAAAAAGGGCACAAAATAAAATAAACCCCTGATAATATCATTCTTCTCCCACTGCCTGAGTCTCTGCACCAGGGAACTGTGAATAATCTCCCAGTGCAAACAGCCCCCTGTGTAAAAATAGCAACACAACTGCAAACTTCAGGGTAATCACTGCTTGATTTCAAAATATTTGTTCTGCTCCTGTCCTGTCCTTTATCTCTCAGACCTCTATATGTCACTAAAGCAACATTGGACAGCTCCTCGCCAGGTCTGCCTCCTCCAATGTGCTCCATCATTATTAATGGAAACAATCTCCATCTCGGAGTATTTAAAAATATACCCTTTTCTAAATATAGGCAATCTGCGTGTGCTTAACTACTACAGGGCAGAATGAGAGGGACCAAAATATTGACATGCACTGGGTGTGTATAATTTGTTTTGATTCCTGCTCCCCCTGCCACCTCCCAATACCAATCTGTATATTACCCACACACCTTGGAGGAAAATCTGTAATTATTTAGCACGAGGAATGTATCTGCTGCTTAGAGCCTGGAGTTTCCTTTGTTTATTTTTCCATCCTCTGTCCAAACGGTGTCAATGAGAGTGGAGCTTACTGAGCTATTTATAGCCTCTCGCCACAGTAGGCTGCACCTTGCCAGCAGCAGCGGCAGCAGCAGCAGCCTCCACCCCCCGGGGGAAACAGGATGGGGCAGGCCATGGGGCAGGGCAGGGCACGGGCCCCCGGGCAAGGAGAGGAGGGCAGGTGAAAGCCTGGAAGTCAAGGAGGGGAGGGAGCGAACCAAAGTGGGGACCATGGCATGCAAGGTGGAGAGGAGCAGGGTGCCGGTGGACCAGGGGAGCTGTGTCAGGTGCTTGTCAGGGAACGGAAACTGGAAACATCAAAAATTGTTTTGAGAGAGATTTGAGGAGGGATGTGTCAGGTAGCTATTTCCTGGATAGGATGGGGGCTTTGAATTAAATCATATTGGGTCTACCCTTGCCTGGGATCAGGGAGTACTTGGGAGCTGGTCAGAGCAAAACTTGCCTCTTGGGAAGTGGGTTTTGGGGAGTGCAGAAACAGCCCATCTCCCTCAGTACAGCAGGAGCATCTAAAAAAAGAGCAGTACTGGAGTTTGACCCATGGGGAGGGGGCAACTTGTCCAGCAAGAGTCATAACTGGGACTGGGGAACTCTGGGCTTATGTGGCCTGTTGCCACAGGGGACTGGGTTCAGGGTGTGCTCCCCATCCCTTCCCCAGCATCATCGCTATTCTAGGGTGGCAAGCTCTGACCTTGGCTGCAGCAGGCAGGCAGAACCATGACGAGTGTGTGAAAACACCCCAAGAGGGTCTCAGTGCCTTCTCTACAGCCCCCTCGGCTCTCACTGAGCCTTTGCTTACTGCACCGTGCCTGGCCCCTCTCCCTGGGGGTCCTGCCTGCTTCCTGTGCCCCATGGGGGACATTTGCCCACCCCTGCCCGTGGGTGGATTTGATTCATGCCTGGTTTTATGTGCAGACGTACTGGTGACAGTTCCCTAAAAGGGGGTGAAGGCAACCTACCCACTAACAGAGGCAGCTCTGGGGCTCCGTTTGTGGCTGTGTTCTGTTGTTGTTAGCGTTAATAAGCTTGCCCTTGGTGCAGTCTGCAGGGCTTGAGGAGCTGACTAAGGAGCAAAAATCCAGGGAAGGGGGAGAGCGGGAAAGGGAGCTCTCATTTGGGAGTGTGTGTGTGCATGCTCTCCCTTGAGTACATGTCCAGAGCCTAAGGCCACCCTATTTTTCTAACGGGGTGCAGGGAATAAGCTGCAGTTTCTGCTTGAGGTATTGCTTGAGCTGGCAGGGAGAGCTGGGCTGGCCAGATGGAGGGATGAGAGGGAGGCAGGGAGAGAGAGGCAGGCAGGGATGGGAGGGGGGAGAAGGGAGCTAGACACCTACGCAAACACAGAGTGAGAGGAGATCCTTGGATGCAAACACAGACACAGGCGTCCTCCTCCTCCTCACATGCCCCTGATTCATTTCCACATGCCATACACGTGACATGCTAATTCAGGGCTACTACAGAACTCCAGGGCGAGAGAGGAACAGGAGAGAGAAATAAAACCCAGTAAGGCACCGAACTGCAGATTTTTAAAGGGGATTCAGTGCAGCTTAGCCGTACTCCCGCCCCGTGCTCCCTCCGGGGGAGGCAGAGCCGGGCTGGCCTCGCTGCAGCCCCCCCCCCTCATCGCCCCCCACGCCCCCACACCCCTTGCGGGAGGCTCCATCCAGCCCCCGCCACAGAACCAACCGGTGCTAGAGCACATCCCACCCATGCCCGGGACACACGCGGTTACATCAGCGGCACGCTCCCCTCCGCGCCCCTGCGGCACCACGCGGGCTGGGGCGGCCTCAGCCTCTGCCCTCCTCCCCAGCACCGGGGGCCTGCCGCGCTCGAGTCTATTTTTAAATACAGGCACATAAGTCCTACGTGCTGGGGGGCGAATAAGCTCCAAACAACCCCGTTACAAACCCGGGCATCCCCAAGGTAAATGTAGTTACCCGGCAGTGGGGCAGGAAATGCTCCACGTCGCAGCCCCCTCGCTGCAGCCCACTCCCCCACCACTGGCTCTGACTTTTGGTACCCCTGCCCACCTCCATTCCCAAGCCGTGGCAGGCTGCCTGCCCTGCCTGACTCCAACAGTCACATCCCCACTGTGACAAGATGCTGAAAAGGAGGGGAGGTAAAATACAAAATACAGCTGTGTCTGTCAGTGGGCTGAAGTACCTCTGGCAATATGACTGCTCCAACCCCACTGGGGTTTACACCAGGGTAACAGATAGGATAGTTTTATCCTCTGTATCTGTACCCTTGCCCAGTTTATGTGACACTTTCTTACCATCCACTCATCCAATGCTGGGTCCAAAATGAATGAACCACCTGGATTCATAATTTCTATCATGCAGAAATAACGTCAGTACAAAGAGCTCTGCAGCCCATCACCAGCCATCTTCCTCCCACTTCCTGTTTAAGGCTGCATCAATGCAAAGACCTGAAAAGCTTCACCCCCTCAAGCACTACCAGGTGTGCCAGAGACATGGGAAGGGGAAAACAAATTTCCTCTTCAGAGCTCCCCCCAGCATGAGGAGGCAAGGACTCTCATCTCAGCCATCCCAGGTGAGACAAAGAGGGGACCAAGTCCCTACTCCACACCAGAGCAAACGTGATGAGGAAGAAGAAGCACCCTCTGAACTGCACTGGGAAGTGGTGGTGGCCAACAGCAGCAGGATTAGACCTCTCCCCAGTGAACAACAAGTGATAGTGGGGGCTCCCAGTGCCCTTCGGGGTTAGCCGTGAGCACCCCCAGCTCCTATTGCATCAGGTCAGTCTGATGGGGACTGGGTGGGCATGACACAAGGATCTTAGTGGAGTTACCTCTTTGTAGCATGGAAAACCAAAGATATTTGGGGCTATATTGTATCCTGGGGATATTTTTGCTAACTGGACTAACCCTTCAGACATCTCTAACAGGAGCTCCAAATCTAGGAAGACAAAAACATCTTTGCCTTCTCCTGAGCAGAAGCATGTGTGTTTCACCTTTGAAAAGCATATCAGTGAAATTTGGGTTGCAGTCCTGGTAATTTGTTCCTGTGAAAAGGTAGTGGTTACAACTTTTTATCCAACTGTTGCCTACCCTTTTCTTTTTGGGAGCCAGTGGAGCTGGACCCTGGCTCCAAGAAAGATATCTTAGCAAGCTTCTTGCTTCTGCATTTCTGAGGAGGAAAGAGAGAGGATCTAGTTTACTGGCTCTAACTCTCCCCATGTATGAAGGGGCTTTCTTGGCTAGACTGAATATTTTGAACCAAGATCTGTGAATGAGAATACACAGCAATTCCACATTTATCTGCCACCATTTATATTAGAGACACTCTGCTCACTCAGTAGAAGAAACCTGTGTTGCTTCATGCAAAGAATAAGAGGAGAAGGTGGAAAGCATTCAAGTTAAATATTCCACCCAAGTATTTTAAACTGACAGTCACATGAAGTAAAAAATCCCGCAAGCTAAATAAGACTGTGTAAGGCTTACTGAAAAACAAGGCTTTCTGTCTAAGGCAGAGGAAACAAAGGTCACTCATAACACCCACTAATGTTTGTATTTTTAAACTCTTATGTCCGTTCTTAGAGGCCCTAATCATGATCAAGGTCTTTGTGTGTATGGACAAGAAGGTAAGATATCAACCCCAGAATGTTTTTAATGATGTAGACAGACAGTTATGGTGGAAGTGGTCACAAATGTGCACGTGCAGAAGTGTGTGTGTGTTTATGAGTAGCATCCTGTCTCTTTACAGTACTGCCCATGGGCACCACAGTGCAAGATGCTGCCCCCAAAATAACAAGGAAATCCATGACCAAAGAATGTGCAACTGCAAGTAAAGACCAAACTGACCTGAGTGCTTAGTTCGAGCCTAACAAGCTGCTGCACCCAAGCTGGCATTGCAGCCCGGGAGTCCTGCCTCTCCCTGTCTCCAGTAACCGTGAGACAGCACTCCTTCCCGCATTTGCAGGAACAATGATTTTATTTTTTTTTTTGTAATTATATTAATACCTGTTCTTCCCTCATGCTAGCAATTTGGTTGATTTCTTGTTTATTGCTTTTCACCTTCTACCATCAATAATTCAGCCACATAGCCCCCAGGAGGTGGAGAACTAAATACTCATTTTACAGAGACTTGCCTAGGAAAGGAGTGATATGATAGCTGGAATCAGATCCGTGGCATTCCTTGCTCCTAACCCAAGCCACAATCCCAGAAATGGCAATCCCACAACCTGTGATGCCAAGCCTCTTGCTGGCTTTTGGAATTTTGTTCTGGTTTCTGTCTCGTTGAGTTTTGCCAGGAATAACAACTGCAGGATGTGACCCTGATTGTAAATGAGGTCCATAGGTGGCTTGTGCCCTATCAGTCTTGCTTCTTCTCCTCTGGTCTTTAATCCTGTGTTTCCCAAATCAAAGTGTTGTACCCAGATCCTCTCAGGATCTGTGGATTAGGTCATGGGGTTCATTTCAGTGTTCAGTAAAACCTGGTTCTTGTAATTAAACTGCTACCATTGTCAACCCCAGAAAATCCTGTTTTAGGGACTGGAAGGGGTGAGGAGAGAAAAGGCTGTGAAGAATCAGCTCCACTCACGCTCTCTAGCGAGTGTCTGAGCCATATAGGTCAGGCAGAAGCCATTTGCTGTGCTGTACCTGCTCCATGGATGAACAGGGGACTGCATTCGGCATATATGTCAGCTGTCTTCCTTTTCAGTTCAATTCAATTAGCTAAACCCTTCTTAAAACCCTGTAGAAATAAATATCTCTCTACTCCTCAAGCTACTGCTTTTTTTTTTTTTTGGGGGCGGGGTGGTGGTTTCTGTGCGTGCTGTCCCTCCAGCTCATCCTTCAAACACCTCGGCCATCTCTTCGAGTGCCGTGGGCTATTTTTAACTCATGTGCGGGTTTGAGCGAAGCCTCCCCGTGCCGGAGTCCCCCCGCTGGGGTGCGGAAGGGGCTGGCGGCGTGGAGCAGGGAGCGAAGTCAAGCCACAAGGGGGCATGTGCTCTTCTAATTCATAAAATGTGCCTTCATTGACAAAAATGCTGAACAATTGGTGAATGGTGTGTGCATAAGTTAATGCCGCTGGAGAATACACGGGTAGTGACGGGGGAGCTTGGCTGGGGGGCTTGTGAGCAGGGGAACAGAGAGATGGGGAGGAGTGGCAGGGCCCTAAAATGCATCCGGGGTGTCTCTGCACCTCTCTCCTGCTGAAGCAGGGAGCTCTGGTGAGGGGAGAGTCAGAGAGCCTAATTCTGCTCCCAAACTCCACTGAAAGGAATTACAGTGGTAATGCCAAAGCCGGGAGGATGTTAGCGACAGTCACAGGCTCGAGCTGGCTCTGGGGATGCTTTGTTGGTTTTTTTAAGGTTTTGTAGCAAATGCGTTCAGCTGCCAAACATTTTTAATTCCTTCACTAGGTGAGACGGTACAAGAGACTAATGGCTAATAAGGATATTTACACACAGAATATCTATTTCTAAGCAAACTTTACATCCACCTGCATCTCCTGGACTGGTGTAGCTGAACCCATCCTCACCACAGTAAGTTCCCCAGCTTCTGCTATCTCTTCCTGCCCTACAGTGTTGTTTCGAGGCTTGGGTAGTTTCACCAAAGGACAACCAGTGTAGAGGGAAGAGAAATGGGGCTAAGCACTGAACAGGGAGCCAGGACCCTTGGGGATGCACCCAGCCCTGCTATGGTCTCCAGTGTCTGTGAGTACCCTGATGAATTAGAGGAACTAGGAACTGCTAAAGACTACTGTGAAGTCTTGTTTTCAAATAGATTTCCCAATGCAATGGATAAAAGAAAATATGAGATGAGCAGAAGTTTTTCTGTCTGAGCATGTCACAATAAATATTTGCTTTATTGGCTTTTTAAGGGTCCTATCTTCTCAATCCAAAATGGAGTCAGGTGTACTGGGAGTCAGTTTACAACTTCCCAGTATATGAGTCAAAATGTGCAGCTCATCACCTGTAATTCCAGTGACTGCAGTGGAGTTCAGACAAGGATGAATTTGACAAAAGAGGACTGATCAGGATTGTCCTGAGAAACATCAGAAATGAGGAGGCAACCCTCATTCTGCCTGCCCTGCTAGCTCACCTCCTTCTGCAAACCTTCTCCTCCAGCTGTGAGGGCAATGCAGTCAGACCTTCACTCACTGTAGGCTGTGCCTAGGCAGCATACACTGGGGTCTTCCACCAGTCCCTACAGACTGCACTGAAATAAGGGACAGGGTTGCAGAGGGTGTGTCTCACCCCACTCCCCAGATTATTCCCTGCTTCCCTTTCCTTTCTTTGGTGGGGAGGGGAGGGAAAAAGCCAGGCAGTAAAGAAAGTACCAGCACTGTCCCTACAGCACAAAGAGAGGAGGTACAGGATTACTCCATAGTGACAAGCTGATGTGTCCCAGGAAGCACCTTCTTGAGTAACCAGGCATGTAAGAGCCAGGCCTACAGCCACCATTGTTTAACTTTGATGATTCAGCCTTCAAGCCCCTTCACCTCATTTTAAAAAGGCAGGAAAAGCCCTGTCATGCAGGTCAGAAGATCATGTTGCCCTCTATCTCCATCTTTCCCCCTGCACCAGTGCAAGCAAGACATAAGTGCTGCAAGGTTTTATACAAAACAGAAGAGGCGAAGCAGACTGGATTTACCTGCAGTATGAAACAGATTTATCTCTTGAATGAGATAGCCCAAAATGGCACCTCTGAGAATTTTGGCTAAATTCAGGAGAGGTAGAAATAAACATGAAAAGGGCTTTCTGTCATGAAAGATGCTCTGACACAACACTGATGTGTGTGTATAACATTTATTGGGGAAATCGGCAGGAACAAACCCAGCCTCAAGTATTCTAAAGCCTGGGACATGACATGCAAGGCTGCTGCATAGGAGTCTCCTGTCAGAAACTGTGTGACTACTTCATGCTGCTGACAGCAATACCACTCCATTCAACATTTTATGTGTGGCATGGGTAAGACTTTGGGAAGTCTGGCTTGCCCCTGGGACATGATTGGTTAGGCAGGATGCAGGACCGTAACCTTTCATTGTCTTTACAGTTTTTCAGGCCTCTGGTAGTGCTATAGCTGATCATGATTTTGCTTTTGCTAAATTCCAGATAAATCCTCCTGCACTCTGTGCAGACCTGAAATTTCCCTTTGGACTGCAAATTGTGAGGTTAGCCCTTCCCTGCATGGGAAAAAAAGACATCTTCCTGTGACTTGGGGCTAGACACAGCCACTTGTTCATGTGCTGTGATGCCTGTGTAGCCTGTAGCCTCTAATATCCCTAAAGCCATGTGCCATGAAGCCTATCCAGACTGAAAATCTCCTGGTTCTTCTTCCAGGACTGAAGTTCCTGCAGTGGTTCCGAATAGTCTTTAAACACAGGATGCCAATTTGATTTAAAAGCTGAAAATAGCAAGATGTGTCTGTCCCACCCACCATGAAATTTGGTAACTTACTTTGTCCATCCTCCCTCCCCTTTTCTAATTGTTCTTTTTTGCACAGTTCCCCATTTAGACTGCAATCTCTTTGTGTGCAGCATGCTCTCCTATACTTAACCACAAAGCACTTTATGCACTGAACTGCTTTTTTTTCACTATTATTTAGTGCTCAGAACATTTGTTGCTGCACAGGTGGTGTGGTGTCTCCCTGCTCTTCTAGAAAATTCCAGTAGTCATAAGACTGAGATGTCTAAGAAGTCAACAATGAAATGCCAAAAGAAATATCCCTTCCCAACACAATCTTAACTGTGAGTTGCTGGCATTAGCTCCTAGAAATGGCATGGCAAAAAGTGAGGAGCCTAATAAATAGACCTGAGATGCTCTCTTTCGGTGTGCTGTTATTAGAATTACAGACAACAAATTGGAAATCCAACATTTATCTGCCTCTATGCTGAGTGTGTTGACTGTAGCTGTATTGATTACCTGTTGGAGCAGCTTGGAATAGCTGATATCGTGATACAGTGCAAGGTCTATGTTAAGGGATGGAGCATGTTTTTTTTGGTTTGCCAACAGAGATTTAGCCAATGTGCCCATAATCACTTGCTGCGGGAATTGTCCACAGCCTAGTGGTATGATCTCCTGGTCACTGGGGGAGGTGAGCAAGGCCATCTCACTGAAGGAATCTATATAGAAAGGGAAAAGTCAAGATATCTTTTAGTGTCTTATATGTAGGCTCAGCACTTGAACAGAAGCCAAGCCAAGCTTGCACCTGTTTGCTTGTGTCACCTTGCCTTGTGCTTTACCACAGAAAGGGAGACATTGGACTCTGTCCAAGAGACCTCCATACTCGTTTCCAGTGTGCCTGCGATGGTGGGTGAGGGCCCTGCTGTGGCACAGCACTCAGAGGGCAGAGTTGAAGTTGCATTGCAAACAGCAATGTGTGCAACAGAATTGTGTCTCTTTGCTTGATTTCACCCTCACTCTGCTTCTCTACTTCTTGAAATGAAATGAAGGAAATTTAATTCCCTCTAAGCAAAGTTCTGGGATATCAAATATTTTTCAATTCACACGCACACATACACACCCACAGAAAAATGCAACCTTTTCCATGTCCAGAGCCTGGATCCCCACACTGGATTTGGTTCACTGTGTTGCACACTGCTTCCCTCTTTATGCTCCTGTGTTTGCAGGTACAAGCATGAAACTCCAAAGAGGAGCTGGGGAAGGACTCTGGAGTAGCCTGGAGCCATAACTACACTTAGAAAGGTGGAGAGGACAAATGTGAAGGGAGCACATATGACAAGCAAGAGACCTGAAACAAAGCACTCCAAAGCCCTGTGAGGTATGGATATTGGTTATGAAGTTTGTAAAGCTGAACTGTTCAGCTTCTCTCACTTCTTTTCACTGCTTTCTTTCATCCACCACATTCCTTTTGGCTCTTTTTACTCCCCTACAGTGCTTCAGGTCTTCTCAAATCCCTTCCATTACACCCACACTTTGTACTTCCATACCTTCTGACACCCTCCCCTTCCTCTCCATGCATGCACTGTTTGCAGCTGTCCTCCCTTGTTTCCTCCCACATCCATCTCAGCTTTACCCTTCTCCTTCCCACTTCTCACGTGGAGGTTATTTGACATACCTGTGGGCAACAAGGAGCGGGGCAGTGCTGTGAGGTGTGAGTGTACCAGGTGCAGGATGGCAGGACAGGGAACAAGAGCCAAGGTCCAGCCCCAGGCTGCTCCTGGGGAAGGGAAGCCCTTGGGAAGGAGGTTGAGAGCTCTGGAAATTCAGAGGCTCATTCCTGGTCAAGCAAAAGAGCCACATGAAGGAAAACAGTGTCTGCACAGCTCCAGGTGGCTCTGGCCAGAGACGGGCTTGGTGCCAAGCAGAATTCCCCTCTAACTAACATACTCCGCTTACACAGAGGGAAAAGGAGAGTGCTTCTCGATCACTCTCCTCACAGCCTACCCGGCCTTCATTTTCCACCAGGCCTTTCATCATACTTTTGGCCTAGGGCCTCAGCTCTACTCCCTTGTCTTTGTTTCCTTCTGCCTTCTAGCCTCCCCCTCTAATTGCTTTTGCCTTTCCAGTCCTATACTCTTCTTCCTATGCTCTACTCCAGACCCTTCTCCCTTCTGCATCCAACCAACCCAGCCTGCCCCTGTTCAGTCAACACATGTGCCCCAAAGCTTTCCCTCTGATAAGCACCCCCAGAAAGTAAAAAATTTAGAAACTCTAGAACAGTCTGTGCTAAAGGGATTTTTTTTATCTATGACTTACAGGCATAGATGACCAAATTGCTTTTTTTTCTTTGGCTGCATTCACTTTGCTTGTTCCAGGTAACCTAATCCTGTTTTTTTTAACTGTCTTCTATGTTCCTCCACTTAGTCCTTGCTGATTTTTCATGACTACTTACGTTTCTAAAACAACAGTGGACTGTTTATTTTAGAGAACTCACAAATGTTGTTTTTAAATGAGAGATAGTGAGGTTTGAACAAAAGGAGCTCTTGCAAAACACAAGAAACTTGTACATCACTCTGTTCCCAAAAGCTGTCAAGAGAAGTCACCCTGCATATTGCATGGGTGCAGCTCAGGTCTAGCCAACCCCTCATGTCACCTGAGATCACTTCGTTATTTTACCAGCAAGCTGCCTTGAAACCTTCTTGCTTCAGCACGTCTTACTGCTCATGTGCACCTCACCTCACTTTCTTTGATTTGATAGTTTGCCACAAGCTGATGTGGGGACTCAAGCTCAAAGGTCAGTCACTTTTGCAGCAGAGTGTCATCACCACTGCAGAGCACCAGCAGAAATTAATATCCAAGAACATGCCAGTCTGAGCAGGACCAAAACTTCTTTTTAAAAATTAATAGTAATAATAATAATAGCCATCATCAATAGTGATACAAAGATGGATGACTGTGTGAATGAATGATTCATATAATGGCCGTGCTTTCATTCTTTTCCTATTTGTCCCTCAGAACTAGGAGTGGAGCCTCTGTGCACACCAATGCTAGTCTTGGAGTCATCAGCAGTCTGCAGATACAGTTCCAGCTACAGTACATGTGTAGCCATTACATGAAAAAAAGGGATGTGTGAGATGCCCATCTCAGGCAGGCTGCGCATCTGCAACTTCTTGCTCAAATGACTCCAAATTTGCCCCGAGTGATATTTATCCAGGGCCTCTGGGAGGTTCATTAGTACTGCAAAAATCAGATGGAGCATGAGAATATTGAGGTATGTTGCATACTTCCTTGTTAAGCAGAACATGATGCTCATTCTTCACTATGGTAGAGCAATGCACACTCTCTGGGATGGATCTGAGTGTATACAGTGCTGAAGTATCGTAAGTAATAAATGGTGTACCAAATAGTGCCTAGCTGCAGTGGTGATTAATCATTTAGGCCCTGATCCTGCAAACATGCATGAGTTTAACGTTACTACTATGAGTAATCCCCTTGATTTCAAATTAGATTAGTCACAGTCTTAACACTTGGCACGTGAATAAATGTTTGCAGGGCTAGAGTCCTATTTATGGCCTGATCTTGCAAATTATTACTGTCTAGCACAGTGCCTCTGTTCCTGAATACTTTCACCGATTAAAAAAAAAAAAAAAAGCCTCAAACACTCTCCTGAACTGTGAATGTTGCAGGATTAGATCTGCTGTGTGGTACGTATGCACAGCTCTGCATAGCACAGGTCATGGATAGCTATAGCTGTGTCTGGCCATGGGTGTGTGCTTTGATGCAAAGCACTTGAAAGCTGATCACCATCAATGTTTTTTTACTGTCCTTTACCACTGGTTCTAAGATTTAGGTCTTCCCTCTACAGTGTAAACAGAATTTTCCTCCTATTTCTTTTTAAAGAAAGAAAGAGAGATTAAATCAGTTTTGCTAAGTTAGGGTGAAGAAAATAAGGAAGCAAATAAGCAGCTTGCAAATTTAAGTCACCAGTCTAATCAAATTCCTCTGGGCTGCGGTGTCCTTTCTGTGAAATCAACCTGCATTAAAGCGACTGGGTTGCTGTTTGTGAATGTACCATCTCTGCAAATTACCGCTGCTCTGTTGCATTGTGTTTGTATGAATGGGGGTGACATGTGCTTGCCCACAGGTCCACGTGAGAGAGGTGGGGTGAGGAAGGAAGGATATTTTTAAAATGAATCTAGAGGGAGAAAGTGGACGCTGCAGCTTCATAGAATGTGAATGGTATCCTAAAATAACCCCTGTCATCTGCCCACCCACCCACTGCCAAAATCAAGGTGCAGCTCTTTCATTTAAAATTAATTCTTGGCCCCAGAGGGTATCGATAGATCAATATCTTGTGCTTCTGATCTCTTGCAGGCCACCCTTCAATGGCTCATGCAAAGGCTAAAAACAGAAAGATGCAACACAAAAGATACTGCAGTCAGCTCAAGCAAGGGGGATATTTTTAGATCAGAAAAGGGAAAGGAGGGGAGAGGGAGAGAAAAAGGAAAGAGAGGGAGAGAGGCTGGTCTAGGGTTTGCAATCTAATTTGGTCTCCCTCTTCCCCCCTCCTTTTTTTTTTTCTTTCTCTCTTTTTTTATTCCATCGGTGGTATTTTCCATACAATCTGATTTCTGCCCGCTTGGTTGGGGGGGGGGTGTCGGGCGGGGGGGGGGGTGGGCTGGCACAGCAAAGCGGGCTGAAGATTCTGGAGTTTTATGGCTCATTCCAGCTAGTGGCCTTCTCTCTGCCAGTTGAATTAATTTGATACTATTTTTGAAAGTCAGTGTTTCTAAGGGAGACCTAATGACGCAATGACGTCAATGCAGGTCAATAGCACACACTGGAGGAACTGACTGTGCTACCGGGAGCCAAGGGCTGGGAGCCCGCTCCAACACCCTGGCTCCCGCACATGCTCCCCCGCCGCCTCCCCAGCCATCCCCGCTCCCCCCACGCACCCGTGGGCTTCCCACAACCCCACCTCCCCCCCCCCAAAAAAAAAAATCTGTGATCAGAGAACAGTGCGGTGAAAAAAAGCCCTCCCTCACTACCCTGTGAAAGGCAGCGTTATTGTGGCGGTGCACGCACTAGGAGAAGGGGAGGCAGGCAGGGACACGCGTGTGCCCGGCCCGGCCGGGACCGCGGGCTATAAATAGCGGCGGGGGCGCGGGGCGGCGGGGGCTGAGCGGATTCCGCCCCGCGCACTCGCTCAGGAGGTGCCGGGCTCGGCGGTGGCGGGGGTGGGTGCGTGGGCGGCGGGCGGGGGGGGTGGCGGGGGAGGGGAGGAGGGGGCTGCTGCTTCTCCCTGTCTCCAAGTCAGGCTCTGAACACGAACTGGCTTCTTTTTTTTTTTTTCCCCCTTTTTTTTTTTCCTTTCTCCTAGAAGAGTGCAGGCACACATTACGCGAAACCCACAGCCTTTCGCGATACACAGCTCGAAACGCTCTAGTTTATTTATATAGCCCCTCCACCCTCAGCTCTTCCCACCCGTCCCCAAATTCCCTAGAAATCCAGCTAAGGCGTGGGGAAGAGGGGAAAGCGGTTTTGGAGGGGAGGGAGTTATTTATTTTTGTTTTGTTTGGGGATTGTTTTGTTTTGTTGGGGTTTTTTTCTTTGCATACAAAAATAAGTGAAGAAGATTTTGCAAGGTAGGTTTCTCTGTGTGTGCGCGCGCGTATGTGTGCGTGCGTGCGTGTGTGTGGTGCTTTCCTTTTGCTTTTTGCAAAGTTTTCTGATTTCAGCTGTTAGATGCTTTTACAAGACATAGACTTTTCTGATTTGTTCTGCTACCTGCCTTTGAAAAGACTGGACAGCGTTGCATTCCCCCTCCTTGCAAAGAGTTCTCTAGACTGTCGTGTTTTGTGTCCTGTGCATTTGATGTTCCTGCAGGAAAGCATGTTAGTTTGCGAGCTCAAACTGCAGACAGGGAGCTATGTATTTGAGACCCCCCCACACTTTTTGCAGAGGCTGCAACTTTCACTTTGTCACATTTTGGGGTGGGGGGAGAAGGCAGGCATCAATTCACTCAGGAAACAAGCTTGCAAATGAAATTTTAATTGCAAAAAGAGCAATGTTAAAGCTTAGGGAGGATGAAAGGGAGTTGACATTTCTTGCATAGAGAATTTGCTACCACTGGGAATAGACTGAAAGTCCATAGTGAAGGGGGGGGTAATAGGTAAAATAATAACAAAGCAAATGATAAGGCAAAATACTAATTAAAGTGATGCAGGAAAGTGAGAGGCTGTTACAAGCTCTAACCACCTGTAGAGGGAAATCTTTATACATAGTAATTTCTGATAGCTGATCTATAGAGAAACTAAACAGAATTACATGTTCCAAACTTTGCTGCTCTGCAATGTGTGAACCAAGATGCCAAGATGCTCGGTTAATTCTCGGGGGTTTGCAAACTGCAGATACTGTTAGCTCAGGAGAAATGAGGATTTCTTAGTCTCCACCTTGGCTGCAGCCGTCTGTGGTGCACGTCCTGGTTTCCTTTACTGCTGCTGCACTCAGCGTTGGTTATCAACAGATGTCTTGCCTGAGAAGAGCAGGTTTGATTTATTGCTAATTTCAAGCAGGTTTCTTAATCAAAAAAAGTTGAATGGTCCTCACTGTCTGAGGGGAAGGTTTCCAAAGTAGCTGTGAGGACCAACTACTTCAACCAGTGGAAAGCCTTTTTCCCTTCAGAGAACCCTGCTCAATTTCTGTGTAACTAAAAGTAATAACTAAGACCATGTGACAACTGACACAGTACAGAGCGTGAGTTATGTGCCACACCTTGTGTAGTACCTTTCCTTCTGAGGAATCTCAGGGCACTCAGTGGAGCAGTGGAGCAACCTGACCTCAGAGGGGACAAAACTGGCAACTGCAGGATGACAGCCAACTGCCTCAGAAGGGTGAGGTGGCACTGGAAGTCAGAGACATGGCAGTTGATGCAGAAAATCAAAAGTGATGTGGTTTTGAGGCAGCTTTTCACTTCTCGCTTGCTCATAGAGTATTTTCATCCTCTGCCATGAAAGGCAGATCTGTCTGGAACATGCTGGGGGTTACAAAGTGCTCAGGTCTTAATCATAGAATGGTTTGGGTTGGAAGGGACCTTAAAGACCATCTAGTTCCAACCACCCTGCTATGGGCAGGGACACCATCTACTAGACCAGATTGCTTAAGAACCTATCCAATGTGGCCTTGAACATATCCAACACTTAATTACCCTGCCTACTACACCATTGGTCCATCTCCCTTGCAGAAATATGGAGATCTTGAGTTCATTTGGCCTTGAATCACCTCTACAGCCACCTGTTCAACCCTCATCTGTCATTCGCCTGTCCAACTGAGAAAACATGGAGATCTCCTGTGTTTTATGCTGGTGAATCTTGATGCAGACGTCATTGGGGTCATCTGATTAGTGAGACTGCAGGTGGTGAAACACCATGGGGCAGTGCTACTCACTTGTATCCTCCACAGAACATTACAACAGCTGGAGTCCATCCCTTCAGAGTGCTGTTTTGAGGTTTCTGAGGTTTGTGCTTCATGTCTTTTCTTTTGTCTGCTCCTCACCCCAACACCCAAATTGTTGATCAGATATTGATCAGGATATCTGAATGTTTTGAAATGCCACCGGGTTTAAACAGCTTCAGGAGCTCCTCGCTTGCCACTTCAAGAAAGCAATCTGTGGCAGGATGACTCTTGGTAATGAGTTTTCATTAACTCCTTTCACTTCCCCTTCTCTGGGAGCTTCTGAGGTCCTACACATGGTCTTCTCAGTACAAACTCTCTTTAACCCAGATATTCTCACATCCACTTCACCTATGAGTCACTGCACTTTCTAGCCTACAATTACATTTGCATAGCTTGTGCAATAGAGGGAATTCTCCAGCTCGAACACTGCTCATCTACCTTGTTGCAGCTTTCCAGATGCTGTGTCTTTTCATGTCAGATTTAGAAGGATTCCCTGTGTTGAAAGAGCTAACCACTCCCTCTTTTTCTGGCCTTTCTCTCTACTACCATCTCCTCCTAGTCCAACAATGAACAGGACTGCATCAACACAGAATCTTGCCCTGAAAGTGCTTATCTTGCTTTAGATGCTTGTGCTGAAGGATATTCCCTATTAAGACTCCTCCTGCTTTGTATGTTCTTCTGCTACTCTTGATTTTCTAGTGCTAAGCATCCTGTGATGCAACTTACCTCAAGGAGGCTGCATAAGCTAATTCTGAAGTGGTTTTATTCAAGATGGTGGTAGTTTATGTCACCATACAGCATATTAAATGTCAGGTGGACAGCCATACAGAGGAAAATCCTGTATTTCTTCTCACTGTACTTCTCCAGATTGTCTTGCCAATAATTACATAGTACTACTAGAGACCTAGATACAGTCTTCATCACAGTAAATGGCAATGAAAGTAGCTCTTTCTTATGAAAAACCTTCAGAGAGGCAACCACACACCACCTTATAAACTCCAGGTATAAGAAGTAAAACTCTTTCTTCTACTAAACTATGTATGTAGCATAAGGACTGGACAAAAAGTCAGTGCTGGTGAGGTAGAGCAAAACAGTTTATTGCTTGGACTCACATTTAGTTTATAGGAAAATGAGGAAAAGGCCACAAGTCCACAAACTATCTGGCAGAAGAATTGCTGTCTCTCAATTTCATTGCAGACCTCTCTGAAAGGCACTCCAAAATTCATTGACACCCATGTGCAGTCTCACTGCCAGGTTAGTTCACCTCCACTTTCTCAGTTGAAAAACTAGTATCAAGTCAAGGTGAGTGGCTTCACTCTTTCACATACTCATTGGAGTATTTTTGATATTCCATGGCATTTTTCCCCTCGAAACACCAGGATCTCAAGTAAGATTGAAAGATTGTCTCAGCCCTGACATTTGCAATGCATTCTTGCAAATTCTTCTTGTATAGTAGCTTCAGTTTCTCCTGCTTTTCAACCTTAGGCACGAGCTTCCCATTGACTCCCACTGTGAGTGTGAGGCCATGCACCTTGCTCTTGGTGCTTGTCACTTTACACTCCTCTTTGCACTACCCAAGATCTCCTTCCTATCAATTCGTCACTTGCTGTGATCTTAACAAAAATATCTACATAATATTATTTATATTATAAATAATATAATATTTCTATAAATTATATAATTTATAATATAGCAATACTTCTGCAAAAGATAGCTATTCCAAAATAAAAAACCGTGCTGGGGCACAAGTAATTTTCCTCTGTTTTTCATAGGACTCTCTTCTGTGCCCTTCCATTTGAATTGTAACCTCATGGGGCAGTTACTGATGTTGTTCATTCTCTGGTACAGTACCCACCAGGTCATGCATAGGTAGTAGGTAACAATTACATCGTCTGTCATTATTTTTCTTTTTTCGCCCCCCTAAATAAGGATCCAACTTTATTTTAATGCCCCAACCTATGTTTTCAAGTGTTGGCTCCTGGCTAGAATGTTCCTTTTGGTTACTTTTTGATTCTTTGTTTGCACAGCATCCCATAGGATGGGAGCTTAATCTGAGATTGCCAACACATGATAATGAGGCTCACTTTTGAAAGTTTAACTTGTGACATGTTGCTAATGTAAGGATCAGTCAACTGATACAATATTAACGTAAAAAAAAAAAAACCAAAAAAACACAGATTTCTAAATTTAGCTAAATACTCATTGTCAGTTTTAAACAACAATTCAAGATAGCTTGTATATGCAAACCTTGAACTACCCAGAAAATCATTACATGAAATGTAATTCAGACTTTGTATCTCTGTTCATATAGTCCTGCAATAATTGCAATTACTGCAAAAGCAGCACAAAACAATGATCTGTAAGGGATTTGAAGAAGCATATGGGTTTCATCCCCTGGCTCCATGGCAGGCATTTATAGCAATATGATGATAGCCTGCGTTTCTCTGTTGCTCGTCTGTGGATCTCCAGATATTCTACTAATATTCTGTAAGTTATGTATGGTACTTCTCCATCCAGTTCACATCGTGAGCTGGGTAAGTATTAATACAAATGTCCTGTCATTAAAAGAATGTACATGTAGCCACAACAAGGACCAGGGACACAGCTGCTACCCATCCTCAGCTTTGGAGGGCCCACTGATGAGGGAACAAAATGGAGAAAACCACTATGGTTCCTCTGTACACGTTTCGCCATATATTGGCTGATGGTAGTGGTGTGATCAGATGTATGCACTGCAGCAGTGTTTCTGAGGACTTTCTAAATGGTCTATACTCTTCCAAATACTGAAGTGTGTCCTTCTTCCTGTGAATTTCATGGCATGCCTTGTCTTCTCAGTGACAGCTGTTGGTCCAGTAGCTGTCACAGTTTCCCCTAGGGGAACCAAAGCATGTCTTAACAGTAAAAATTTGTAGATGTTTCCGCTCCTATGCCCAGTCACATGAATTACCTCCTCCCGATTCATGACCAAATAACATCATATACCAATAGTCATTTATTTGGCAAAGTAAAAGAATATGAAGTATCGCATGTTTCTGCAATTCAACATCTGGGAAAGTAAAAGCCATTGGTGCTTGCCCAGCTGGTCCTCCGGGACTTCCACAAGTTTTGTACGCACTGATGGTTTGCCAGTCACAGTAAGGAAACCAGTGGCTTACTTTGTAAACTGTGTGTAGAAAAGACAGCTTGGATCCAAGCAGAAACAGCTTGGATCTTGGTGCCGTTTATAGGGTTGAACTTGCTATTAGCATACAGTGCATAAATGTTAACTGGTGATAAAAATAGGTGTTTAGACAAAAAATCATATGTGATCTAGATCTTTTATCCATTCATGTTTTAATTTTCTTTCACGTTATCGGAAACTGCCACGTTTCTGCTTTACTGAACATGGGTTTCTGGAATTTCAGACTTTAGATAAAAGAGATATTTGGGCTTTTAGTAGGAATTCCAGAACTACTGAATGGTGTGAATTTGGACCTAAAAAGGTAAGTAGAGAAGTGACTGATGAAATCTCTATCCCATCCTTGTTTGAATATGCATTACATTTTCTAGTTGAGTAACACTTCTATGTTGTAATTTTTGATAGCCAGATTGAACTACATTCTAAGGAAGAACAAATCAGAGGCAACAAATTAGGAAAGGACAGTGTTACAGCAGCATCAGAGGCCAGGATAAGAGCTCACAAGGCCATGTCTTCATAACCCTAGACATCTCACCTTGTCTTCCACCTCACCATCTATGAAATGTAGCTAAATGAATGTATTTTCTTTTTCCCACTCCACTGTCTTCTGCCCTGAGAGAATCTGATTTTTTTCTTTAATTATATCCTTTGGCTTCATGTTTTATCTCAGTAAATAAATTCTTCCTAAATTACTTAAAAATCACCCCACTCCATATCCCATTCTCTCCCACTGACTATGATACCGGCTAGCTTGAGGTAAAGACTGACACAGATTTTTAGCATTTCTTCATCACTGCCTTCTCTTATTTCCTATGAGTACAAGTTCCTGTATAATTTACCTTGAGGTGTTTTTTTATGCTTTTGTTCTTGCTTATAACTCTTTCTTTAAGGTATTTGCCAGATATGTATGCACATTATGTTAAAGGTCATGGGTCTTATTCATTAAAAGTTCCATTTTAAAGGCTAATGAAAATCAAATCTTAGTGTAAAGGCTCATCAAATTCATAGTAGGATTCCTCAAAGGTTGTGCTTCTTGTATCTGAAGTATGATGCCTATTCACTGTATTTCTTCCATAGGTTCAACTTTCATTAAGAAGTGGTATGATTTTCTTTTGATATCATCCTCAATATTGAGACCTTAGTATTCTTTTCCACCAGCTTCATTATGCTAATGCTTCTCTTCTTTTCATCCCTGTTACACAGAAGTATGTCTCTAGGGCCTGGTTTTGCAGCCATTGGAGGAAAATCCAGTTTCTATCCCTTTACATGTTATAGCAGCAATATATATCTCTAATGTAAACAGAAAAGCTAATGAAAACAAAGCAACCCAGGTATAGTGGCATTTCAACCCAAAACTGTTCAAAGTGTTTATTAATGCAATTTGTGTGTGATGATACTACCATGACTTGTCTATTTTATTGGTGTCCTGGTATATGCATCCAGGTTCTCATAAAATTCCGTAAATCGAAGTCTTAATAAGTCCTTGATCTTCTGACAAAGGTGAGATTTTCTTTACTAACATACTGCAGTTTCTCATTCTGATGTTGGAAGTAAAACATTCTTTTCCTCTTTGTGCTTCCTTGCATGCTCTGATCTCTGATTATTTATAATATAACAATATTATAAAGTCTTCTTACTGATGACTTTTATTCATTATCTCAATGCTATAGATACCTTCAAGAACATCCTGGTTAGGTAAGTGGGTATTGTCTTATCTTCATTTTATGGGTAGATATACCAAGTATAAAGCGATGGGCACTTCACCTGAAATCGGAGGAGAACCTCAAAATTTTTCAAGGAAAAAGCCTTTCCATGAGAAATTTCAGATCAACACTTGTAGCAATTTTGTAATTAGAAGGAAATATCTAGATCCTAATCCTCAGTTTTAACTAGCAATTACTCTTCTTCAGATCCTTTCACTAGCTTATACTCTGACACCTATAATAACCAGCAGATTGTTGAATAGATATTGCTTTAATTTATTTCCATTTCAATATGACTGTGCTTTCCTCTGGATTCTATATTTTCCTGTAACATGAATTAACTGGTATAAGTTATTGATTGACCTGATACAAGGTGAATTTTATTCCAAAAGATGAAGGGGGTTTGTGAGTTCCTAGTATATCTTGGTGACGCTTCACTCTGTTTCTGGTTATCTTCTGTTCTCCTTGTGTTTGGAACATATCAAGTGTCATTCAGCTTCTTGAGTGAACGAGGCCAAGAACAGACTCAAACTGTTTGTGGAAGTAAGACTGGGTTAGGAGAGTATTTTATAGCAATTATATTAATGAATGGCTCACAGGTCAGCTGAACTCCAAAGCTCTGAGGAGGTAACTCTCAAACTACAGCAGACCCAAAATGAGAAAGAGATGGTGCCTTGAACTTGCTGGAAGGGAAATTTCCAAGGGAGAGGACAGTTCCACATATATGGATCATACATGTTACAGCAGCCCTTTTGGCGTCTTCTGTAGCTGTAGGTGATGCTGATGGGGACTCCACTGCTTCAGTCAGTATTGGGTATCACTTTTCAGTGGAGTTAAAAATACAGCATCCGTTGCTTTCATTAAGACTTCATTGGTAGGAAAGCTTAATTGTTTGGAAACAAGGAGATGGCTGATAACTAAAATATCAACGTAGAAGATAAATTCTCTTTTTAGTGCTTCTAATGATCAGGAGAAGTGGAAACTGCTGTTTGGTACATGACCAACTGCCAAACATACTTTTCAGTTTGGATGGTTTCCATTTCTTTTTTTTTTTTTTTAAGCCAGAGATTCTCTGGGCACTGGACTTCACTTTGACCAAGCCTTTACCAGCAGACAGGCAAGATAGGAGGTGGTTCTGCTGAGGTGGAGATGATGTATTGGGCTTGAGAATCAGGGGACACCAAAGAGGAAGGCAGGCTGGTTTTGTGGAATTGAAGCTGAAAGATAGTACTACAGCTTCCAGAAGAACATGTTAAACCCTTTGGTAGAAAGATCTAGTTCTTTCACTAAGTTTAGAGGTCTTAGGGGAAAAGAAACCACACAACACAAAAAACCCCAAACAAACCACAAAACAAAATAAAAAATCCCACACGTGACTGCAAGGAGCTGCTCAGGATGGGAAGCAGGGAGGGAATTCCAGGCATCTTTGTGGCTGGTGAGGGTCTCAGGCCCAGGAGCTGCAAGGCTTGCCAGCATGCCTGTTCCTGACCTGTCACAGAGATCATCCGTTGTGCACAACCAGGCTGATACCTTTTCTTTGCAATAGAGAAAAAGGAAAGCTAAACAGCTTTCCTCTGTTCACATTCACAGAGGAGAACTACAGAGAAATGCAAAGCATTTTGGTGTATGTCTGGGAGGGAAGAGAGTAGATGACCATCCCTTCCTTCCACAGTGGACTGTGGGTTATCTGAAAGCTCTCAGGTCTGAGTGACAGAAGATAGTTTAGGTGTGCACACCTCCATCCTTAAACTCCTTTGTCACCTAATGATTTTAGTAATACAGGATGAGCTTCATTGCAGTTCCTCAAAGAAGGTATGTTGTGTGACTGGCTCTTCATCTGGGTCTTTAGGTGCTTTGACCTGTCCTTGGTATGAGGTCTTTCCCCACTGTGGTATTTCTCCACATCCTTCTAGTGTCTGGGCTGCTACTGCTGTAAAGGCCAGCTTTCCAGATGTATATGGTGAAAAAATGATTTAGGCTGGGTTTTCATTCTAGGTCTGAGGCACAACATCTTTCCCAGTCCTGGGAAGATGGATTTGTGGCTGGTGTGCCAGAGATATGCGAATGAAAATGGATCTGCCCACTTCTACCAAAGTGTGTGTGTAGTCCTTTTAAAATGCCTCATCTATTTCCCCAAGCCTGACAGTGCTTATGATGTGATCTCATAAAGGTGTGTGATGTCCCCCTCCCTGAGTCCTGTTCTATCACTACCAGTAGTTGGCAACACCATTGTCTGGCTAAGAGACAGAGGAGGAGACAGCCTTACCTCATTGATTGCAGTTTATTGACATTAGGAAATTCATTGTCTGCAAAAGAAGTTGGTAATAATTAAGTGAGTTAATAAATAAGGAATGTGTGTGTACAGATTAGACAGTAAATAACTTACCGTCTTCTTGATTGCCCCAGAATTTTGCTTCTCTCTTCATGCAAGGTGTGAAAAGGGATGATGGTGGGCAGAGCATGGTAGGGTATTCTTACCTGGGGAAGACAGTCCCATAAGCCTGGGCTTTCCCTCGGGTGCTGGCATGTGTGTCTGAGTCTGTCCCCGGGGGTGGGGAGGTTGTTTAATGCTTTTAGTGCCATTTTCCAACAAATGAGAGATGTGTTTAAAAATAGCAACAGCCCTTTATGCTTGACTTTTTTTAGTCATTTTAAGAAAGAGCTGCATCCCTTTGGCTGGGAGACGGGAAGACGACCTGATCTTCAAGGTCCTCATTAGCTCCTCTGGGACTGTGGAAGGGCTCCTGGTGCCCTCCCCTCCCCTGGCTGCATGTGTTAATTGACCCCTCTTCGCACACTTGGTGGCAAGAGAGGTCGTTTCAGAGATGTGTTTTGCTTAATGGGAGCAGGGAAAGGTGTGGTGCCTAAAGGGAATACCTCTCTTGGCCAGATAAACCCCGCAATTGTCAGCAAGACAATTCTCTTTTGTCTGGCTGCTATTGATGCCTGGGTTTGGGGCAGGGGGCTCGGGGGGTGCGAGTGTGTGTCTGTGTGTGCCACACTGCAAGCTCAGGTTTAGCCATCTGCGTACAGACTATAGCAGCATTATAATTTTTAATTGCAATTTCATTTGATATTCTCTCCCTTTCCCCCACCCTTTTCCCTCTCTCTGTATAATCTGGATCATTGCTCTCTGTAGCTGATTCCGTGGGAGACCAAGCAGAGTGCGTGGGTGCAGAATATAGAAAGCCAGAGCCATAGAATCTGTTATTTGCGTCATTCTAGGAGACGGGGCTGTTTGCCTGACAAATATACAGAATTAATCCTGGTTTTATCAATATCTGTCTTTTGCTACAGTAGCCAAATACAAGTGTAAGGTGGTAGGGGGACTTGCTGCTGCTGTTGTTGGTCTCTTGTGGGGAGGGGGAGTGCGGGGGGGTGACAGGGGAAAAGAGGAGGTAAGGATGCTAAAATATATTCAGCTCCCCCCGTGCTGTTTGCCTTACAAATATTCAGAAAACAGACTTATGTTTCCAAATTGCTTTTTGTTAAAATTGGTAACCACGAGAAGGGGAGATGGGGCGGGGGGGGTGGGGGGGGGCGGGGGGTAATGTTCTTGCAAGGTCTGTCTATGCAGATTGCTCTCCCTGCCTGTGCTTCTGCATGGGATATGTGTGTGTTTTTTAAGAAATATCTCCCTGTCCCCAGCGCATATTCCTTCCTCCCCACCCCCCACCCCAAACACACATATGAACACCCCTCAGGATTTTTGTGCAACTGTACAGAGCGCTGCACTACACAAAATATGGGGCTTGCTAATTAACTCTTTTCCTCGAATTGAAGTGCCTTACTGCAAGCACAAAGCTCCAAGCACAGACATCTTTTATGATGAACTAGAGCCTCTGAAGAGGAGAATCTGAACGTGACGTCAATAGCTGATAACTGACGCAGCCTTGCAAAGGAGTCTCAGGCTGGCTCCTTGCAGCCTGCAAGCCCTAATGATTCTATTTTTTCCCCAGTCCCCCCTCGTAGTGAATTACTAGAACGCAAACACACACACCCCTTTTTCTTCATATATGTATTTATAGATCCTTTATTCTCCAAACAAAGGATTTTTTAAGGGGGGGAAAGGTACTGGGTGGGGAGGAGAGAATTTTATAAAAAAAACCCTTTCTTCGTGCTGGGTGCAATTCAGTACATGAAACCACCTCTATCTCTCGGCAAAGCAAACATCCCTGCCTGAAATCCACATTTGTGCATGATGGCAAACTGGTGCATGGTGGTTGTGTTTTTTCCAAAGCCCACTTTATAAAGACTCCGGAGGAAGACAGACACAATAATGATTGCAAGGCAACAGGCAGAGAGGCACTGAGACAGACTCAATACAACTGTGGATTAGGGGGTTGTGCAATAGGACAGCATGGAAGGCGGTCAGTTTGGGTCGTTTGGTGTGGATTTTGTTTGTTTGTTTTTGTTGTGTGGTGTTTTTTTTTCCTCTGCAATGATACACCTAAAGCAAATGTGGATGGTGTTGCAGAAAGAAGCTAGGGTAGGGGGGTGCGTGGTTGGGGGTTGTTGTGTTGTAGGGGGGCAGACTTAATGCACATTTAATGTTTTGGATGTAGCGTTCCAGCGAAATGCCTTTGTGTGTAGATTTTTTTCCCCAGTACCTGCTAAAAATAGCATCAGGGTTTTGATCGCGTTCCAGAAATAGACAGAGGGTTGCACTTGTATAAAAAGCGAGCGCGGGTGGAAGAAAACCTGGACATCACCGCAGTATTTTTTTTCCAACTCCTGTCTGGAAATTAATTGTTGGATTCCCCCCCTCCCTTTCCTCG